>NW_024470056.1:826023-1304513 GCF_000721775.1 Aureobasidium melanogenum CBS 110374 | reverse complement strand
TTTTTTTTTTTTTTTTTTTTTTTTTTTTTTTTTTTTTTTGAATCAGCGAGAGAAGGTTTGTGGTCGCGTGATCTTGCGACCGGAACGTGAGGTGGTCTCGATCTTGACCATTGCCTCTGCGGGCAACTCGTTCTCGTCGTCGTCGTCGTCGTCGTCGTCGTCGTCGCTGTCGGCCTTGCGCTTCTTCGAAGCCGCTGACCCGGCAGCCTTCGCAGCCTTGGAAGCCTTGGGTTTGGCGGGGTTGGCAGCTTTGGCTCCAGCTACCGAGCCAGCGGTCTTGACCTTCTTCGAGGCGGCCTTGTCGTCGGACTCCTCCTTTCTCTTCTTCCTCTTCTCCTTGAATTTCTTACCAGTGTCAGCTAAAGGAGGGCAATTGCGTCGATACACAATTGTCATACCTTGCTGTAGTCTGGGAGAAGCTCCCACTCCATCTCCTCATCCTCGTCCTCATCTTCTTCATCGACCTTACCATCGGCTTCAGGCTCACCGCGCAGTGGGCTCGAAGGTGGAGGAACGTCATTGGCATCGGGAATTGGCGTAGAGTCGAGTACCACGGGTTCCCCATCCACCGATGGCAGGCTTGAGTTGTCGAGAGTCCAGACACGACCTTCAGACTTCCAGTGAGTTGCGAATGACCATGACATTTTGATTGATTTTGTATACAGGATTCTACAGATTCTACAGTGCGACGCTGGATTTTGTGCGTCTGCTAAATCAACGTCTGGGAAGGCACATTCTGGCTGCTCTTTCCTCGAATCTTTGGCAGGAGCTCTTGAAGCAATTGCGTGTCGCCATGGCATCCATCTCTACCGCCAACCATTGGCTGTGGAACTTCGCAGTCGCCATGATCACACCAGTAGCTATCAACAACATTGGCTACAAGTACTACATTGTGTACGCTTGCATTGGTTCATGCATTCCTATCACAGTCTACTTCCTCTGTAAGTCTTATACATCTGCTATCATTTCTGTACTCTTGCTAACATTTTTCACTCAGACCCCGAAACCAAGGGCCGTTCGCTGGAGGAGCTCGACACCATTTTCAAGGACAGCCCTTCAGTATTGGGTACTGTCAAGTACGCCAAGTACAAGCCTATGATGACTGCCGAGGAGGTACCTTACGCCAAAACCTCAGAGCACGTCCACGAGGAGAAGGTGTAAAGGGTGCTGGCCACTCCTGCTGGGAACTTTCTATATGAATGACATATATATGAATTTTAATGGCACGAAGACGTGTCACTTTCTACTTCTTTACTCCGTCGCCCAGTGTCGACCAGCGAATGTTGTGACCTCCTGCTCCTACCTCCCCCATGTGCCAAAGACAGTCACAACTTGGCACTTACTTCTGCTCCATGTCGAGGTTATGATTTATTGCAAGCTATCAAAATGCATAGTTGTAGTTCGAAAACAATCCGGGTCGTTGGAACAATCTTTAGGGGTAGGTACTCTCTGTGGAAACCACATTTTTACGGAAGTATTGTGCATTTTGACGGCTGCACCGTGACTATCTTTGGCACATGGGGAGGTATGTTTTGGGTTGAATATGTCATGACCTAGCTGTAGTCGGAGGCTCGTTAAGTTTGACATTTGCCAGCTGCTTGCGGATTGTTTCTCGGAGAGAATTTTGGACTGGATCAGAAAGCAGCCTCTCTCATCAGCTCGGAGCCCTAACTTCGTTCGCTGTTTTTCTTGCAGTAACAAGAAAAGCTCTGAGACGAGACGCGAGGGCTGCAAGGTTGTGCTGGTAGGCAACGCCTTTCCCGTGCTGGGCGGTCAGGTTGCTCGCTTGCAAATCTGATAAGATCTCGAATCGATAAAGCATCAATATCCCAACATATTTGCAAGCCAAGAGATATCCAAGTCTCTAGACACCTGATCCTTCTCTAAAGGATCAGCACTTGTCAAGCCGTGGACACATCGGCCACCGCGTCGAAAGCCACTGGCGGCCCAAAGCGCCAGAGTTACCGTTTGAAGCATCTGATAAGATGAAAATTTTATCGCACCATCACGGTAGTTCTTCTCGGTGTGTACGCTGCGGACATCAACTCATTGGAAAGTTGGATACTTGGACGATGAACTGTGCCATGATAATCCGCAACCAGAGATGGAATCGTGCTGCATACCTTCGTTGAGGGTGCCCAACCAAGCAGACGGGTTGCAAGATACCTTCCAAGGTACTGCACGCGGCAGAGAACGCGGACTTCATGGAGCTGGACAGCTAAACTGGGCAACGGCCTTCCAACGAGTCACCCAATAGTCGGCGGTGCATCGCTAGACCCTGCATGATCTGATAAAATTTGACTCTGGACCACGAGGGATAATCTAATCCATCACCCAATCTTGCCTGGTTTGGACCCATTCTTTTGTCCGGAAGGCGCTCTGCTGCTGCAAATCGCGCCTCCCCAATACCTTGGCAGTGTATACAAAAGATGGCGTGCCCCTCTGTCGACCCTCACTCGCTCCGTCGATCGCTTGTCTGACTTCACCTGAGAATATCAAACAGTGACCTTTGATTCGACGAGCTATCTTGGGCCTATCAGAATGTCATCGACCGAGTTCTATGTACCTTCGGCCACAAAGGCTGAGGCCGACACTGAAGTCAGGGCTCAGACGTCGGAGGATACTCTCAACGAGCAGGTCGTGCTTATGGGGAAGAAGAGCCCTGGAGTTGCACGCATCGAAGCAATCAACGCTCACCTCACTTCTTTCGATCGATGGTTCCTCGGAATTGGTGTCTTCCTGATCGCATACGCCTATGGTCTCGATGGAACCGTCAGATACACTTATCAGGTGAATTCTTCGAGGCTTCGTTTCGACACAATGCGTCAGACAACTAACACAGACAGAGTACTGCTCTTTCCTCGATCGGTGAGCACTCGTTGCTTTCGACTGTCAACATTGTACGCACCGTCATCGCTGCTGCCGCTCAGCCCACAGCTGCAAAGATTGCCGATGTCTTTGGCCGTGTTGAGCTTGTCTATCTCTCCATCTTCTTCTACCTATTGGGTACTATCATCGAGGCTGCCGCCCACAACGTCAGTGCTTTTGCAGCCGGAGCCATCTTCTACCAGATTGGTTATACTATTGTTACACTGCTGGTCGAAATTATTGTTGGAGACATCTCGTCGCTCAAAGGAAGATTGGCCTGGAGTTACATTCCAGCCTTGCCATTCCTGATCAACACCTGGGTACGTCTGAGAGTCGTCTACATCATCTAAAACATACTAATCAGCCTCCGCTTGAACAGGTCTCAGGAGATGTTGCGTCTGCTGTTTTGGAGGCCACTACTTGGCGTTGGGGAATTGGCATGTGGGCCATCATCTATCCCGTGTGTGCCATGCCTCTTGTCCTCGCTCTTTTCATTGCGTCCAGTCGTGCAAAGAAGGCTGGCGCCCTAGCCAACTACCAGACCGCTTTCCAGAGCAATGGTTTGAGCAACACTCTTGTTGCTCTCTTCTGGCAACTTGATGTTCCTGGTATCATCCTCATGATTGCTATGTTCGCTCTCATCCTTGTGCCCTTCACCATTGCTGGTGGTGCAAAGGAAACTTGGGGCACAGCTCACGTCATTGCTCCTCTGGTCATTGGTCTCTGCCTCATTCCTGTCTTCGTCCTCTATGAGCGTCGCGCACCTCATCCTCTTGTACCATTCCATCTCCTGAAGGATCGCAGTGTCTGGGCTGCCCTTGGTGTTGCCTGCATGCTCAACAGCATCTGGTACATGCAAGGTGGCTATCTCTACACGGTCGTTGTTGTCGCTTTTGATCAAAGCATCCTTTCTGCTACTCGTATCACTTCGCTCTACAGCTTTGTCTCAGTCCTGACTGGTGTCGCTCTTGGTCTTCTTGTTCGCTTCGTCAAGCAAATCAGACATCTGAAGCCCTTCATCGTCTTTGGCACCTTGATGTTCATGGTTGCGTTTGGTATCCTACTTCGTTTCAGAGGTGGTCTGTCTCAAAGCTCCTACGCCGGTATCATCGCAGGCGAGGTCGTCCTGGGTTTTGCGGGTGGTCTCTTCCCTTACCCCGTCCAGACTCTGATTCAAGCAGCCACTCAACACGAACACCTTGCACTGGTCACCGGCTTGTACCTCGCACTCTACAACATTGGATCTGCCATCGGCTCAACTATCTCTGGAGCTCTGTGGACTCAAGTCCTTCCTGGAGAGCTCGAGCGTAACTTGGCTGCTGTAACAAACAACGCTACTGTTGCCGTTTATGCTTACAGCAACCCTCTCTTCTTCATTTACGACTATCCTGTTGGTACTCCTGAGCGAGAGGCTGTTATTGTGTCCTACAGACATATTCAACGTCTGCTATGCATCACTGGTATCTGTCTTTGCATTCCATTGATCGCTTTCTCGCTATGCTTGCGCAATCCTCGCCTGGGTAAGGAGCAATCTCTGCCAGATGCTGAAAAGACCATCTCTGAGACCTCTAGCGAGACCGGCGTTGAACAGACCCCCAGGAAGACTGGCTTCCTTCACAAGCTTTTTTGAACATGTTACGATGAGACCTAGATTGCTGAATTTTGTATACGTAGGGGGGCGAAGTGTGATAAAAGTTGATTGTCCTTAATGAAACCGTAACGTCTTTTGCCAAACGATACCCTCATCTTCCGCCATGCCGTCATCGATCGTGTGCTTTCCATATTTTTTCGAACACTTGAGCTAAAATTAGAAAGCGACATCAATACCATGTTAGGTATCCAGTGCGCAAAAATCATCTTCAGCAATATCCCTTAACTGTCGCTGCTATAGAGATGGATGCCATAGCGACACGCAATCTTATGGGTGTCACTTCGGTATAACATAGAAAGCTAGTACCGAGAAGACCACTAGGAGTAAAGAAGCAGAAAAGGTCGACTAAGAAGCTAGCGGCGATAGATGCATCATACTTGTTATAGAACAAAGTTGCGATAGCCAAAGTAGCCATACACACAGCCATACTAGCTCTAGAGACTATGGAATAGATCATCCAAGCTGACTGTCTTTGGAGGTCATTGATTTGGCTTTATATATTGTGGAGATAGCGCACTCATCACGTACGGCCATAGTCAGCTGAAAACTGGGCATCCCGTCCGCTCTGCCATACATAAGCAGTTGAACGGCAGATTAGTACTACGGTGGGTGACCACGTGGGAATCCCTGCTGCTGTACGTTTTGTTTTGCTCTCGATCCCAACCCAAGCCGCGGTTCTGTGGTAACTATTCGTTGGGTTGATTGATTTTGCAACTTGCCGTCAAGTGGGCGCGGGCAACAGGTGCGGGACCAAAATGAAGGAATCACAATGTTTTGTCTTTTTGACTATTGACCTGCAATATATACAACAGAAAAGTGCAACTCCTCCAATAGGCATGTATAAAGAAAATGTCGCAGCGACCTTGAAGCCACAAGTGTCCGGATCACTTAGGCTTCAGGTGTAACCAATGACACACAAATCTCCTCGGCACTTTGCGATGCTCATACGACCACGTCTCGCAAATGAAGGTGATATGCCATCACATGCAATCCATTCAGTCAATCTAAGCATTGTTGACCTCAGCAGCAGCTCTGACAGCAGGAGAGCCACCCTGAAGAGCACGCTTAGCAACAGTAGTACCGGAAGTTCTGCCATCGATAGAGCCAGTGGTGCGACCGCCCGGAACAACAGCAGGACCAGGCAGATCAGGGTAGGTAGTAGCAGAACCCCAGACGCTGAAGTTGATAGCCTTGTCCTTGACCTGGTAGACACCGGGGATCTTGACACCCTTGGGAGTAGAGTTGCCTTTTCCTCCTTGAACCTTGATCTGAGCGCAGGAGTAGTAGAATTCGGCTTGCCCGTCGTGGGCACCGTGGATGGCGATGTGTTCGCTGCGGACGAGGTATTCGCCGTCGGGCTGTGAAGACACAGGCATCAGTATTGGTGGCACAGAGCTAGCTGTATCATAAAGGACTTACGATGTTGTCAGGGACAGTGAACTCGATGTTGTTCTTCTTCCAGATGCACCATGCATCGGTCTTGAGGGCCTGAGGGTTACCAGACTTGCAGAGAATGTCTTGCTGAACCTTGAACCAATCACCGCTGCCATCGTAGCTCTTGACTGAACCAGGAGCCTTGCTCAGGTAAACTTGAGCGGGACCAGGGTGCTGAAAAGCAAGACAAAGTTAGCAATATGTTATCAGACAAGAAGCATGAATTCTGTCAACTCACCTCAATTCCGTTGGCACCGAAGCCCTGCTTCATGCCAATCTTGTCACCAGGCTTGACGGTGTAAACCTCGGTGTTGGCGCCCGAACCGGCACCCTTGTTGCAGCGGAAGTCATTCTCAAGGATCTCTCCAAACTTGGTAGGCATGTAGCCTCTGGTGTGCTGACGAATGTACTGCCAGTCTCTGCCGACGGGGGCACCGTTAACCATCAGCTGAGTGAAGGTGTAGTGGGCCTCAATGAGAGGGGCAAATCCTGCAAGAGCAGCAAGGGCAACAGCGGTGAAATGCATTGTGGTCGAGTATGTTCAGCTTGTTTCGTGAGAAATGTGTATAAGGTTGGTTACTTGGCAGAGCCGGCTGCAGACAAGAAGAGAAGTGAAACGATCTAACGAATGTATGAGTGTTGGATGAGAAAGAAAGAGCTGGATTGAGGTAGTTTTCAGGTACTTATATAGCCATGCTGAGCTTTGATATACGATGCGCCTGACTTGAAGGCCGATATGGCATATCAACTTGCAGCTTGCCAACCCTTCTAGCGAACCTGCCCAGGCTGATCAAACACGACGTGAGCTCAGCAAAGAACAAGTTGATATGTGAGTCTAGCTAAACATAGACATCTCTCATCAATCTGTGTGGTGTATAGGTCTGATGGAGAAGCAAACAGCCAGAAATAGCAGTTGAAGATAGCCTGCCCGACCAGAGCTGGCTGCGCAAACGGCATAGCTTGTCCCTGCACGTCTTGGCCATGGGAAAAAGATCGATGTTGAAACATACTATCAGCCATAGTCACTCTTGGTGATGTGAAAAAGCCACAGGGCCAAGAAGTCTCGTATGGAAGAGCTGTAGGCGCTTTGATATCGAAACACTGCCAAGCCCCCGACAGGTGTCAAGTAGATAGCAGCATTTTCGAGTTTGGTCAACAACTTCCTGAAAATTCGAGAGGTTGAACCTCTTCTACAGATGGGAGAGTACGGGCGAGTCTCAACCTGAGGTGGATACATGGTTCGAGGTATAGAGGACAGGTGCCTTGGCTAGTCGCATGACTGGGAGGACGAGGACCTGATGAGACTGGCAAAAAAATTCGCAACAAGCTGTAATTGACGCGCCGGGGTTGGACTCCAGTCTAAACTGTCTTCAAGGCAAGGCGAAGTAGAATGTCCTACAATCTGATTATCAAAGAAGAAGCCCAGTCCAAGTAGAAGTAGTTGTGGGGGTCAGTCGAGGACGTTTTGTCATAGCGCTCAAAGCTGCATGCGCGAACAAGAAGATGTCTGGTGACCAGCAGTCGCTATGCTTGCTGAGCTTTGACATAGCCTCAGGCTCTTTCCATCGTGGAATACCGCGAGTATCGCGACGCGAACATGTTGAATTGAATCCTTCGACCCACTGAAAAGGGCCAGAGGTGTTTCACGTAGTCGAAATTGAGTGCTCTTGAGCGACGCCAAGCTTCAACGATCAGCTTGAAAACGCCTATATGCCAGGGTATCTGCAATGACACGGTTGACTTGACATAATTCAAGGACGACAAATTACAATACAGAAAACCTGGACGTGTAAGGTAACATGTACTAGGAAGGGACGAATCAAATCATACAATACGTGTCTCGCTGCTGTCTGTTCTATGTCCTTCTGCTGTCTAAAAACCAAAGACAGAGCAAGAAGAATGTCGAAACAGAACCCCCCTACAAACTGATAAGCGATAAGACGACCTGGACGTCAAGAGTCGAGCGGAAGTTGAGGTAGGCAAGGAAAAAAATCCAAGAACAGGCTCCAATGATTTGACACGAAAACAAGCAAATCTTGATTGCACAACCACGGTCCTCTCTATAGGCTGCACAGTCTCTGCACATCCAAACCACTTTCAATGAGAACCTCGAGCAAGGCAGGCTCTCAGTGGATGCGTGAATGCGAAGACAGCTGCTGAAATGCACAATTTTTAGTGGGTTCAGACATTGACCACTGAGAGTAGTTAGCTGGGGGTATCTCTCTGGACGACGATCTTATAGACAAAGGACTGTGCATTTCAGCACTACTTTTGAAGGGTATCATCAATGGAGAGTGCGAAGGGTTAAAGATGCAAACATTTGAAAGAACAATCATAATTACAGTCACATGAATTTAATGGAAAAACACATTTTGAAAGAAATTAAAATCTTCATTTCACTCATTAAGAGCACCGATGAAGGTGCATTGCATACGTGCAGTTCTTGCACGACAAAAGGTATCGAAGAAAAAGCAGAAAACCCAGAAATGGTCTACCATGCTACCCGAAACGCCAATGTTTGCAGACTTGACCAAATACAAGCGAGTTGTTTAGTCAACCTCCTCAACCTGAGGACCGTCGTCGGAGGCGGGAGCAGCACCGGCACCGGCGCCGGGCATGCCACCGGGCATACCACCCTCAGCACCGCCAGCCTGCTGGTAGAATGCGGTCATAATGGGGTTAGCAACTCCCTCAAGCTCCTTCTGCTGAGACTCGTACTCCTCCTTGGTGGCGGTGGTGTTGGAGTCGATCCACTCAACGGTCTCGTTGATCTTGGCCTGGAGCTTCTCCTTGTCATCGGCAGGGAGCTTCTCCTCAACCTTGGGGTCGGAGATGGTGTTCTTGAGAGAGTAGGCGTAGGACTCGAGGCCGTTCTTGGCGCCGATACGGGCAGCCTCAGCCTCATCCTCCTCCTTGTACTTCTCGGCCTCGGAAAGCATGCGCTCGATCTCCTCCTTGGAGAGACGGCCCTTGTCGTTGGTGATGACAATCTTGTTGGTCTTGCCGGTACCCTTCTCGAGGGCAGAGACGTTCATGATACCGTTGGCATCAACGTCGAAGGTGACCTCAATCTGGGGGACACCACGAGGGGCAGGAGGAATACCGGTAAGCTCGAACTTGCCGAGAAGGTTGTTGTCCTTGGTGCGGGCACGTTCACCCTCGAAGACCTGGATCAAGACACCGGGCTGGTTGTCGGAGAAGGTGGAGAAGGTCTCGGACTTCTTGGTGGGGATAGTGGTGTTGCGCTTGATGAGAGCAGTCATGACACCACCAGCGGTCTCGATACCGAGAGACAACGGTGCGACGTCGAGAAGAAGGATCTCGTTGGTGGACTTGGAGGAAGTGTCACCAGAGAGAATGGCGGCCTGGACGGCAGCACCGTAGGCAACGGCCTCATCGGGGTTGATGGACTTGTTGGGCTCCTTGCCACCGAAGAAGTCGGAGACCATCTTCTGGATCTTGGGAATACGGGTGGAACCACCGACAAGAACGATCTCGTTGACGGAGGACTTGTCGATCTTAGCGTCACGGAGAGTGCGCTCGACGGGCTCCATGGTGCCACGGAAGAGGTCCTGGCAGAGCTCCTCGAATCTGGCACGAGTGAGGGAGGTGTAAAAGTCGATACCCTCGAAGAGAGAGTCGATCTCGAGAGAGGTCTGAGCAGACGAAGAGAGGGTACGCTTGGCACGCTCGCAAGCGGTTCTCAGACGACGGAGAGCACGGGGGTTGGTGGTAAGATCCTTCTTGTGCTTTCTCTTGAACTCATTGACGAAGTGGTTGACGAGGCGGTTGTCGAAGTCCTCACCACCCAAGTGAGTGTCACCGGCAGTAGACTTGACCTCGAAGATACCCTCCTCGATGGTAAGGAGAGAGACATCGAAAGTACCACCACCAAGATCGAAGATGAGGACGTTGCGCTCACCCTCAACCTTCTTGTCAAGACCGTAGGCAATGGCAGCGGCGGTGGGCTCGTTGATGATACGGAGGACGTTAAGGCCAGCGATCAGACCGGCATCCTTGGTAGCCTGGCGCTGAGAGTCGTTGAAGTAGGCGGGGACAGTGACGACAGCGTTGTTGACGGTGCCACCAAGGTAAGACTCGGCGGTCTCACGCATCTTGGTGAGGACCATGGAGGAGATCTCCTCAGGGGTGAAGGTCTTCTCCTCGCCCTTGAACTCGACCTGAACAACGGGCTTGCCGGCCTTCTCGATGACCTTGAAGGGGAAGTGCTTCATATCGGCCTGAACCTCAGCATCGGCGAACTTGCGACCAATGAGACGCTTGGCGTCGAAGACGGTGTTGTGAGGGTTCATGGCGACCTGGTTCTTGGCCGAATCACCGATCAGACGCTCGGTGTCGGTGAAGGCAACGAACGAGGGAGTGGTGCGGTTACCCTGGTCGTTGGCGATAATCTCAATGCGGTCATCACGGTAGATACTAGTGGAACAGTCAGTAAGTCGTCTTTGGCATACAGATTGGAACAAATACTAACCCGACACATGAGTAGGTGGTACCCAAATCAATACCGATAGCGGGAGCCATGATGTATGTGTTGTGAACTGAAGAAAAAGAAGAGGGGTATCAAACAGAGGGCTTTTTGTTGACGATGTAAGAGATGTCGTCAAGTCGTAAAGAAAAGAGCTTTTGATTGAGTGTGAAAGAAGAAAGTGGTGAGGGGAGGTGTGAGCAAGAGAAGTAAGTTTTATAAATGTGCGCAGCGGGCGGTTGTTGCGTTGCTTCGGACACAGCCAGAATTTGCGGGTGGTTTCCATCTTCTTCCACATGTTTCCATTACTTGCCTCTGTCTTCTGGGACCCATCTATCTCGCCACGCCTCGTCACTTTCGACTCAATTGTAGTATCTAGTTACTCCGGGAACTTACTTGCAGCTTCGAGCTATTTCGAAAAGGCAATTGCCCTGTTTGGCCGGCTTTGTAGAGCTCTTTCCTCACTTGTTGCGACTGCTTCACTGCGCTTCTATCGCGGGGTGTTCTGAGAATGACGTTGTGAGGTGGTCCAAGCGTTTATGCTTTCTGAGTCGTGGTCTGGGGCAGGGTCGCTTTGTTCGAGAGCTGTCAACAAAAATTCGTGCTGAGGTTGAGCGCACAATGACGGATGTGTTGGTGGCAAGCTCAGGGAACGACGTCTACCAAGTGGGTAAGAACAAGCAAGTGCAACGAACTTGGCAGTGACTGGATCTCGAGTCAAGCAAACAGTAGAGCAGACTCACAACTTGAACGTCCACTGGCCTCAACAGCTTCGAAGAAGCTCAAGCTTGATGAGCTCTTCCAGCATGTTTTTGTGAATGCAAGCAAATTGAGGGAAAGAGTAATATCCGGAGCTTCTTGTTGGTCCTTGAATGTATGCTGGATGAGCAAGTAAAGATTGCAACAGCAAGATAATTAGCGTCTGCAAGATCACGACGCCGTTCGCTGATAAGAACTACAGAATGCAATATCCCCCTTCCGCTAAGTATGTTCCCTATGCGCCCAAGCAAATATGTCCAAAACCCCCTGGTGTACGCCACGAATGCCACAAAGTCAAGTGGCTTAACAAAGCCTTGCTACGTGTGAGAAGAAAAAGTCAAGTGTTGTGTTGAGTGGCTTCTGTTAGTCTGCTGCTGGTCTGCAATCCTCGCATCGCCAATCGGGTATTCGCTCTCTGAGACCTACGCAAGCCATATGAAACTCATTATGTGGGCAATGCTGGATCAATGGTCAGTGAACAATGTATTTGTGATCAAGGCGCAATGAACTTACAATGTTCCGACAAGTGATGACCTTGCGCGAGCCAGAAGCCACTTTGCCGCATACACAAGCATTTGGTGCGTGGTGAGCGACATCCTGCATGTGCACGTCGTTGCCGTTCGTCTGAGGGACTACCGCTGGAGAGACCTCGGCGCCAGGCTCCGTGTCACTGTCGTCAATCATAATGACATCTAGTCTGTTATGGCTTTTCTGAGCTGTTGATGATGGTACAGCTTCTTTCTTGACCACCGGGCCGCTGGTGACATGTCCTTGACCCGTACCATTCATAGTAGCTTGTCCTTCCTCCGCGACTAAGGCGAGACAGTAGTCAACGTAGGATTCTGGGATCAAGTCCATATCCATAAGCTCACCAAGCTTGGATTTGAGCTCTTTTAATAGATGCGGCTGCCTTAACCGTGCTGCAGATTTCCGTACGAATCGAATAACTGCTTCGCAAACATGTACGTTCGCCAAATTTCGTGGTTCATCTTGCAAGTGTTCGTCGAACAAAACCGCAAATTCCCTGGCCGCACCAGTGAGCTGCGGAAAGCCCTCCAACCTATGCTTGGTCCGAAGCCATGAATCATCGGGTTCAGCATCGCTCTCGCTAAGCACTTCCCCAGGCTCCACCTCTCGTTTAGACTCTGCACGAAATATAGCGACGCCTGGGATCTCAGGAACCGCATATCTCTTCCTCTTTCTTGATGGTACCTCAGGGATCTCTTCAGGTGGCCCCACCCTTAAATGGCGATTATTCGGCGTCAATCTTGACATTTCATTGATGGGGTTTGGTCGCGCAATTCCTTTAGACATACAGACCGGTTTGGCGGTCTTAGGGAACGCTTTGAGTGCCAGCTGTTTTCCGCTAGCCCAGGTGTTGTGTCCACCTTCAGAGAGGTACTGCTGCAGATCGAATGGAATGTCTGGCTTGATCCAACTGATCTCCCGTTCATCACACACATTGTCGCTGGCTCGCTCGTACTTTGGAGCTGAAAGCTCAATTCGCACTGTGCGGATGATTGAATCAGAGTCCGTTGCTGCTGGCTTGTGCACCTTGAAGGTGAAATGGTCATGAAAGCTCAGATAATGAAAATGAAGTCTGTCAAACGTTGGATGAGGTCGACGGTCCGGGCAGAAGACGCAGTTGAGTTTGGTACGAAGGATACTTCTCGATCCTATTGGACCTCCATCGAAGAGATATGTGATGCGGCAGGTCTGCGTGTGGCGCGTCATTTCTGGTACTTCTGGTACTCTGGGCTGAATTTTGCTTTCGAGCAGTCGAATGATATGGTTACACATAGCTAGCGGAGTACCGCGTGAATTGACGACCGAGGTCCATGAGATACCTGCGCGTAAAGAAAAGTCCACACTTTTGGAAGGCGAACGCTTCGACTGGTCCTCAGGCTCATACTGATATCGTCGAAGGGGCGATAGACTGCGAATTGAACCCGATAAGTCTTTCCAAGATGCTCTCAGCTCGGCTTGTTTGGGCGATAGGATTGGTTGTGAGCTGGTGTACGGATCGATCACAGAAAGAAGCTGAGAGGCATCTTCAGAATTAAAGCAACTGATGCTCATAATGAGTGCAGCCTGGGGATGGCGCTCTGTTCTCCATCTCCTGCCTCCGTTGGTATTGTGGTTTGCTAATTGGGTGGTGAGCAACTGATTTTCTTTGATCACGAAAGGTTTCATTTCAATGCAAAAAGCCGATTCGCCTTTGTCATCTTTGGTCTCAGTCAGTTGGGCCAGTCGCGAGTCGGTATATAGAACGCTAGTGGGTTTGTCATCCTCAGCATGATGGACAACGACGCTGCAATGCACATTGCATCTTATTCGGATCTGGTTAGGGGTAGGAAGCCACGTTGGATTCGCAGATTCAGGCTTGGCAACCTCCGATGCCTCTATCCTTTCACCATTAGAGTTTCGTGTCTTGATGATTTGTTTTGGTTGAACATTGAGTGTTTGCCGGGCAGGTTTGAGGGCATTGTACAACATGTTCATGCTAGGAAGAAAGCGTGAGTTTTCCGTCTTCGGAAGCATGTCTGCTGGTGCCGAATCCGAGGTAGAGTTTGTTGACGAATGCTTGAGAAGGTTCAGATTGTGCTCATGATGATCAAGAACTTTTCGAAGGTTGCGTTGAAGGAAGACGGGTCGTCTGTGACTGGATGCGTCGTATACAAGTTTCGATCCACAATATTTCCTGTAGTCGTCTACGGGGTTCATGTCTGCTGCCAGGCGAAGGTAGGAATCCGACGGGTTTGCAAGAGATAGAAATTTGGACGGGCGATGTCTTCAGTTGCATCGTATCGCGTGCTTGTATCGAAGTGAAGAAGATCATGAGAAAATTGGCCTTAGGCAATGCACATGATGCGCCTCAGCGCGCGCATGCAAGGGATTGTGAGGTCTTGTTGTTGGCGGCTGTTTTGAAAAGTCGCACACGTTCAGAGCGTGGGGAAGGCAGCAGCAGTCAATGATTACCTAGCGATTGAGGCAAGTGCAACTTTGTCATTTCCTAAACCGAGGAGAACAAATTCAAGTCAGGGAGCAGCGAGCGGGATGCTAGAATGGAGAAGAGAAAAGCAGATACTAGGCAATCTTGACATTGCCGTCCGGCCCAAGTGAGAGTGAAGGTGTTGTTGGTCAGGTCTCTTGCAATGCCTAGACAACCCGGCACCTTGTCGAGACAGATGAGAGTCACTACAACTAAGATACATAAGCAGGAGAAAGACCTGGTCGGAGCTGTCATGTTCAGCAAGATGAAGGCAGAAAGGACCAAGATAGTAGACAAGTCCTCATGGGATGGTATTCTATCATCAAGTGTCGGATAATGCCCTCCTAGCGAGACGCAGGAAGGAGGCTCAAGGGTCAAAGGCGGTGACCCCACATGCCGCCATGTGCTGCTGGCCATCACGGCGACGTCAATCATCGTCAATGCCTTGTCATGTCGAGGCGAATTTATACAAGTCGTTCTACGAATAATCTGTTTCTATAAATTCTTCTCTTCTGCATATCCCTCCCACCAAGACAGCTCATTCCTATCGATCAACCTTGTATATGCTCTCGAGAGCACGAAGCCTGCGTCCAACGCTAGCCCACTCCCGCATTGCACTCATGGCAGCACACATCTCCACCAGCGGGCAAAACAATGTCCTGTACGACGCGACCAAGACCAACGAGAAGACATACCCTATCGCCGGCCTACCAAAGTCCAACAACTTCACCACCAATCTTCCACCAGACCAGAACTTCCCTACTCCGTCCAGTTCGCATGCTGCAGAGCGAAAAGAGCTCGGCCCTCGTCTGGTCAAAGGCGCCCTCTACACATACGTCCGCCCCGACCCGCCTACAAAGTACGAAGTCCTCGCCGTGTCGCCTGCCGCACTCCAAACTCTCGCCATCGACCCCTCTTCGACAGACTCACAGGAATTCAAAGACACAGTATCTGGCAGCAAGATTTTGACATGGGACGAGGCCAAGGCTTCAGAGTCAAACATGCTGCCTGAAGAGCAACAAAGAAGAGAACAGATATATCCTTGGGCACAATGTTATGGCGGCTACCAGTTTGGTCAATGGGCAGGTCAGCTAGGCGACGGCCGCGCTATATCCTTATTCGAGGCCACAAACCCCAACTCAGACGTCCGCTACGAGGTTCAGCTCAAAGGTGCAGGCAAAACGCCGTACAGTCGTTTCGCCGATGGCAAAGCTGTTCTGCGAAGCAGCATCAGAGAGTTTGTGGTTAGCGAGAGCTTGCATGCTTTGGGAATCCCTTCTACTCGAGCACTGGCTTTGACCTTTACCCCTGAGAACAAGGCTTTGAGAGAGCGTATCGAGCCTGGTGCCATTGTCACCCGTTTCGCTCAAAGCTGGCTGCGTTTCGGTACTTTCGACCTTCTACGCTCTCGTGGTGATCGAGCTCTGATCCGGAAGCTGGCCACATATGTTGCTGAAGACGTCTTTGGTGGTTGGAAGAACCTTCCAGGTGCTTTGAAAGAAGGCGATGTCGCCGAGACGGCCACTAACCCAGACCGCGGTTTTGCGGATACCATCGTACAGGGCGAGAACGAACACGAAGAGAACCGCTTCACACGTCTTTACCGCGAGATTGCCCGTCGAAATGCAAAGACAGTCGCATATTGGCAAGCCTACGCTTTTACAAACGGCGTGCTGAACACAGACAACACGTCCATCTTCGGCCTATCTATCGACTTTGGCCCCTTTGCCTTCCTTGACAACTTCGACCCCAGCTATACGCCTAACCACGACGACCACATGCTTCGTTACAGCTACCGCAACCAACCGAGCATCATCTGGTGGAATTTGGTGCGTCTAGGCGAGGCATTGGGCGAGTTGATTGGTGCCGGAGCCCGCTGCGATGACAACGAATTCGTCACAGAAGGCGTCAGCAAGACCTGGGCGGACGAGCTGATCAAGCGTGCCGAAACACTAATCGAAAAGACTGGCGAAGAGTTCCGCGCAGTGTTCATGGGAGAATACAAGCGTCTCATGTCTGCACGTCTCGGCCTCAAGCAATGCAAGGAGTCCGACTTTGAAGTCCTCTTCTCCGAGCTACTGGACACGCTAGAGGCTTTGGAGCTCGATTTCAACCACACTTTCCGCAAACTCAGCAATATCAACTTGTCAGAGATCGAGTCTGAGGAACAGAGGAAGGAAGTTGCAGGCCGCTTCTTCCATGGCGAAGGTCTCGGCAACACTGTAGGCGCAAGCGAAGACGATGCCCGAACCAGAATCGCAAAGTGGCTCGAACAATGGCGCAACCGTGTCATTGAAGATTGGGGCGAAGGCAAGGATGTCGAGCGCCAGGAGGCCATGAAGAAGGTCAACCCCAAGGTAAGAAATGCCTCAACATCGCTTATGAAAGATCAAGACTGACATTTCTATGCACAGTTCATTCCCAGATCATGGATCTTGGACGAGCTGATCGACAGAGTAGAGAAGAAAGGCGAGCGTGAAATTCTTCAAGGCGTCATGAAGATGGCACTCAATCCTTTCGAAGAATCATGGGGCTGGAACAAGGAAGAGGAAGATAGATTCTGTGGTGATGTGCCTCACATCAAGCGTGCGATGCAGTGCAGTTGCAGCTCTTGAGCTGTCCCATTTCTGAGATCAAACGAAGTCTACGAACCATATCATCATGCCACAATCAGTCTACCAGATTATCATGTGTCACGATCATTCCCATAACACGCGCCGTGCATATTGTGAGAGGCTATCACAAAGGATATCAAACTCGAGTAAGAGAAACTCCATTTATGATATATTGACATTGGGATAAGCCCAGAGACTCAGCAACTTCGTCCATCTCGTTTTGTTCATTCGCAGAAAAGGGGTATAAAAAAGCTCACCAGACAGCCACCAGCTAACCCATATTGACGCCTGTATTCCATGCTCGCTGTTATGTGCATAATGCTGCTGCCATTCATTCATAGGCAGTCTTCAGCAGAAAACGAAACCTCCCCCAGTTTTTCAAGCGGGGCCGACACACTACCTAACCATGTCGGTAACAAAGACAAGGAAAGAAACTGAAAGAAGAAGAAAAAAGAAGAAAGCCCAGGTTGAGGAATGTGGCGAGAAGTTCGGAGATTCATCAAGGAAGGACGCAATCAGACCTGAGTCTTCTTGTCGAGGAAGAGGTGCAAGTGATTGTCGCCATCGTATGGGTCCTTCTCCTTCCACTCCCAGCACAAGAACTTCCAGTTGAGCTCGGGACGCCAGAACAGTCCATAGCCGAGACCGCCTCCATCAGCTGTCAAAGCGCCAGTCTTGGGCATGCGGATGCCAAAAACACAGCGAGCGAAGCGCGAGTGCAAGATGGCCATAGTGCACATGACGCAGGGCTCATGAGTGAGGTAAATCTCAAGATCGACGCAGAGGTAGCCGTCAGGGATGAGGTTGTCCTTGTTAAAGGCCTTGCGTTCCATGGGCGTCAGAGGGTAGTCAAGCAGAGTCTTATCAACGAATTGGGGAGCACCGGGAGCGGGCTTGTGAGAAGGCTTGTTGATATCCAGGGCAGCCATGTCAGGGTTAAGCTTCGAGGGATCGCGAGTAGCACTGCGGACACGTTTGCGTGCGACCATGCCTATGGCTCGCATAACAGCATGGGCCATAGGGTTCTGTTGACCAGCAACTTCGTCAAGGTCTTGATAGCGGCCGTCTCCGGCAACGGCAATGACTTCGATGGGCTTTCCGGTAGGTCTCTCGATGATGACGCATCCGACGCCAGCGCCGCAGCACTTTGCCTTTGTCTCTCCAGCAACTTTCTTGGCCATCTCCATGAGGCGGGGCACGTTGTTGTTAGACAGAACCTCCTCTTCGGCGCGGCCGATGATGCTAGGGTGAGGGCCGAAGGGGTTGGTCTTGCGGTAGATGGTTGGCCAGTACTGCTGAGACCACTGCTCGGCTTGCTCAGCACTGGTGGGGGGCAGTAGAGGAAGAGTGACCTCTCTGAGGAGGAGAGGAAAGCCGTCGTCGACGAAAGGAGGGTTGGCAAGAAGGAGTTCGGTAAGGGCATCTTCGCCAATGCAGCTGACGGGACTAACGATCAGGTGCAGCGTGGCCGGGACACTACCCCGACGTTTGTTGCGCGATGAGCGTGAGCGAGACGAGCCACGAGAGGAGCCATCGGCGTGATGTTCGCTGCCACTTCTGCTGCGGCTGACGGCGGTGGTCTCGGGGATGAGGTGGGTAGGCAGGAAGCGGGCCTTTGCAAAGCGACGGATGTGCTGCAAGTCGATAGCATCGAGGTCGGGAACGTTGTCCTTGATGAGACTGCATATGGAAGTCAGCGAGATGAAGCACAGCGCGCAAACAAAGCAGGGCGTACCCCAGGACGGTGTTAGCAGCTCTGGATGGCAACTCTATCGTCCATGCCTGAACAGTGGCAGTCGAGGCGCGAGCCTCTGCCTTAGTCTTCAGCAACCAGAGGCCGGGTTTGGTGGGCGGCATGTCGTTGTCGTCGATGAAGGAGGATGAGGGAGAGTCACGACCGTCCAGGTCAGCTTGAGAGGCAGCATCGGCGGGGCTGAAAGCAGGTCCAACACCCGGGGGTGCGGACCTTCCTCGTTGTTCTTCACTCATTATTGCATCGTCTGTCTGCAAAGAAGGCACAGTCTCACATGTCGCAACTTCCTCTACAATAATTTCTGGTGCACGGTTCATCGCTAGCGTCCTCTTCCCCAGATCTGCTCGGATCAACCGTGCTTAACGCCGGTTCCTTGCATAACTCAATCCAACTCCATACTTTCTGCTTGTGCAACGCGGTGTTGATTTGTTGTCACGCCCGCTCCTGCTCTTTGTAACTGCGCTTTCTTCACCCAGAGCGCTTTTATTTCACTTTGCAAGTATAAAATTTATGGGCAGAAGCACTTGAAGGTTCGACAAAAATTCAAAGCCCGTTTGCAGCTCCCGGGAACCACTGGAGCCAGAGCAGCGACGCAAACAGGCAAGAGATATTGAGGCCTGACATTTCCTGAGACACGGCAAGAAGCAGATATGGGCTTAGAAATGCTCCCGGACGAAGTCATCCTTTCCCTAACCAACCAATGGCCATGCAGAGACTTGCAGATCAAAACTCTCTCTGCCCTCCTCTCTGTATGTATGCCCATCGCAAACGCCCGCGTACTTACTGATTTTGTGTAGCCTAGAATGAACAGTTCGGGAACTTTGGTGATACATGGCTCAGAGGCCACTGGAAAGACGGGCCTACTGAAATCCTATCTGGAGCTTTCTGGTCTCAAACATGCTTTTATTCCATGCTCCGAGTGCATTACAAGCCGCCATTTCTTGGAGCGGACTCTGGCGGCTTGTGTAGAAGCAATTGAAACAGCGACCGACACATCTCTAGACGGCATCATTCCCTCAAGGTGTGAGAATATTAGCACCTTGACAAGCTCTCTAGAACGTCTTTTTGAACCCGTCGACAAGTTTGTACTGGTTCTGGACGGCATCGACGAGCAAAGAGAAGCTCCTCCGACTCTACTGCCATCTCTAGCACGTCTTGGTCATCTGATTCCCGGCCTCAGCGTTGTGATGATTGTCACATTTCCTCATCCACGTCTCCTTCATCTTCCAGGTGCACCGCACGTTTACTTTTCACCTTATACCCGTGAACAAGCCATCCAAATCGCTTCTTGCCAACCGCAACACATCTTCAATGAGCCTCTGTCACCATCTGCGAACTATCCGGAAGAGCTCGCGGCTGAAGATGATGCATGGCTTTGGTCGCGATTTTGTGCTGCTGTCTGGGATTCATTGGCAAGCGGTGCAGCTCGAGACATCGTCACCTTCAGATCCATCCTTGACAGACTCTGGCGGCCCTTTGTACAACCAATTGTCGATGGCACCTACGGTACTCGAGATTTCAGCAAGCTTATGGTAGCGCAACGCAAACTCTTCCAAGCGGAAAGCTGTCTGCTGGATTCTGTTATCGATGAGCCTCAAGAGGATACGAACATACTCACAGATGGTAAGTGTCGGTCCTGACCGCTAGATCCGAACACGCTTGCTGACTGACCATGTTGCAGTCACCCATGATCTGCCCTACTACTCAAAGTGGCTGCTATGTGCTGCGTATCTCGCATCCTTCAATCCACCGCGTCAAGACAACATCTACTTCATGAAGGCGACAGAACGAAAGAGGCGTAGAAAAGGAGGCGGTGCCGTTGCCAGCCGTGAATCAAAGAATCGAAAGATCCCAAGACATCTTCTTTCACCTAGCCCCTTTCCGCTCGACAGGCTACTTGCCATCCTTCACGCAGTGCTGCCGCATGATCTTACGCCGACAATGGACGTTTACACGCAATTGGCAACTTTGTGTTCTCTGAGATTGCTCTTGAGAACGGCAGTCGTTGGTGGGGATGTGCTGGAGCCAGGCGCCAAGTGGAAGGTCAACTTTGGTTGGGAGTACGCATTAAAGTTGGCTCGTAGTGTAGGCTTTGATATAACAGATCATGTAGCTGAATGAACGAAACGATTCAGTGTGTAGGACTCAATCTGTCTGGCGTGCATAGGTAGACAGAGCAACAGTCTATGCATTTTGTATTGGCGTTCACCAAAAAGCAATACTAGGGGTCATACTGATCCGACACAGTAACGTATCCATAGGGCTGGTAAATCAACAGAGATCCTTCGGCAACCCTTGTCCATCGTCAGAATATTGTTGTAGGCTTTTGCTTTTCTTGATCCCTTAAGCATCACGCCGCAGGGAAGGGGGTTTGTTGTGCCTGTCGTCTCTATGATCATTTTCTCTTTTCTGCTTGCAAGCAAGGTAGTTGATGAAGAGCAGGGCGCACCCAAGAGCTTACTGTGAAGTCACGACACTGACACCAGGAAGTGAAAGCACCATCGGAAAATTCAAATACCTGGAACCGATGACTCATATCAGTAAACAAGTCACCCTTTGCTTCAAGTTCACTGCTGTAGTCTCCGCACTGCACCACTACCATCAACTCAGACATCACTTTCGTCGCTAGGTCAAAGACTTCCTGCGAAGTATTGTTCCACAAGCACAAAGGGTCGTAGAGTCAACACACTATTTATAGCAGAGATGTCGAGTCCACGCCCTAGACCCTTTGTCTGAATCGACACACTCGGTACTCGAGCCTGGCTATGCTGCTGAACAATAGACTATTGTATCATCAAGGTATCTATAAAGCGTAGACGGACACCACTGCATATTCTCATATCGACATTCAATAAGCTTACTAAGTCAAAGCGACACAGCGCAAACGGTTCCCCCTCTTTTCTTTCTTCAGCTCTTTGCAAACAATCCTTTGATCATAAGAAACCGCAGATCCACAATGTCGCCATCACTCAGAAGCCTGATCAGAACGGGCAAGATCAGTGATCTGTGTCTTCGCCGAAAAGAATACTGCCACCACAAGATCAGTGACCGCGATTACGAGGTGGCTGGCAAGATCTTGGGATCCGTTGAATTCCAGGACATTCGTGATGATCAAGACTACAACTATGAAGTCGACCTCTGGACGCTCGCCAGATGCAGCTTCTGCAGTCCTTGTCAAAAGGCCTACCCCAAACGGATCAAGGACTATCACAAGAAGTTGAGGGATCACCTCGCTAAAGAACTGGAGGCTTGCTCTGAGTCTGATTGTAAGTCTGGATACGAGTCTGGATATGGATCTGGATTCGATCACATAAAGACTGAGCCCCAGAGACGTAAAGAGCGACGTAGCTGTCACCCCAATCAACTCGAGAAGCTTGCAAAGCAAATAAAATCGCTGGAGCGTCAGACGGATGGCTTCAAGAGAGAAATCTCTGATCTCAAGCAAGAACTAAAGGATGAACGCAACCAACACCAAGATCTCAAGCACCAACACGCACAGATGATCGAGTTTGGTGAAGCAAAATATGCTGCAATGATTGCCGAAGCAGAAACAAAGTTTGCAGAGCTCATGAGAAAGATTGCTGGATCGGAATCTCAAAACTTGTGGATACAAGAACAGATGCGAGACCAACAAACGATCGACCATCAAGACATGGCCAAAATGATCGGCACCATCAAGGAGATGAATGCGGGACTGGCACAATGCTACGGCGAGCAGTACAAGGTCTGGTTGACACCGACTTCTCGACATGTGGTCACTACGCTTGAGCCCATGTGAAAGGCTCCGATTCTCTGTCCCATCTTCAGACGTGCTGAAGATCTGTTGACAACTTGCGAATGATCCTGCCGCATTTGGTTCGAGATGTCCTTGAACTTCTAACCTCAGAAAGCAGAATTAGGTGACAGTCGCAGACAGAAAGTGGGAAACGATGCCTATACTGTGCTGAAAGGGACTATCACAGGATGGCATTGGTTGGCTGGGGACGATACGTGGTTTCATATATCTCTTGTGTCAATGAAAGATCGTGTTTTCTCGTCCAGATACAATTTTCAAGCACTCCTTTCTCAAGAATATTCTTCTTAGTACGATATGAACCCTCGGGTCACCATATTGCGCCTCATGGTTGCATTGTCTTGAGTCGCGACTACGGGAGAATCAGTGAACTAGCGACGACTCTCATTCTCCAGATGAACGAGACTACTTGAGAATGACGAGAAGCCACTGTCTTCAGTAAATCTTATCGCGTCAGCAGCTGTCTCTCTACAACCTCCAGCTTTGAGAAGTGAGACGTAATGGGTGATCTGAAGTCGTGTCTTGCTTAATAGAAACATGCTCACCCTGACTCACCAAATCTCATCGAGTCTCAAATATATCTAGATCTATTCACTATGAGTCTTTTCATTCAACAACCTACATCTGAACATTTGCCATTCACGAACATCGTGTCGACAACTATCAACGCCACAACTTCTTGTCTGTCGACCATGGCTGGAAGCACTTTTAAAAATTCGGATCTTGACTACTTCTACTACATGAATTATTCAAAGCCTGTCTCGAAAGTGGATCCTCTATCGAAGCTCCTCCTTATTGTATACCAACAATTGCAGATATATCTGTTACTTGCATGATCCACTGCTGCATCGGGAAGAAGGGGCATGGTATACTCGTCGATTCCTGCAAAGTCATGCTTTCTCACAACATACGATCTGTGGCATGTGCGATCTCGAAGCACTTTTCCAAAAGTGATGTTTCTTGGGTGGGAACAGGTTATCTTGTCAAGTTGGCTAGATTGTGTTTGTGTCAAGATTGTAGTCAAACGCAACTATCAGATGTGGTCATCGCATGGATGCATGAACTCGAGAACACGAATGAGCCCAGATTCGACGAAGCCAATTCTGTTGTTGACGATCAGAAGAGATCGATGGTCGCGGAACCGGCACCTGTCAGAACACTGGTCGCAGCTTCTGTTGCTACACGCGACCTCTTCAGCAAAGTTTGTGGCTTTTGGTCTTGATGCCAGAATAGAAAATCCACTGGACATGACTTATGTGAGATGGCAGGATGGTTTATGAGGAAGCTGCAGTGCTCAAGAGAAGATAAAGATGAGTGAAAGAGGAAGGAAAAAACACGCTCCAGCCAGTTCAGACCAAGATTGTGACTGATGAAAGTGAAGCAAAACATTCGTTCGGGCTGTTATCGACTGTCACTTACGGAAACTGCGATTGGCCGTCACTCGTGGAAATCCTCCCTCAGGCGCTCAGCCTGGGCTCGAACTCAAGACTGTTATATAGAGGAAGGATTTATTGGCGAACCATATCACCACTATACCACCTAACCAGGAGCGACCTGTTGTAGTATGGGTTTGGCTTCGAGCCAGTGGGACGTTCACTAAACACTTTCGTTAGCTGGTATATATGTGCTCAGATGAATGAGACAATTACACCTTAAGACATCTCTCCTATCTGATTATTGTATGGGTCCCCAGTGTTTTGTCTTTCCCTTCGGATTACACTCTGTTATGTTTCTGGACAACATCAGAGAGGTCCTTTTGTTGAATTCGGTATCTGCATAAGATAGATGATCATAGCCATGCGGTATGTAAGACAAATTTTTACTTCTCAAACACGATTTAGGCCTAGATTGCTCCATGATCTTCATTGCCGAAGCATTTTCTATGTAAAATCAGAATGAGACACTAACAACAGATTCAAAGACATCGTGTCTCGGCCATGTGTTCACTCATACCTGTGATGCATCTCTGACTGTCTCGTCAATTGAGCCTGCGTCAGATTTCAAGCTTGCAGGTATGCTGGGGTAAAAAGGATAAAAAGGTGCATTGGTGCCAGCTGGTGTTCAACCATCTTGCTCTCTACCCTCACAGCAGCTTTACCTGAATAAGCACCATCATTCAACAAAAATTCATCTTCAACATCATGAACCCCACGCCGGTATCCATTCAAGGCCTCTTCGCATCTGGTACCCCGACATCTTGCTTCGTATACACAGATGGCAGCAGAAGATGCGGCTACGCCATACCCCAACGAAATCTTGAATTGGCAAGAGGAATCTGGAATGCCATGGCAGCTGGAGCAAATGCCACCTGGGTCAACGAGGAGATAGAAAAGCTTGCTGCTTATTGTCTGTGCAAAAGACGGCACCAAGATCTCAGAACAGAGACCGCAAACACCTGGAGGACGCAGTATCTTGCCTTGAGCCATGCGTATCGCCAGGAGGCAGCAGCAGGGCTTCATACCGTTCCCTTACCCGACACAACGACAGCGACTACCCTGGCTGACGAGATCAAGACTGATATGTACAATCTGTTTAATCGTCACCAGCAGGAATACGAAGACGTTACACAATCTTTTGCGAGGAAGAAGTCACAGCCTGACGTGGAAATGAGTGATGCATTCTGAGCGCGTACAGGATACGTATGCTACCCCAAGACAGGATACGATGCACGTCTACCAAGCTCTGTGCAGCACACTCGAGAGTTTAAGGGCGAGGAAGCAAGTTGTTGAAGGAAGTTGTTGATCTTGGTGAAAGGTTGAGTCATCGGAGAGCAGGCTCTTAAGACTTGAAGCTGTTTCGACTGGAGTCTGATCAGAGGGAGATCTATGAACGGCAAATAATGGCTGCTTGAAGAATTGATGGCTATGGTTGGAAGAGATGTTCAAGGTCGCCTTCGAACCCAGACGCCTACCGACCCTGAGTTGCTGTATGCAGGCTGAGATCAAGATTTTCGAAAAACGTTTGACGCTGAGAAGAAGAAGAGTCGCGTGGAGGTTGATATGATAGGCAGGCAGCAGTAGTAGAAGGTTGAGGGGAAGGAGCGAGTGCCTCGATTCAGATCACTTATGTTGGCTTATGTAAGGACCATGAACATATCTTTGCGGTTCTCGAGCTATAGTTGAAGTCATGCTTGTTTTCTGATATACGTAATTGTTTGGGTGAAAGGTACCTCGATAGAAAAGTGATCGATGAGTTCATTGTTCCCAGTGTGAAGCGATGCGTTCTAATTTCCTATTAAATCCGTGTGATCATGAGCAGAGGTTAAGAACCAATGCAGTAAAGAACTGGAGTGAAACGTTCTCTTTTCGTCTCTCAGTGCACAAGGCCGCTTTCTGCCATCTTCTGAACATACTTGGCATACCTGCTAGCACTCTTTCTTCTGAGATCCTTGCCCCATTTTACCATGACGAGAAAGGTCAGGCATTGTGCAAGACCCGCAAAGGCTGCTGTGATAAACGCATTCTGCAAGCCCATGCCATCGATCCATGGAGTGATGCCGTAGCCAATGGCGAAACTCATTGTGTTGCGAACCAAGATGACAGTGACAATTGCCTCGCCTCCCAGGTCTTTATATGAGTCAACGGCGTAAGAGATACTCAGTTGAATGCCAATGGTGTTGGTCAAAGCAATGACACCCATCGCAAAGACACAACCAAACCACATAACATGTTGTGCCGCACCTACTCCCCATAATATCAATCCGCCAGGGATTAAAAGCAAGGAAGGGAGAAATAGCCAGAGTCTATGTTCACTCTCGAGTACACCTCCATTGCGGCGTGCCATTGCAAGCACAAATTTGTCGCCGATTACTCCTGTGTAGAAGGATCCAATGGCCACACCAATCAAAGGCGAGATGTATGATAGACCGACCATGGAAGCTGGAAAATTGTACGGAGCACTTCCAAGGATTGAAGAAGCGGTTCCGTTGAGCACGTTGAACCAGATCAGATTGCTGCCATAAGAAAAGCCAGCGTACAGAATGACAGGAAAGGTAAGAAAGATGAGCGGCCGAGTGGTCATTCCAGCAATGTGGTTGTCTTTTCGCAGGTCAGAGTTTTGCCATAACTTGAGTTTGTCAAGATATGTCTTCTGCTTGAACTTGTCAGAAGCAGCAGGTAGACCGGTTTCCGAAGATAAATCGCCGTCATCCGGTTGTGGATCCTTTTCATTCATCTTGACAGCAGTAGAGGTCCGTTCAGGCTGAACACCAATATCGGGAGCCATTCCAGTGATCGAGTGCCTGGAGTAGTTCGTTTCTTCCATGAAAAAGAAAAGAAAAATGAACCCAATCCCGCAAAAGATGGCGCACCAGTAGAGCACCCACTTCCATCCCTGGCCATCTGCGATGAAGCCAGCAAGGACCGGAGCAAGGAAGTTGGAACCTGCTAGAAGAAGAGCATAAAGACCTAGATACGTTCCACGTTCATGCTGAAACCAAACATCTGTGACAGAAATTTCACAAAGACTCTCAATCGGTGCTCCGAAAAAGCCCTGAAGGATTTTGTTGGCGATCCATTGACCATTGCTCTTTGTGTACGGTGCCCAAAGTTGGATGCCCATAGTCGCAAGGATGCTGAACAAATACACTGGTCGCTTGCCATATTGCAGTGCAAGTGGTTGCCATACGAGGCAGCCCCAACCGAAGAAGAGAAACATGTCTTGTTAAAACTAGTCAGTTGGTGGATCAAAACTGCATCAAGCTTTAACATCTTACATCCGGTACCATTGTTTAGCTCATTGAGCGTCAGGCTGGTCTCTTCGGAGATAGGCTCCAGAATCGAGTAAATAGCTGCACTTGCAATGCCCACCATCAGCGTGTAGACGCCCATGCAAACCATCGAAAGTGTTTTTCTTCGAGGTGACCAATTTAATGGATCGTCGGGATCTTGCGAGGGAGTCGGGACAAGTACGATATCTCTCTGCCCGCCTCGGGCATGCTGAGCGTGCATGGTGCCATCGAGATCGACCAGGTGGACGGTACCTGGTATGGCAGACTCTTCGGCGATAATCTCATCTGCCATCATGATAACTCTAGGATGAGTGCAGGTCAACAGACGAGACAGCGTATGGAGATTGTACAATCCACAGGCTGTTGGGTTTGTTCAGAGATGTGGAAGACTCTGGGCACTGGCGAGTTATGCTATATGTCTGAGATGGATAGATATGGAGGAGCGGGCAACTTCTCTTGCTCGATGTGGTTACCCGAGATAGGCACTGCAGAGCTAAACGTTGGGCGACAGCTCAAAATCATTGAGAACCAACCAGAACGGAGTGTTGCTGCTTGTCAGAGGATCTACAAGTGATAAGCATGTGAAACAAAGATAATCGCATCAAGCTACCAAATCTGGGGTGCCGCTGATGATAGGCCCAGCTTGCCCAGTCAACATGAAGTCAGTCTTGATTGTATGAGTAGCTGTGAAGGAGTGAATCACGACTTCTTGCAAGACAGAGCTGTATGCTAGGAGAACAGACAGCATGGTCGGTTGTACTGTCCATTGTGTACTTCGATAGCTCACGTTTGTGAGTGCTACAATTGCGGAAGGCAAGCAACTTCGCTGGCATTTGTCGTTCTCATGCCCCTTGGCCGGCTCACAGTCTGCATACCGTCTCGAAGGCTATCGTCAAATAGCATGGTATCTCACGACGGCTTGAGGCATTTTCGACCCCAGGTTGCTCTCGCCTGCGATTTTTTGCTTCACATCCTCTTGCGACGAAGGTTGACTTGTCGTTCGTTCGTCATCCAATCGAGCAGGTGATCAGGTCTTGGCATTTTGAGTCACATGATCGTGCTTGCCGCCGTCGCGTTGGTGTCGACGCGACTCTCTGAGGCAGACGTGCCGCCAAAAAAGTTAAGGTACCTACCTCTAACTGCCGTTAGCATCATCATTGGCTGTTCCATTCGCCTTTCTTGATTGACATCTAGGTGAACGCACCGGTATCATCTGAATCCTACGCTACCTAGCATGTCACCAAAATAGCTCAGTAAAGACTGGTCTTGGATTGACCTACTGGCTCGTCGCACGCCTTTCCAAATATGGACCAACGCCTTCACCACCAAGCATTTGGTGTTGCATCCGAACTCTTAGAACATCTAACGACTAAACCGACAGCTTTTCTCGTCGCTGTGCTATGGCACGATATCCCTCTGCCACTGAACGATGCAGCTCGCGAGTCTTTCATGTTCGTGAAATGCACTAGCAAGACTAGTGTGGAAAGGATCAGAGATTCGTACCTTGCTAGGGAAGAGGCGCCCTCCGACATCTCATTGCACCTGGATTCCACCATTCCACCACTCACTGCCAAGGTTTCAGAACTCGACAACTTTGGTGATAAAGTGGTTGTCTTCCACGCACGCAGTGCCGGTTCAGACAACACGGCGAACGCCACTGTTCCTGCAGTCACTTCAGCGTCTCTCAACCCTCACCTCGCATCTGGACCAACCGAGAATGGACATCTCGGTACCCCATCTACGGGTGTACTAAAACCCACTGCGAGACAATCAAGTGTATCATCAGGATTGAGTCCTGACCACCCTGCACAATTTAATGCTTCATCAGCACCTTCGCTATCCGGTATGTCTGGATACACAGTAAATCCTCAATCCCCACTTGCAAAACATGCCCCGGCTCCTTCAACACCAGCCGGAGGCATTTCTCGAGGCAATTTGGCTCTTCCCAATGCTCAGCACCAAAGCCCCAATCAGCACACGCCTTCTTTGTATGCTCGAGCTTCAGGCTCTCCTCTCGTAGAGAACGAATTACTTCCACCCCTGTACCCTGAGCGCGAACCGCACACACCGGCGGCTCATGCGCAAGCTGCCCGGCCTCTTCAATATTCAACGAGACCACACAGTCTATCCTCAGGAACACCGCAAGACCCACTCCAGCATGGGCAACCTAACGGCAACGGTTACGGCTCAGCTGCCACCCGTCCGGATAATACACATCCAGTAAGTTTGCTTTTCATCTGCAATTTAGTTGCGTGTGAACCTTCGTGGCGTCCATATGCGTGAGTTCACCAAGACGCGGTCTCTGAAAGTCTCACTTGTTATGCTTGTGGTCTCATAGCCTCAAAAGGCACAGAGCAACTGCTTCGTTCCTTGTACTCATCATGCATCCCACATCATAAAGTCTTTTCACCGTCCAGCTTCAGCCTCTTGTGAAAGATCAGCAAACTTACTATAGATTTAGGAGATCAAACCTGAAGTCCCTCTGCCAGCCCCCCTGCCTTTGCAACCTCTTTAAGATTACGAGATGGGCAACACGAGTAGTGTGCCTCCTGATGAAGACGCCCATGATGAAGCTCCTCAGTACGCTCAATCAAGCGTTCATCTGCAAGCTTTGTCCAAAGATGAATCGGCTGAGAAACTGGAAGCTGGCGTGAAGCACGGTGTACAGTTGCTGGATCGACTAGTGCAGGCACTTGACCCCGGCAAGGAGACGGAAGATATCAGACAATGGCTGCAACAGATCGAGCTTGTCAGACAAGAAGCCACAGGCGCTCGAACCGTTGTCGGTGTCGTTGGTAACACTGGAGCTGGAAAGTCTTCGGTCATCAACGCCATCTTGGATGAGGAGCGTCTAGTTCCCACCAACTGCATGCGAGCTTGTACTGCAGTGGTCACAGAGATGTCTTGGAACCCCAGCGAGGACGAAAGCAGCAAATACCGTGCCGAGGTCGAATTCATCAAGCCCGCAGAATGGGAGAAAGAGCTTCGAGTCCTTTTCGAGGAAATCATTGATGGTAGCGGCAACATTTCTAGAGAGGTCAGCAATCCAGACTCACAAGCCGGCATTGCTTATGCCAAAATCCGTGCCGTCTACTGGCGGCTCACGAGAGATGACTTGACTGCAAGTTCGATCGAGAAACTCATGGCCGATCAGTCTGTTCGGGGTCTGCTTGGTACCACCAAGTACATCAAAGACCGTTACTGCGACACATTCTACAAGAGTCTTCAGCACTATGTTGACTCTAAGGAGAAACCGGAGCTGACCAAGGATTCGGACGATGAAGATGAGGATAGTGGCGACAAAGACAAAAAGAAAAAGAAGACAAGAAAGCGCGAACAAGAATTCTGGCCTCTGATCAAGGTGGTTCGCTTGTATGTCAAGGCTGATGCTCTCTCTACTGGTGCTGTTCTGGTCGACCTTCCAGGTGTTGCGGACTCCAATGCAGCTCGTGCTGCCGTCGCCGAAGGTTACATGAAGCAATGTACAGGTCTTTGGATTGTATCGCCGATCAACCGTGCTGTGGATGACAAGGCAGCCAAAAACCTCCTCGGCTCCACCTTCAGACGACAGCTGAAGTACGATGGAACCTACAGTGCAGTTACCTTCATCTGCTCAAAGACTGGTGAGTGGTAGACCCTTCCTCGGCATGTGCATGGCTAATTTTCAAACAGACGACATCTCGAATACAGAGGCTGCCGATAGCTTGGGTCTTGGAGAAGAGTTTGAAGAGCTTGAGGAACAGCTCACATCGGTTGAACGCAGACGTAGGGCGGCTGAGAAAGAGACCAGCAAGCTCAGAGATCAGAAGTCTTCGCTCAGGGAGACCATGGATAACTGTGATGACGATATCGAGAAATGGGAAGCTCTGCAAGAGAAGCTGGACGACGGCAAGACTGTCTACGCTCCAGCCGCCAAGACAAAGAAACGCAAACGATCTTCTTCAGAATCTGACAGCGAGAACGAGGACAAGGGCAGTGACAACTCCGACAACGAGTCGCAGGCTTCAGATCGTGGTGCTCCCTTGACAGCCAAGGACATCGAGACCAAGATACAAGAGTTGAAAGACCAGAAGAAAGAAGCTCGTCGTGGACGTAGCGAGATTGAGGCACAGGTTAAAGACCTGAACAACCAGATCAAGGAGTTGAAAGTCGAAGCTCGAAACATCGAAGACACCAGAAGTCGGATTTGCATCGACGCACGCAATCAGTATTCGAAGTCTGCTATCCAGGTGGATTTTGCTGCCGGCATCAAAGAAGTGAGTTTTCTTAGTACAATTTCTTGTTTAGAACTAATCTGTCGTGCAGCTGGATCAAGAGACTGCCGCCGACGAGGACCCTGATACGTTCAACCCTGAGGAAGACCTCCGCGACTATGAAAAGGTCGCTAAAGACCTGCCCGTGTACTGCGTGTCAAGCAGAGCATACCAGAAGTTGTCTGGTCGGCTTGTCAAAGACAATGCTGTTCGTGGTTTCACCGACGTCGAGCAAACCGAAGTAAGAACTCCTGCCTTTCCTCATGCAACAATCTCCGCACGCCTGTCCCGAAGCTGACCATCTCAGATTCCCGCTCTCAAATCGCACTGCAAGAGACTTACAGAGAAAGTGCGATCTATCAAGTCTCGTCGCTTTCTGACGTTGCTGAGTCAACTTTGCACGTCGCTGGCGCTGTGGTCTTCTAACGACGGTTCTGGTGCATACAAGACGGACCAGCAGAGAGATGCCGAACAGAGATTTCTTGCCCGAAAGCTGAAAGACCTTGAAAAAGTACGCAGAAAGCCAAGGTACAAAGTTGGGCTCTGACTAACAGTGAGTAATAGGCTTTGGAGAGAAACGTTCACACCACCCTGACAGAGATCAAGGAAACGCTCAACGAGAACATCTTTGAGAACTACGGAACTGCTATCAACGCTGCTGCCAATGCTGCATTGCCAACGTCACAAGGCTGGGGTGCGCATAGAAGTCAGGGTGGTCTGTACTGGGCCACGTACAAGGCGGTCGTCCGTCGTCAAGGTGTCTTTACAGGATCAGGCGGTCTTTCTGACTTCAACGCTCAACTGTAAGATTAGATCATCTTCAACAGAAATAACATTCGCTGACCAACAATAGCACTGAGCCCATCTACAAGCATCTTGCGAACGGCTGGGAGAAAGCGTTCCAGCGTCGTCTCCCGCATATCCTCAAGGCGTGTGCCAAAGAATTCTCCAAGGACCTGCGCGACTTTCACAAAGCCATCGAAGTCCATTCCTTTTCTCATGGAGGCAACCCACGCCTTGGTCTGCTTTCGCAGCAGCTCTCGAACTATGAGGCCGTGTTCGGCGACCTTGGCAGCAAGACGACTGAGTTGATCAACGAGCGCCAGCGCGACATCAACCGTGAATTCACTCCGAATGTGTGCAACGCCATGCTCGTTGTTTATAACATCTGCACGGCAGAAGCTGGACCGGGTCAATACAATAGAATGAAGACCCACATGACCAACCATGTCACCGCTCAGAAGGACACCATGTTTCAGCGAGCCACTCAAGTCGTCCGCAACATGATTACAGACCTCATCAAGGATGTCGAAGAGCACATGGCCAACCGCACTGACCAGGTCTTTGTTGGTATGCGTAGAGATTATCTTCAGGTCTTGAGCAACGTCCGCGTCGACGATGTCATGATGCCTAAATGGGAGCGCAGCTTGAGAGGCACAGTCGAAGACATCATTCATCAGAGTGAGGAAGGTTTCGAGGCCATCCTTGAAGGAAGAGATGTGGCTGTTCTTGACGACGAGGCTTCTGCGGGAGCTTTGGAGCACAAGGAGGATGGTACAGAGGATGAGGAGAAAAGAGTCAAGGAAGACGCTGAGTCTGAATACGACACATACATGGACGATGCACATGCTTGAGGGAAGGGAGTTCGACGATTGCTCACAAATTTTTTGCGGAAGGACGGCGTACAAAAAGGGAGTTTTGGCAGCAGATTAGACATCATCCTCACGACGGTATGCATAGAAACGACTATTGCTCAGGCAGATTTTATTTGCCCTTCTGTTCCTCTGTTCATGATGTGAATTACATGTCGTCGTTATCGCTTTCTCATTGTAATCGACTTTTTCGCACAGCTTGGATACTGCTTGTTGCTCAGGGTTTACCCTGTTTCGGATACATTTCAAGATGCACGATGGTTTACAAGCCAGAGATGTGTCCACAGAGAGCCCAACTAGAAAAGATGTTCTATCGGGCTCTCATTGGACAATACTCAACATTCATGATATCGTGCATTTCGACAGACATCTAATCGTGGTGGTTCGTGCAAAAACCAGAGATACTTCTGAAAAATGACAACAAGAGAAGAGCTGTCAAGCAGAAAAGAATCAACAAGAGGTTGTGGACGAGGAGCAAAACCAAAGGTGCCGCTTTGGGAAAGGAAAGTGAAGCGTGATAGCCATCCACGACGCCGCGGCTCGAACTCGCGAGCTTTCAGCCCTTTATTACGGGACGAAATCCTACCCACTGCGCCATCGAGGATGCTGCGCTTAACCGAGCTGAGTGGGTGGTGCCTCCGATGGGGTCCTTATTCTTGGAGTATATATGGGTAGAGGCCGAAAGCTTTGCTTGCGAACGTGCAGACTGCACCACGTCCACGCCTTGCTTCTGGCATGGGTTCTATCGTGTGAGTTTTTGTTTGTTTGCGTAGTCCAGGAGTTCTGAGAGAAATTTTATTTGAGAAGGTGCGACCTTGGTGGTTCGCGTGTGTCGGATGGTTCTGGCGTTAGGCTTCGATATGGTTGCCGCATCCGTGTGTTAGCGGACAGTGCTTTCTTCTTCGCCAATGCACCAGATTTGCAAACACATCGAGGGGATCGGAAGGCTTCTGTTTCCATTTTTTGGTGCCATGAGTGTTCGAAAGCTTTGGTATAAGTTCGTGCTCGAGTTCGATTGGTTGAGCAAGCTCCTTTTTCTTGTCTGGACCTTCGCGACTAGTTCCTTCTCCACCGATCTGTGGCCAGTTTGATCTCGACAGCAGTATCCGAGGTGCGTGCAAAGGCAAGCGACAATCTCAACGCTTGACACACAAGTCGCTTCTGATGATCCATTTTTCACCCTTCGTCACTTCACGCCCTTCATGGACCATGCACTCCTTGCCATGGCGATGCAACAATGCGAGACCGACTTTTGGGCTTGCCTCGACTGGTGGTGGGGGAGCGGCCTTTCTGGATGGCGGATCAGGATAGAAGACAGTCTCGCCTCCTCCGCAAGTTGTCAAATATAGCAACAGCGTCCATGTCGTCTTTGCTGGAACGCTAGTGCCATCTTCCTTGGTAAACATTAAATTGTTGGAATCGTCATAGTGCTGGTCGAAGAATTGTCCTTCCGAGTATCTGTAGATTCTGATGTTCGGGTTCAGGCCTAGAACTTCGCCACCGAATAGATCTTGACGTTGTTTATCGTCGAGCGACTCTCCATCGATTTCGCCTGTCGTGATCAATTCCTTGAGTGCAGTCTGCTCCCACAAATGGCGTGCAAAATCTTGATCGTCAATTTGGTAGCGATCATTGACGCGTACAGCGTCGCCGCGCTTTGGCCTTCCAGGAGTTGTAACCAGTGGCAGAGATTTCAGAAACGAAACATATTTGACACTCAATGATGAGGTAAAAAGGCGTGGTATAGTCAATATCTGAGCGGGCAATAAAGATGAGCACGCAAGATCTGAAGCTGGAGATACAGGTGTAAGAGCTGGCCAATCTGGACGAGCAACTGGTGTTTGTTTTGCTGCAGGTGCGGCGGAAGGTTTTGCGGCCTTTGCTTTTGACTTTGGAGGCATTTGAGATGAAATTGAGTATGGTTGTAGATAGATACACGGTCAATTCTGATAAATCAAGATTCTGATACAGAGCGGGATAGCCTTGGCTCAGGGTTGTTACATGGATGACCCTGTCTGATCTACGATCGAATCGCAAAATGCTTCCGAGCAGGTCGATAAGTTAGCTATGCTGGTGAATATATCTCGTTGATCAATTTCTATTCTGTCAGGCTACATGTGATGCGTCAAACATCAAGTAGGAGCTAATAACTACAATCTGTACTGATATTCTTGGTTCTGCTAGATTATGTATCGACCTGTAAGGATTTATTGCGCAGACTCTACCGATACAACTCGGGGGACGGACATATCTGACAAGTAAGCTTTGCAAGTGTCGAAGGCAGAACATAGACAAGGTGGAATAGAACGCGAAAGTAACATTCGGAAATCCATCTCGGACACGATGTGAGCAGATGAGACATTGAACATAGCGTTTGTGGGGGTGATGGTCGGGGTGTGACAAGGTACGATGTGTCGAGCAGGTGTTGGTAGACGAGGCAGAAGTTTAGTACTTAACTCTTCAAGAGCAGGAAACAGTCCAATTCTGGTGATTCTATATGGCAAGTTCACGAAAAGTAGAAATTAAAGATGGAGACGTTGTCGATAGTGAGAGGTTGGCAAGCGGATCGGCTTGGGTACGTCATGCCGCCGAACCCCAGATCCACCTCAGGCAGTGGCAGCTCTCTGGACCGAGACCGAGCCAGACGCAGACGCAGACATCCAACTTGGCAATCCTTGCAACGCATTCTAGACAGACACATGGCTATGGAGTACGAAGCAACCGCCGACGATGCGAACGTCGACCTCGCCGGACCCGGTCTGCACGGCAAGCTGGAGTGCCGCGTCTCAGACCCCCAGAAGGAGAACGAGGGCACCCAGAACCCCTTCATCTCGTACCTCGTCACTACCGATACCGACTTCAAGTCCTTCGTCAACTCGCACTCATCTCTGCGTCGCCGCTTCACAGACTTTGTCTTCCTGCAAAAACACCTTACGCGCGAGTACCCGCAATGTGCTGTCCCGCCGCTGCCCGACAAGCACAAGATGGAGTACGTCCGCGGCGACCGCTTCGGCCCTGACTTCACCTCGCGCCGCGCACACGCTCTGAACCGCTTCTTGAATCGTCTCACCCTACATCCTGTCCTCCGACGCGCTGCATTGCTCGCCCAGTTCCTCGAAAGCGACTCATGGAACTCGACCATGCGTTCCCGAGCCGCTCGCGGCATGAGCGCTGGTGAGGCCGCTGCACCCAGCGTGCTGGAGACATGGACAGACAGCTTCCTGAACGCCTTTGCCAAAGCCCACAAGACCGACCGCCGCTTCGTCGACGTCCGTGAACGCGCCGACAAGCTCGATGATGATCTCTCCACCGTTTCCAAATCAGTCTCCCGCCTCGCACGCCGCGAATCTGATCTCGAAGGTGACTACGCCGACCTAGCAGCACAATTCCAGAAGCTCGCGCAGCTCGAACCCGGCGTGCAAAACGAACTCACCAGCTTTGGCACCAGCATACAAACAAACTCACAGGCATGGAAAGACTTGCGCGAATATACCGATCAAGACTACCTCGGCAGTCTGCGTGATATGGAAGCCTACATTGCCTCAGTAAAAGCCCTCCTCAAGACGCGCGAGCAAAAACAACTCGACTTTGAAGGCCTATCCGAATACCTCACCAAAGCAGCCAGCGAGCGTGATAACCTAGCTTCAGGACCCAGCATGGGCGCTTCTGGTTTTATCCGTGCCAAAATCGAAGATGTACGTGGTGTCGACCACGAAACAGCCCGTAAAGAGCGTATTCGCAAACTCGAGCTCCAGATCGAACGTCTGCAGAACGAAGTCGAGGCTGCCAAGAAGACGAGCGAGGCCTTTGACATCGAAGTCGTCAAGGAGGTGGATGACTTTGAGCGTATCAAGGCAACAGAGTTCCGCGAGACGCTTGGTGGACTTGCCGATGCCAATTGCCAGTACTTCCGCTCGACCATCGATACGTGGCAGAAGTTTATCGACCAGATGGAACGTGAACAAAGGGAGGCAGCGACGAGTTGAAGACATAGACAGTCTTTGATCTGATACTACAGAGGGAGTGTTGTTTGAGCCGTGGCGTAACAACAGGGAACATGAGGAATAGCCGGAATGTGTAATTACGATCTGTTTTTGATCGAGCGTTCTTCGAAACTTAGAGGAAATGTGAATTGCTTGATCGATCTCTCTTGTCTTGCTTCCTTAATTTCCCTCCATCGTGTGTTACGATACTAAGCCATGGTTCTCGAAGGCCTCTCGCTGATGGTTCCTTCCTTTCTAGAAGTCCTTTCCTTCCGAATCCTTTCCTTCTCAGCATGTCTCTGCCTCGCTCCTTTTGAGGTAAGAAGCACAACGACCAAAAACCCATTCAATCATCAAAGTAAGAACCTCTGCAAGCCTCAGAATCATAGTTTTCATGTCTGGCAGGCTTGTAACCAGAGCCTCCTCTGCTGCTCTTCTTGGACTTCTTCTTTGCCTCCTTGGGAGGGTTCTTGTACTTGCCGTCCCAGAACAGCTTGCCCACAAAGGAGGTGACTGTGGCGATGATGAGGACGATGAAGGTGCGTTTGCCTCCCTAAAAGGAGATGTCAGAAAGGGACAAGAAGAGAAGGAACAGGGGTAAGGACGAGGAATGCTTACAGTCATTGTTGCGGTGTTGAGATGGTGGAATTGCGTAGCTGATGAAAGTCGGAACGGGAAGAAGGTCTTGTGCTTATTGAGCAGAGATCGTGGGAAAGTGACGAGGCTTCGGTGGGCTTGTCTGATGCCAGATGCAGTGACGATCTAAGGAGTTAGAAATCAGTCTTTCTCTGCTGAGGGTAAAGAGCAATGGACTCACACTGCGCACTGTTGCGTGTTGATAAGGGATGATCGAATAAGACTTGAGATCGTTGTTATGGATCGAGACAGAAGAATGTACCGACCAGCAATCTTTGGTGGAGGGCGAGGAGAGAAAGAGAATAAACCATCTTGAACGCATCGATATATAGAGCAGAAGGAGGTCCGAGCGCCATGGGTAGTGATAGACAAGCAGTGAAGCTGCTTAGACCCAAGCAAACAGGGAGGTATTGCGAGAAGATTCTGCAAGCAAGTGACGAGAGTAGTGACGAAGCGGAAGAAATGGATTTGACGGAAAACGTCAATTAAGATGCGTATCTACTTACTCCGAATCCATAGACTTCCATTCTACTGGAGCCTGGATGTTCGAGTACTGTCAACACTCGCTCTTACCGACTCTGTAGCAGTGGGTATCCTCTGCAGTGGAGGCATAAGATCCCGTTCTCTCACCGTCACTGTAGTCGTTCTTGCTTCTCGCACTACCAGGACAGTCTCGCCAGAATTGCGATAATCAGTCTCACAGCTGAATAGGGGCTGCATTGTGTCTTCCTCGAGAGGTCCACCACTTTGTCCAGGACTCAGTAATCTTGATGGTCCGCTCGAATCAGAGCTGCTAGTAGAAGTAGTGACTGGTTGAATGTCCACAGAAGGTAGAAGGTGCATGCCAGGTCTCAGGGGCACCAGAACGAGAGGGATCTTGGTCTCTTCTTCATCCGGCTTGTAGTTGAATCGTGAGCGTTTTGGTCCAGCCACGAGCCATGGGCCGTCTGTAGGAGCATCGATGGTGTATGAAAAGGCTAGAGGTGTGTCTGTCGTTAGGTCCGCACTGGCCCAGCGTGTTGTGTGTTTGATGGCAAGTATGGCGGATATTGGACGGCCAATGGTGACTGCTCTAGTAGAGTCGTCTTTATCAAGGTGAAGGGTGACAGTGTGCAAGACGTCTACTGTTGGGACTTCAACTGAGAGCGTGATCTTTCTTGACAGGCTAGCAACCGTGGACTCGTCAAGAACTAGTCTCTGGTTGTTCTGTACGAGAAGTCAGCATGAGACCTGGCTTTACAATGATCAAAAAAGAGAAACACTTACTGAGTGCCACTCTTGCAACCACTCGTCTAGACCTTGTCGCATGTCAGACGTGAGACTGCCGACAATTTTTCCCCAGCCCGTTGCCTCGTACGAAGGTATTTGGAACTCATTGAGTAGCACAGCCTGTTCAAGCTGCTGAGCAGGTGCGTAATATTTGACTCTGTTCGATAAGGTAGGCACGAGCAAGCGTCGCAGAGTCGCATAAGGACTGTTTGCAACTGCCTTCTCGAACACATTGCCAAGCTTCTCGAAGATGGCCTCGTCTGAACGCGTGTACTCGACCGTTAGTGCCAATGCTGCTTCCTTCTTGTTTAGTTCGCTTCCTTCGCTGTCCTTTCTCGTAACTTTGTAAGTAAGGCTGGCAGGCTGTTTCTCAAACACAGTCATCGGCAAGGGGCAAGGCAGAGCTCGCACTCCGTATGCATGCGACTCTTCAACCTGTACATTTGTGATATTCAACGGTATTGCGTTTGTTGTCCGAATGCTGAAGCGCGAGAAAAGAGCCTGGGATTTGAAGATGTCATTAACATCCACATCCAGAGGGAGCGCAGCCGGGATTGTTGAAGTACGGAGATACGAGAACATCCCCTGACTGGTCTGATACTTCGCCTCTAGTTTCATGGTAAGCTCTTCAAGGCTGCGTTCTGTGCTATATGGCACTCGGACTTTGAGAACAACTCCTGCCTCCACAGCACCAAGCTTGAGCATGCCAGCCTGCGATGTGTCTAGCTGACTATGATCACTCTCAATGATTGCAGCATCCGCAGTGTGTAATCTCAGTCCAGCAGAGGCAGACTTCAATCGGAGATCGAGGCTTTCAGTCTTGTTGCGCCCTGTCAAGATTGTAAACACGACCGATCGTATTTTGTCGATGTGTATTTCGTTGGCCAACGTTGCTTGGACTTCCAGAGAATTACCATGAGGATAGATTAGCAATGAAGGTCCACTCATGCTGGATCTTCTCTCGGATGCGTTGGCATTAGTTATGCCCAGTGGTGTTGTCTGTGGTTTTGGTTGGAATTCGTGCGTAAAGTGTAGCTTCCTAGACTCTAATACCAGCTTGTCGATCAGATAATGCCCATAGGTTGTGACGTTCGAGTGAACTTGAAGGGTTGTAGGGCCTCGTTTCAACTCTAGAAGACCATCACTCTGCAGAAGTATCTCCTGGCTAGTGTCGGTTGCTAACACCAGTCGTAGTTTAACACGATCAACCTGAAGGTCATCATCCAGAAGATGCTTGAAGCGGACATGCAAGCCGAATCCATCCTGATCTGGATGCAGTGCGATCTCCGGACTGACGTCGATCCCAGCAAAGAAATCGGACATCGAAGCTGTGAAATTGTAGGGCAACTCATCTGAGAAACTCACGAGCTCTCCGAGGACACCACTGACATCAACAGTCTCTTCATCTAGCCATGCGGAGATGCTGCGTACTCGAGGCAATGCTCTTGCTGTACGACGTGCAACAACCTTGCCCAGCAGACTTAGCATGACTCTCATGTATTCGTCCCGTCGGTGCAGTTCTTTCAGACATTTGGCGTATATCCTCAACATCTCACCATGGACGTAGGACCAACTTGTTTTTGAGAAAGTTGTAGATGAGCGCTGGAAGTAAGTAGCTGCTTGAGCCACATCACCAAGTTGGCTTGGTAGATGGTCAGCCAAGATAAGCGTTATCATTGTGTTCTGGAAGACTCACTACTTGAGTATAGCAAGGTCGCTTAGGACAGAGTCAGCAGACTTGGTGTGATTCGCTCTAGTGAATTGTGACACTGCTAGCTCGCTCAATTGCTATGGAAGATTAGCAACCCACGAAAGACAGCGCATAAGGACAGATAATACCTCGTAGACAGCTCTGAACTCTTCCAAAGATGCGAGCGCAGTCGACAGCGGAGCACTAAGGAGCATGTTTGCTATCTTCTCGATTACTGCAGGCGATGTCGATGTCTGTGACTCTGCTTCCTCTCGTTGGACCTTTTCACCGTCAAGATCAATGTCAGTAAGGGTTTGTGTCGATTGGATCGCCGCCCAGCCCGAAAGCCAACCCCTCTGTTTTGCGAGAGCTTCAATGATCCTCCGCTGCATTATGAGAAGCTGGGCCCGACCAGATGCAAGGACAGCAATGCCAGCTCCATTTGTGGTTGCAGTATCTGGTTGAGTATTGGGGCTAGATCTGGAATATCGTTCATTTTCGTATATCGTTTGTGGTGTCAATTGTGATGAGGACGACACAGTGCGTTGCAAAGAGCTAGACCGCGTAGGATGAGTGTTTGCACCTTGAGGAAAGTTGAAACTACCACCAGCCTCTTTCCTGGAATAGACACCCGATGTTTGGTTTGGCGTTTGCAATAAAGATTTCTCGCCGGATGGTGGAGAATCTTTTGATGCAGTCTCGTCGAGGACCTGTTCAAGCACAGCATATGTCCAAGAGGAAGCGATGTTCTCCGCAAGTGAAGAAGTATGAGAATTGATTTCAGACCTACACAGCTATCAACAAAAGAATCTATCTGATGCACGAGAATGTGACCATACCCTTCGGTAAGGCCGCTGCGAAGAGCACGAGCATTGGTAGCAGCAAAAAGGGCCGCTCTCTTACAAACTTCAGCAGCAAAAGTCAAATTGTCTTCTTTGGGGTTGTCCCTGGCACTAGAAGGTCTAGCCTGTTGAAGGTTGCCACTTCCAGCACTCAGACGAAGCAAAAGTGTTCTTTGCCTCGCAAAGATGTATAGTCGGAAGTCCAAAAGAGATATGGTGCTCGAAACAATTTCACCGCGATAGTCCTTGTTAGTCAGATCCAGTGGCAGCTTATATGTCTCTCGGAACTGCGAAGTTAGTTGCTCAAGTTTGGATGTGTCTGTTGACGCGTTGATCATTTCCAAAAGAGAACCTTTCTGAGTGCTCAGGTCACCGAGAAAAGTACCTTGAGAAGCACCAGGTCCATGATCACGTAGAGCAGAGTCAAGCCCTACCGAAAGCTCGTCATATATTGCCAAAGCATCTTCGACTAGGCCAACACTCTCGAAACCACGAGCTAGGCCTTCTTTCAAAGTGAAGAAGGTGCAAAAATTCCAACCAGGTAGAGAACGCTGAGAGTCTTTCTCACGAATATCATCCTCATACTGTAGTACACGTAGATCAAAAGACATCAGGATTAACGTCTTGAACTTCGCGATGAGGTCCTGCCAGGCATTGTCTTGTTCTTGTGGGCTTTCAATGTAAGGTTGGGTGACAGGCGTCTGTGGTAGCAGCTGTGGAGGTACATCCTTCTTTTGCAGTCTGATTTGAGCAATACGCTCTGGACCTGACTTGGAGGAAGCGGTAAAATCGGCGCGTATCTTGTCCAGTACAGTCCTTGAGCTCTTACCGGGCCATTTAGTAGTGCTCGACGGCCTCTCGACCAACTCATCGGGGTCTTTCTTGGATGCGGCGGTCCAGCGGGGTTCGGAAGCGGCAATGGTGTCAGGAATGACCACGTGCAGGATGAGCCATTCAGCAGCGTCGTGGTCCTCGGATCGATTAACAGCGGAGGAGCTCTTGGAAGATGGATCGACATTATTGATCCAGTCGCGGAGCAGCTGACGTGACGAAGCCTTGTATGTATCCTTGTCATCGCATCGTAGAAGGTAGACTCTGAGGTAGGGAGTCTGGCGAAGGCCGGGAATCTGATGTCGTCTCTCTTTGGCGACTGAGGAAGCGCCAGCTCTGGAGCCGTAGGAGTCGACACGCTGCAGTTTGTCGCTCTCTGAAGCTTCGGTCTGAGCATCGGGAACAAATTCGACATGGAGGGCGCCTATTGAGCGTAATGGTCTTGAGGGAGACTTCCAATTCAGATTGCGCAAAGGTAACCTGGATGATAGGTCACGCGAGATCAAAGGGAAGATACCAGAGGGGTCATGGTACTCGACTAGGCGAAATGTAAGAACAAAGAGTAGGGTGAAAGGTTATGCGACGCACCAGTGACCTTTGAACTCAAGGTGGACTCCATAGCTGAATGCGACCAAGGTTAAGGAGCGATTGCGGTGTACCAAGGGAAATGCCAGAGGTCCAGATTACCAAGCATAACAGGCAATTAGTACATTGTTCTGGATGCCGATCGGACGGATACAAGAGGAACAGAGAGCAGTTTGTGGAAAAGCGAATGTTTGATTACCACAAGGTGCCATGGTTTAGAAAGTACCTAGATAGGGAGGTGGAAGCTGGAGGAACGGCGACTTGTGGCCGAGCGGGCCGAGAGTTTTGTCACGCCTTCTCGGATGGTCAGCAGCGGAAGCCGTAGCAACTTGGGAAAGCGACGACGGCGAATTGTCGATTAGAGGTCATTCATACACACATCACAACTCACAATGCAGTCGTCGCAGATCAGAGCCGTACGCCTTGTCCAATCCACCGAATATGCGCGTATACTGACGACTCTGTAGGCCCAGTTCGGCACCAGATTCGAGGGCCATCACGGCATGCAGCCCTGGGTCAGCATGCCCAACTACAAGGCCTACCAGAGCAAATACGGCCCCAAGTGAGCCTCGCCCAATCTCTCGCAATATCGCAACGACGTACTGATTCGATACCTCTTCAGCTACAAGATCGGCACCAACTTCCACGGCATCGACATCCACCGCGCCAGAGCCTTGTACGTCAATCGCCGCTCCTCTCACTCCTATTACAACACCACCTCCTCCAATACATTTCCGACACACCAGCCTAGATTCCCGACTTGAACACCATTGAATTCTTGTATAGTCTCGCTAACACAGCTCTTCATAGCGGTCTCATGGGTGCCGGCTTCGGTGCCGCTGCTGGTCTCTTCGCCCTCTTCTTCTTTGCCGATATCCCCCGTGTACGAAAGGATATCATGCAGAAGGTTCCCTTCATCGGCTCCCACTTCATCAGAGAGGTCGCCCCCGAGGACAACCCCTTCTAAATGCTCAACCACTACGGTGATGCTATCTGGAGTTGGCTGCTGTGTACATTAAATTCAATGGGGTTGCAGCATAAATTGCATGTTTTCTAGACCTTCCATCCCATCCTCCAAAAGCTACGACCACGAAACCACGAGCCTTTGCCTCTTGTTATGCATTTATCATTACGCCTCTTTTGCGCCGATGCGATGCGCCTAATACATAGAATGAACATGACGTAAGTTTAGTTGGCCTCGAGTCTGGACACAACCGATGCCATCTCGTCGTCACCGTATATCCTGAAGCCCTTGTCCTTGGTGACACTGGCCAGCTGCACGTTCTTTGAGTCCAGCTTCTCCTCCATGACCTGCTTGAGAGTCTTGAGCACCAGGACCTCGGCCTCTGCCAGTGTCAATGACTTGTGAAACTCGTTCTGCAGCTCGGCCTGTGCTCCCTCTGAACCTGAACCAATGGCCTTTGCGTCGTAGCGGTAGAAAGTGCCTGAAGGCTCAGCGTGATACCTGAATCGTTAGAATGTATGTTTACCAGAAGGTGAGATGGGGATACTCACAGTGATGGGCCGTTCTCGTCGAAACCAGCAATGAGCAACGCAACACCAAAAGGTCTGCTCATGATGCTCTCCTCACCCTCAGCACCCTCACCAAATCTCAGGGCCAAGTCGCAGATGGCCTGGGTGCAGCTCTCGACGGATAGAGGTTCGGCGTAGTTGAAGGCGTGGCTTTGCGAAGTGATTCTGGCGTGCTCGATCATGCTGCGAGCGTCGGCCTGCAGGCCTGACATGGCGGCACCGATGTGTCTGTCGATCTCGACAATCTTCTCGACGGAGCTGGTTTCAAGCAGTGTTGAAGTAACGCGCTTCTCAACACCAAGGATGACACCTTCGGAGGTTGCGACCTGTACGTGGGTCAGAGATTGAAGATGCGATTGTATATGTAGCGGTGGGACATACCCCGATGGCAGTGGAACCGAGCTTGATGGCCTCGAGCGAGTATTCTACTTGGAAGAGACGGCCTTCGGGCGAGAAGGTGCTAGAGAGGAATGAGTCTAATGTGTGGGAGTGTAGCAGGGGACCGTAACGCACTTGATACCGCGATCTAGAGCATCATGTTAGCAGGCCGAACAGAGAAGATCAAGAGGCATACTGACCATATTCGGAACGAGCAATGAACATGGTTGCGAGAGTTGGTGGGGAAGAGCGAGTGGTGGCGGTATGTGTGAATGTTTAGTGAGATGGACAGCGGGGCAAACTGTTGCGTTGATTCGTTGAAGAGGAGGACGACGAGATGGGAGAAAGTTGAGAGGCGAGAGAGTTGTGAATTACAGTGGGCGAGCTGATTGTCTGGTGAAGCACGAACAAGCAGTCGGCGGCGGTGATGCAGTTGCGCCGCTGTTGGTGGAGGAAGCTTTGACACTTTGGACTGTGTTTCCCGTCCGACTTGCAGAACGCGTCCTCCGCAGCCAGACAGAGCAACGCGCCTGCAGTCCGACTTAGTCCAGCTGGCAGCCATGCGAACACTGAAATATGTCAGCTGCCGACAGAAGAACCTCGGCCTCGCACCGTCAGAGAGTTCCTCGTGCTAGCGCTCAACCCGATCCTTACTCGCAAAGAGGCGCCCACGTCCGCGTCGAATCGCATCAACATGAGTCTCGCTCTGCTACCGTCACCCGTGTTCGGAGCGTCCACAAACCTACCGCCCACTCGTCTCAGCCCTCGAGATCGAGACAGTCCGATTCCTTCCCCAGTAATGTCGAGCCTACTCCTGCCTGGAAGCCCCAAGCGTCCTTGATACCCTATACCTCAGCTCCCCTAGCCTCTCGCGTCTCTGTTCCACCATTGGCCGCCCATGCGCCTTCTGCTCTCCAGCCCGAACCTCTGTCTTCTATGACTCTCGATGCCCAGGAGGCTGCCATTATCCAAGATCTTCTGTTCATCTTCATGGGCTTCGAGGGCCAGTATGTTCGCTACACCGATGCCTACCAGCCCCTTGAGGAAAAGAGTCGTCTTGCTGGTCCACAATTTAGAGTCTTGCCCGGTCTGGACCCAAGCTTGAGGGATCTGACTATATCCATGCTGAGGATGGCTACACACTATGCTGCTGTCGAAGCTTTTGTCGAAGTTCAGAGCAGAGAGGAATTTGGCGCTGTCAACCATGCACTTTGCGCCGCCATGAGAAAGCTGCTCAAGGACTACCTGATTCTTATCGCTCAATTGGAACACCAGATGTTGACCAACCAATCCTTTACTCTCCACGTCCTGAATCTCCATACCAAACCTACTAGCCACATGATGTTTCAACTATACAGCCTGGCACACGAAATATTGAAGGAGAACTCTATGCTTGAGGATGACGACGATGATCTAGACGAATCTGACGACTTTGAGAATATCCTGGAGTCTTTGCGAGAGGGCAGAGATGCTGGGAACGTCGGGAGGAAGGTCTGCAAGGGAGGCAGTGTCTTGCGACTCATCACCAAGCGCTTGGCCACCATGTCTGGCGATCCTGCCGCTCGAACACTACTTACCACTTTGTTGCGCGAGTCTTCTAGACCTTACATGGCCATGTTGAACGAATGGCTTCACCACGGCAACGTTCGAGACCCACATTCCGAATTTCTCATCAAGGAGCAGAAGAGCATTCGCCGAGAAGGACTGGAGCAAGATTACACTGATGAGTACTGGGAGAAGCGCTATACCATCCGCCTCGAAGATGTACCACCACAACTTGAATCTGTCAAAGACAAGGTACTGCTGGCTGGAAAGTACTTGAACGTCGTTCGAGAATGTGGCGGTGTCGATGTGTCAAGAGACATGGACGATCAAGTCCCGCATACTTTCGACGATGTCCGCTTCTTGGATAACGCCAATTCTGCCTACGCCTTCGCCAATTCTTCGCTTCTCACCCTCTTGCTTACCACACATGCTCTCCCTGCACGCCTTCGCAGTTTGAAACACTATTTCTTCCTGGATCGATCTGATTTCTTCTCCTACTTCCTCGAGCTTGGTCACTCAGAGCTTAAGAAGCCTGCTAAATCCGTTAATATCGGAAAACTGCAATCACTTCTCGATATTGTATTGCGACAACCTGGAAGTGTCGCAGCCGAGGATCCATTCAAAGAAGATGTCAAGGTTGTCATGAACGAGGTTGGTCTGACCGGATGGTTGATGCAGGTCGTCAACGTCAAGGGTCTTGATGCTGATGGTGGAAGCATCACATCTTACACACCAGCGGCCAGTGTCATCGGAGATGACAAGGATATCAGCGGTTTCGATGCGCTTACATTTGACTATGCTGTCCCCTTCCCTCTCTCGCTGGTCGTGTCCAGGGTGACATTGACCAGATACCAGTTGCTCTTCCGTTACATTCTTTCGTTGCGCCACCTTGAGCAGCTACTAGTGAGCTCATGGATCGATCACTCCAAAGTCACAAGCTGGCGCCACAAGAGCTCTGACCGACGGATCGAAGACTGGAAGCGCAGAGCGTGGTGTTTGCGAAGTCGAATGCTTTGTTTCGTACAGCAGCTGTTGTACTTTTGCACCAACGAAGTCATAGAGCCGAATTGGACTGCTTTCATGACTCGACTGAGTGAGGCAGAAGCTTTGGAAAGTGTTGCCGAGGGTGGAAAAGTGAAGCGCACCGTTGATGAACTGATGCAAGACCATGTCGATTTTCTGGCAACATGTCTCAAGGAGTGCATGCTGACGAATTCGAAACTCCTTAGGGTATGTTGTGCACACCCTCTTTTACAGTATGATAACTAACCTCTGCTTAGATCAACTCCAAAGTCATGGCTACTTGCACCATGTTCGCCAATTATACTGCATCGTTGTCACGAAACCTTGCTGTGAGCGATCCAGATCTCGCTAAGACCGAGGCCGGCAAAACAGAGCACGATCCGCACAGGTTGGAGAAGCTCGACGATAACCTCAAACGCTTCGAGGACAATTTCACCAGACACCTGAAGATCCTACTGGATGCGCTCAACTACCTTGCTGCCACAGAGACTGTGGTATTCCTGGGACTTTGTGCCAGACTCAGCATGGCTAACGAAGGCATCTCGGCTCCCCCATCCTCAGTTCCTTATGGTTGAAGGAAAAAGTAAACATGTATCATTTGGGTATCATGCTGCAAAACAAGCGCTACGAAAGAAACGAATAAAGCTAAGCATCGGCGTGCTCTGGCGCCACACGATCGACAGTCTCACGCACCTAGCGTCTTCTGGGATCTCTGCTTGCATCAATGTTGGGATTCGTCGAGTGTGGGATCGTCTGTGCTGCAGAGGGTGCAGGCAAAGGAGCAGCCATCATGGGCGCAGTCGGTGCCGCAACAGCTGGTTGCTTGACGCTGTCCGTAGCCACCGCAGGGGCAGCCTTCATCGGCGCAACAGGAGCTGAGCCAGCGCTCTTTCTGCGTTCTGCTCCAGCAGTAGCACCAGACTTGTCGTACTTTTTCAGCGTGTCGTTCAGGAATTGCCTCGACTCCTTTGCGCGAGCATTGTATTCCCCAACCCTGCGAAGCGAGTCCAGAGCTGTGAGCACTTCGGCCGTTGTCTGTTCTGAGATCTCTGGACGTGTGTCATTTGCCCTTATGGCATCAGGTGCAAATGCGGCATTGAACATTCGGTTTCTAGATGGTAGAAAAGGTAGATTTAGCACTTTGCAAACAAGAAGCCAAAAATTAGTCGAGATATCGTTGTCAAAACATTTATCCATGTTACTGAGGGAATTGAAATGTGTTCTGCTCACCTCACTTGGCTGTCGAGAGCGTCGGAGTTGGCAATCATTTGCTTCAGACGCGGCTCCACACCATCTAAACGAGGCGTGCCAGGATTGAAGTTTGTGATGGGCAGCATGACTGCTCTTGCCATAATCTGCATTGTTTGCTCTGTCAGTTGTCCAACATCGTCATCCATTATAAATGTTGTTTGTGGTGTACCGTGTCATGGTGCTTCTTTGATGGTCCCGCCATTGATCTTTAGAGTTTTGGTGTTTGGCGGCTTCTTGAACAGCCGAATTCTCAACGGCTGGCGAGATATGGGAAAGCGCGGTCAGGTCATCGACACTGTATGAGTTTCTGATGGATGTCAAATATTGAACAGTTTTTGAGAAAGTGATTGTGTGAGGTAGGTGACACAAAGATTGGTATGTTGTGATGGGACTAGAAGGTTCCGTCATGTGACATGGATTTTCGAATGTCTGTACTCCCACGACAACATCCAAGATAGAAGGTACGTGAGAAGTGTTAGTTTATGAGCACATGCTTGTTCTCGATTGACAAATACTCATAATACAGTGACAAAAGACGAGTTGGCCGGATGTGGTTTAAATGTGCTTGTTGAAGTGATCTCAATTTACTAATTGCGCCTTTCTCTTGAGTGTTATAGCCCATCCCATCCCAAACTGATGATTCAATCAGTGTTTCCCTTGAGCCTGTACCAGTAAGCATCCGAACACCCGATCCTTTCCCTGTCCCTATGCCGTGTTGGTCGTTGAGTTTAGTGTTGCCTACGAAGATGATCCAGCGACCGAAACAACTTGGTCGTCCTCGACGATGGCTTGGTACTTCTCGCCTAGAGCCTTGACACTGTTGACAACCTTGGTGGGTGCAGTGGCTGCAAAGCCCTTGATGAGACTTTTGTACTCATGAGTGATAATGCCACCCTAATGTTCGTCAGCTTCGGTAACCGATCGGCTAGAAAATAGAAAAATTACTTACAGCTTCCTTGATGACAGCCATCGCCTGCTCGATGACAGAGTCGGGAGTGTCCTTGGGGTAGCTGACGATGATCTGCTTGCTCTCGGTGGCAGCGTAGGCCAGGGCCATCAGGAACGCAATGAGAAGGAGGTGAATGGTGAACTTCATGTTGATTGGATGAATTTGTTATACGTCTTGGTGTTAATTCTGGTAAAAGCAGTGGTTTAGGTGGTGCCGATGGGCAGGGCTGTGGGGATCTTTATGTACAATGCAGTTGCCTAGGTATGCGGTCATCGGCGTCGCCAAGGCGATGTGAGTTTCGGGTTACTTCCGCCAAGACGCCAGACTAAGAGAAGCCAGACGCTGCTCTTCGACCGCGTGCGACAATGATCCAACGACCGAACGTCTCATAATCACCACTACTACTCGCGACGATCTTCTTCACCGCTACCACTCCATCCGACCTGCAATCTCGCGCACATCGACTGCGACTTACGCCAAATACGCTTGTCCGACTGAACGAAGCTCTTGCAAAGTCACCACTAACCTCTGTGATCGTCACCTGTCCGCGAATAGAGACAAAAGAGCACGACCAGAAAGAGCAAGGACAAAGAGAACCACTTTACAGCTCGCCGCTGCAGCTTTGAGCGCAAGCAGAAAAAACAAGGCATCGGGGTGAAAGTGGAGGAATCTTCACAGCGTCTTCGCAGAAGATCAAGAGCCGGCTCTTCACGCATCTATTGAGAGCAGTGGGCTGCTTATTGTGGGCGGGAAGAGACAATAGCTAGTATTGATCCATCACACTCTTCTGATTTCACGCCTTTTGGTGAAGCAAGTTTTCGCTTGCTGCTTGCCATCTACTCACCTCTTGTGGTTGTTCAATCCGACCGAAGGGCTCTGCATCTTCTTCTGTCTACGGACCGGATAGCACGTTGACTGTCTCTTTCTTGAGCCATTTCCGAAGGAAGCTATCCGTGACTCGTAGTCTTTTTCTTTTTCTCTTCTTTTCTGCTACTGCAAATAATACCTTGCCTTGAAGAATCATGTCTGCCGACCAAATTTCTGACGAGGTCGCTCTGGACTTCCAGGAATCCTTGCAAGATCTCCAGAACAACAACAGATATGAGATTAGCAACTTGACCATCATCGCCAAGGAGAACACGGAACATGCCCAAGCTATAGCTATGGTTTTGGAGAAGCACATCAAAACGGTAAGACTCAGCAAAACGAGATCTCATGAATTATTTTTCTATCAAGCAGAGTCTGCAACCCTCGAAAGAACATGTGACTGACCCGACTGCAGACTGCCCCTGGACGAAAGTTGCCTGCACTCTATGTACTCGACTCGATTGTGAAGAACGTTGGCACCCCATACACAGTTTACCTTGGAAGGAATCTGTTTTCTACCTTCATGGACTCGTACACTCTTGTAGATAGTCAGACAAGAAAAAGCATGGAAGCCATGTTGAAGACCTGGAAGGAACCGGTGCCTGGCTCCATGGACCCAAGACCAGTTTTTCCTGCAGAAGTCACTCGCACCATTGAGAATGCACTCATCAAGGCAAGAACTGCCGCGGTGCAATTGCAAACCAGAAATCGCACTCCTCTCGGTATCCCAGGAAGGCCCATGTCGACGACTTACAGAAACACTCCTACCCCACCACACAACGCCAGTCAATTCCAACCGCCTCCACAAGATCCGTACCAGAACGGATTCCGCAGCCAACAGGTATACATCGACACTTTTGTATCATCATCCAACACGACTAACATGTTTAAGCCCACGCCACAACAGTTCGCACCGAATCAGCTGCCTCCTGACCTCGCACGTTCACTGTCAGCCGTGCTTAACCCACAAGATGATCTCAACAAGCTAAAGGCAGATATCCATGGTTTGATTGCAGGTTTCCAGACCGAGTTTGCGCGCAATCCATACGATTCGCAGGTGCAGACTAAGCTCAAGGCTCTGCTCGACCTCCAAGCCGTTGTGCAGACCCAACAGCTGAATTCCGATGCCATTGGCATGATCAAGAAGCAGGTGGCACAGTTGCAAGCAGTGCAGTCACAGCCTAATCCTCCTCCTTCTGCCGCACCTCAACAATCACAATGGCAAGCTCCCACTCCTGTTGCTCTTCCTTTCCAGCCTCCGCCACCCATTCCTCAGGGCTTTGCTCCCACTCCTTCAACACAGCCACCCGCCGCTCCTCCTGCATTTGCACCCGGTATTCTTGAGCAACTGCTGGCGTCGACTGCGAACGGGCAGAAACCAAGCACACCTGTAGTTCAGGCTGCATTGAAGTCGATGCCCCCGCCACCACCTACAACTCAGTCACCTCGTACAGCCGCCGCAACCCCGGCTGCACCTATCGGCAATCCTCTTCTCGATGCTCTCCGTGCTGCAAACATCCTTCCTGCATCATCCAGTGCCACTCCCGTGCCTGCGTCAGGTCCTCCTGTCCCTCCACCTACAGCCCCTGCCCCTGCGCTATCTATCCTACAACAACTTCAAGGCCTTGCACCAAAGTTGAGCAGTACACCCATGCCGCCTCCAGGCACTCCTGCCAAAGTCCGCATTCCTATGAACGCTGCAGCACTAAAAAGGTGTGTATCTCCGCAAGTCCTCAGTTTGAACCATCGAACTAATATCACTTCCAGCTTCCGTCCAGAGGTTGTCCACACTCTCTACGATGCGCAACCCAACCAATGCACGACCTGCGGTCGTCGCTTCTTGTCCACCGATGAAGGTCGTGCTCAGAAGGCTCGCCATCTCGACTGGCACTTCCGCAGCAACCAGCGTATTGCCGACGCAGCTCTTGCTGCTGGTCTTACTCGCAGCTGGTATATTGATGAGATGGAATGGATCCGTTTGCGAGAGGTAGATGCCTCGTCAGCCGCTGTCGACTCGAGCTCCGTTACGGCTTCTACTACCAAGCCTGTAAGCGTGCGTGAGAAGTACATCCCTGCACCAACTGGCGCTGCAGCAAATGTCGCTTGCCCTATTTGTCAGGAGAAATTCGAGACTGAGTGGCATGAAGATGCACAGGAATGGGTATGGATGGACGCCGTTAAGGTGGGAGGTCGTGTGTTCCATGCTTCATGTCATGATGAGGTCAAGAGAGCCAGCGGAGGTGATAGAGCTCGAAGCACTACTCCAGATGGTGCTGGTGTGCTTGGAAAGCGGAAGGCTGAGGTCGATCTGGCCAGTCTCAAGTCCAAACTGAAAAGAGAAGTCGCTGCATAAAATGTACGAAGCATATAGATTCTGTTGCTAGCGATGCGTACAAAGCACATGCATACATTCACCATTGACATTACGTTTCCAACTCTCCATCGTGTTTCATGATTTGTAGGTGAGATTGTGCTCTTTTGGATGAAAGGGTTGGTTTGTACTGTATGATCTCTAGTTCCCATTAAAAGCCTGCTTTTAGAGCAAATTTATCGCTCCGTTCAGACATAGAGGCTCTTCACCTGGCTGCCGATTCCTTGGGTCGAGATTGCCGACTGAGATTCCCAGGTTTTGAGCATGATCCTTCCTTGGGTAGTCTTACAGCAGATCGATCAAAACAACCCAAGTCTAGTCCATCATCAATGAGTATCCCAAAGCAGTATTTCAGCATAACTTCTTGCACGGTTGTCCTCCTGACATGTCGAGAATTACTACAGATTCGGAACCAAACCAGAGTGATAGATGGATTTTAATTAAAAACAATAACTTGTCCAGAGATGGACAAGCAGACCACGTGCCCTGCCTCTTAATGATACGATATATCTCCATGGTGCAGGGATATTCTTTTGTAGAGAGACGAAGCTCAGCAATTCACTGGATAGCCCATCAGACTCGAGAATATAACGTCTTTCGCATGTGATATCTTATCATGATCTTCTGACTCTTGACAATGGCATTGACAAGAAGAGACATGGACAAGCAAGCGGCGATGTTCGGGAGAGCCTCCCGCAAAGATGAAAACTCCGAAGTTTTACCGTGCATCTTTCAACTTTCGGCGTGCATACCAAAGCGCCAGCGAGGCAGAGCAGCAGTTTTATAGACACTCCGTCCCTCCTCGCCATGGCCTCAGCAGCAAAGAGCGCATGCCGCGCAGCAGCGCGCCAATTGCGCAGCCACCAATACTCGCACATCCAACCCATCACACGACCATTCAGCAGCACTCGCCGCACCCTCGCCGATGCAGCAGACAAGAAAGAGGCATCTTCTGCAGGCTACTTCAACCAGGCCTTCTACAACCGCCTCGACCGCGATGACAAAGCCACATACAACACTCTCACCCCTGCCGACCGCGAGAAGATGGAAAAAGTAGAGGCCGCCCTTCGCGACGAATTCGCAAACGACAGCCGTACCCACCGCGAATTGGAAGAGCAGATTGCAGCCGAGCTGGAGCATTTGGAAATGACATACCCTGCTGGACCTGTGGAAAGAGCGCCCAAGATCCAAGGCTTCTTCCAGATGGGCGAGAAGGAAGATATTGGTCCTGATGAGGATGATTACCAGGGAGACGATATTTCGAGTTTGGGACATGCCGAGTTGGAGCAGACGAGGGAGATTAGAGAGTATGCACGTTTGGCTGGTTGGGAGATGCCTTTGCTGGCGAGTACGTTTGATTTGACCCTTTCTTCAGACGTTCATCTTTGCATACTGACAGCGACATCACAGATCTCACAAAACCCTACACACCACCTACAGCAGCCACACCCCTCCGCTTCCGCTACACAACCTACATGGGTGAACAACACCCCGCCCAACGAAAAGTCGTTGTTGAATTCGATCCTCAAGACCTCTCCCTCTCACCCGCCCACACTCAAAACCTGATCAAGCTAGCCGGCGTCCGCTACAACCCCACCACCAAACTCGTAAAGATGAGCTGCGAAGACCATGAAACTCAAGCACAGAACAAGCGCTACCTGGGCGACACCATCAAAGCATTGATCGCAAAGGCAAAGTCACCAGAGAGCGCATGGCTCAAGGATGTGCCTGTGGACTTCAGACACGCCAAGCCGAAGAAGCGATACCAATTCCCTGAGGAGTGGCTGTTGACTGAGGAGAGAAAGAAGGAGTTGGAAGCTAGAAGAGAGGCTAGACAATTGGCCGAGCAGACAAGGAAGGACAGCCCGGCTGGTTTGATTGACGGTATCAAGGAGATTGAGGAGGCCAGGAATATTGACTTGGCTAGTGTCGAGGCTCCCATGATGGCAGAGGCAAAGATGCCCATGGCCAAGGGCAAGCAAGGCAAGAAGGAGATGAGACAAGGAAGAGCATAGAAGTGGCCTTATTCTTATTCTCGGTTATACCTGTACGATATTTTCTTCACATTGTAAAAAAGTTGAAAGCACCTGAACATATTTCGATGGATCATTGTTGCTACTTCCCTTTCTGGTCTCCACAGACTCTCACAACAGCAACGAAATAGCGACGAAAGCAACAACGAACACAAAACATCAAGGCCAAGCACCCCTCAACATCCTCTCCTCCTGCCACGGAAATCGTCCCCAAATCTTGCTCAATCCATCCTCAAACGCCACATCCTCTTTCTTCAGATGCTCCGGCCTCAACCACAACACTTCCTGATTGACATCGACAAACTCGTTTCTCGTGATTGCGATATTGAAAGCAAAACTACTCTTCGCGAAACCCGCCATACTCGAACTTCGTCTAAGCACTTCGTAATCAACAAGCCCTTGTTGGTCCCATGTGAGATTGTTGAGAGCCTCGAGGTCAGAGCCAGATAGCAGGTCAGACTTTGATGTGACGTTGAAAGAGTGAAGATGCCATGCTTTTTCTGCGAAGCGGGATATTTCAGAAGCATTGCCGCTGGCCACGTATATGACTGAGAGATCGTGCTCGACGGCTTGAGAAAGGTAGGCATCGGTTTGACCAGTAAAGTTTGCATGTGCGGCGGCTCTCTCATCGTCGAGCCAGCCAGCGGCTTCCGCGTCGCTCTCGGTACGTAGATGTGCGCCCAGGAAAGCCGATGGATAATACGAAAGGCCTGGGTCGATGCTGTGAAGATGATATTTGAGAGCAAGATTGTACGTTACTACAGCTGCCAGTCTGCGTACTTCGGGTATCAGGCGAAGAGAGCCGCCGAAATCTCTACGTACGGCTGCAGGTAGGGCGCGAGTGTCGAGCCCTTCCCAGAGGGTGCGGCCAACGCTGACTAGAGATGTCTTCTTTGCATCATAATCTGGCTGCACAGATAGCCAGTGGTTGAAATTTTCCACCACCCCTTTTGGCGTGTTTGGTGTGGGTGTGTCAAGAGTCTCGGGATGTTGGTCCAGTCGCATGCTGGGCATGCCGTATCGATTCTGTAAGGGAGGAACCAGAGAATGGTCCTTTGATGGCATGTAGATATCCATCTTCGGGCATGCTGCTGCAAATGTGGCTACGAAGTGATCGGTGTCGAAGAAAGTGTTGAAAGGTATCTTGCCATTCCAAAGAGCGCTCAAGTCTGCGGCTGACCGCGCTTGAAAACTAGGTAGCATGATTGACGATCCGGTCAAGATGGCCAAGCCGAGAAAGTCGAAGATGTTGCCTCGAACATTGCCAATGCCGCCATTGGCATCATCTAGATCCATAACGACGTCCGGTCGCCATTTGATGTTAGGTCTACGACAGAGTAGAGCGAGAGCTGAACGATTGGGTGGATTGCCGATCTGGTTCTCCATCCACTCCTGAATGAATGTCTCGCGATTCACGGTCCACGCATTGTGTATCGGGATCTGATGGCTGACGAAGAGAGGGTTTCGCACCCGAAAGTGCCAGGCCAAGAGCCAAAGTGGAATTGTTGTAAGCAATAGTCCGGCTATGAGTTGTATTCTGGGGCCTGCTGAGATTAACACCGCCATGTTGACTTACGTGAACAACAGGCGGACGTGGCAGAAGTGCATCTCAAGAACTTTTGATCGAGGGGTATTTCTGATCCCTTGCTTCCTGAGTTCGACTCATCACCGCCCCTCGAAGCAACATGTGCCAAGCCTGCATATATTCCGATCCTACAGTCTGGAGACATGTAGACAGAAGTAGGTAGCACGCAAGCTCATCTTTGTCTCTCTATCGAGTAGTCTGACCATCCTGCTTCAAATCGTCAACGTGGCTTGCGTGCGCGAGCAAGAACTTGCAGCACGTCAAAGTGTATTTACATGCCCTCGTCCAAGCTTCTTCTTGGTTGAAAGTTCCAAGCTTTATACTGTTATCACCGATCTTGTCCTTGCTTATTTTGTAGGGTAGCTTGCGACTGAGGGCAGAAGCACCAACATAAGAGGGAGATTGCTCAACGTGCTCACCCAATTGTCGAAGGCATTCTAGAAATGCGACCATCGCATTGTCGAACCCACGGTGCAGGAAGCCCAAACCAAGAGGAAGGTCACTATTGCAGAACAGATCCAATGTGGTGATCTTGGGCTTTCCTGTCCGCGATTGATCGTTCGCCGGGAACTCAAGCTTTTCGATCTTGGACGTAGAGCCTATCGGCAGAGGTCTATAACCATGAAAGGTGTAACCCAACTTCTCAGCAACTACAGTCAGCAGTAGGACACAAAGCCCCCAAGCGGCGTTGATCTCTGGCCACTCAACAGAATGATCCGCCAGTTTGCCCAACCTCAGGCCATTAATGGTGCCAAAAGGCCCGTCGTGATCGATGCAGAACGAGTCGTTGTACACATTCGTCCGCTGTAGAGACTCCAGTAACTTGGTGTCAAACTGTAGCTGGTTGAGAAGGCTGTCATTCTGCTCCCTGAATTTGGTGACGGTATCGTCAAACTCGTTGCGTTGTCGCCAGAAAGCAGCTTCCTCTTCTTCGAGTTCGGCTTCTTCACGATTAAGAGCAGCAATCTCTTCCTCCATGGCAGCCTTCTCTGCTTCAAGAGCTTCAAGTTCCTCTAGAGCTTTCTGTTCTTGTTGCTTGGCAGCAGCTAGGGCTTCGCGTGCTTGACGTTGCTCTTCCTCTGATGGGACGTCCGTCTTGGCCTTTTTGAGAAATTCGGCATATGCCTGACGTTCACGGTTGGCGGTAGTCTGCCTCTGTTGAAGGCCTGCAAGCAGAAGATCGGTACATTCCGAACATATTGGGTGGTCAATGTCTGAGCGAGAGGACAAGATCTCCCATAATCGTAAGCTTTTTTCCATCTCGGCAGAAAGACTAGTCGAGTCATGCTGATCGGTTGACTTTGCGTCTTTTTCGAGGACCTTCTTCGAAGGACTTGACTCTTCTGGTGACAGAGGGCCAAGCTGAGATTCGCTCAACATAACATAAGACATGGCAGGATTGAAGTTAGTGGCAGTCTTCTGAGGCGCCGGTATAGAGCGTTTCTGCTGGGCTGGACCAGCATTTTGTGCAGCCTTGTCATATATATCTCTCCGCTCACGAGCAGCAAGTGTTTTGGGTGGTTGGGGGGTGTGGGATGGTAGAGAAGGGGTCGAGTCTTTGAGGTCAGCTTTGGTCGATACAAACTAGTTATTGTTATACATACCGACTAAAATCTTAAACGAGGAGGGGTTGAGATGGTCAAGAGAAGAGTCGAGTTTCAAAGGAGTTCTGCATTTTTGACAATACATGGTCAAGGTATATAGAGACAGTGTCGAGCAGAAGCATGAGAGAGAAGCAGTCTATGCACAGGAAGGCTGGAAGGGTAGGTTGTACACTTGTGAGGTAACGACGAGCACGATCATGTGTTGGCAACGCTCAAACGAAACTAGCCGAGTGCTTGATGGTATTCGTATGCAGGTCGTGTGATTGATGGAAGCAGCGTGGAAGGCGCGATCGAGTCGGCCAAGTTGCCGGAACGGGAAGTTGCGTCAGCCCCGCGGCAACATTTCACGACTCGAACGCGTCCATTTCCACCTTGATTTCTTTGACCTGTCGACACAAAGTCTGGACATGTGAAATGCCAACCACCACCACGCCGACCTCACCTGCGCCATGGCGTTCGATGAATACATTCGAGCTCGCAGCTCATCCAGAGATGACGCCAACAGCTACGACACAGACGAATACCAACGCGGCCGACAGCGGATTGACCTGAAACTCAAAGGCACCTTTGAGCATATTTTTGAGAAATATGCCAGGGACTTTACTGGCGTTGGAGATGAAATCGACATGGAAACCGGCGAGGTCGTCGTCGACAACGGTCATTTGCAATACATGCAACACGAGCGAGACACCGGCAAGAGCGCTTCCTCTCGCTTCGTACGAGCTTTCGCCGATGAGCTGGAGGTCGAGGATGGCCATGACAACAATGACGATGATGAGGATGACGCTTTTCAACAAGAGCCTGAAGAGGAGGATGAACTACAACAAGTCCCTGACGACGATGAGGATGAACTTCAACAGGAACCCCGTCAAGAGGACAGTCAAGATGAGGACGAATATGGACGAGAAGAGGAGGACGTCAGTGATGACGAGGACGCCGACTACCAAGACGAGGATGCGGCTGTTGAAGCTGGCGACGAGCAGTCGGCCGATGAGTTTGACGATTTGGGCCGCGAGCAAGACCATTTCGCTCTCGATCCCCGACTTGCTCAGTCTGATGTAAGGGTTAGCCCAGATCAGCAATACCACAGTACCTCCATCATTCCATCTACCGAAATCAACCACTCCCTGCCGCAAATCTCTATCGTCGACTCGTTGAACCAGCTCGTCCCACACCAGGACGCCAATGGAAATATCGATCCTGAAGCCATCCAACAGTTGGGTCAGAATATTGCCAACCAGATTGCTCAGTTTCTCATGCGTGCCACCTCGATCAACAGACAACCTCAGTTCTCCAATGAGTCTCAGAACATTTGGTCTGCTCCGCCTTTGCCTCAAGATGCTTTCGATCCGCCCTCCTTCTTTGACCGTCAACGCTCAGCAATCACTCCAGCACCTCATCGCGCTCCCTCGGTCTGGGATTCTCCTTCTGGCGGCCAATCTTTGTGGGCACCAGCCGCCTCACGCCCCAAAAAGCGTCGCAGGCTCCTCAAGCATACTGAAACCTCATTCGATCTTGATCCTGCTTTGACTGACGACGCTGGCTTCTCGGATGCACCTTCGTCAAGGAACCGCTACTCCAAAGAAGAAGACGATTTGATCAAGCGCTTAAAGGAGATCAATGGCTTGACCTGGCAACAGATCACGGCACGCATGCCTGGCAGAACCACAGGAGGTCTATCCGGACGCTATACTCGTGTTCTCAAGGATTTGCCCAGACCCGTAATGATCAAGCGCGAGATCATCGAGATAATGGATGGTGACGATGACGAATTGTCGACTCCAGGCCCCTCAGATACGGCCAATGCGTCTGGAATGTCGCCTTTCCATACTCCACTCTTGCGACGTGCTATGGACAAGCAAATTGCCCGCCACGGAGACAGCGGTGAGATGCCGATTACAATTGGGGACGAAGATGGTACGGATTCGCGCGACTCTTCTGCACCGCCGCCAGATAGGTCTAGGAAGAAGAAGAAGAAAAACGCAAAGGAAAAAGACCCTTCACGCGCGATAATAGGGTATCGCACTTTCGACAGTTCAATTCCGGCCGGAAACTTTGGCATATTGTGCACCGACAGTCCCGCGCGGTATACTGCTGAGGAGCACAATCTAAACTTCTATGGACCGACCAGTGGATTTGGCGTGTTAAGAATGACCAAGCCACAGAAACGACCAAACAAGATAGATCCGCCTCGTGAAGCACATCAGAACACTACTATGAGATTCACTCATTCAGCACCTCATCTGCGTGGCGATTTGGCAAATACGCCATCGAGTACTATCAACCTCTTTGCACGCGCTGAGCAGTATCTGAAAGCTAAGGGTCTTTCTGCTGCTAGTCTGGCCACATCGCAGCTTCGTGCAATGTCTTCAGTTCAGGCAAATCAACATCTGAGCAGCAGTACCGCAAGGATGGGTAATGCAGGCGGACCAGTTACAACGATGCCTCCTCCACCTGTCAGACCTCGTACAGAGTCTGTCTTCCAAGGAAGCTCGCCATTGCCAACTCATCCGCCTCCCCCTTACAGCGCCAATCCACCATCTCGAGCAAGCACACCTCCTCGTGTACACACACCTCTTACACGTCGTACTGAGCCTGTGGTCATCGACACAGAGAACGATGGCGATGTTAGTGACTCGTCAATGGATACTCCAGCGACAGCGAAACGCTATGCCGATGCACCAAACACGACAACTACGACCAACGGCCCATACTTCCTCACCAACCTGCCGCCTCCCCCAAGCCCCTTGGTGTCTGCACCACAGGCACGATTGCGCTCGCCATCTTCCTCGCCACTCTCCTCTCCACCGCCTTTGCCATCGCCAACTTCGTCTCAGACATCATCTTCTGAGGGCCAGCAACGCAGCGTGAGGAGCTCTACCCGTCAAGCAACCAATAACTCTCTGCTACCTCCTGGACCTGGCGAAGTCGCAAGAATGAAGTTGTCCGCTCCAACTTCATCTCTCCGTAAAAAGAACATATCGACCCCATCTGCATCTATGAGGAAGAGTATATCCTCCATCACGCCCAAGACAGCCGCTACGCCCAGTACGTCAGCGAGTCGGTTTAGTACTCCTATCAGAGAGACGGTTGGAAGAAAAGAGATGTTGAAGAAGAAGGCGATGGCTGAACCTGATGATGGATCAGAGGATGAACTTGCTTAGTGGCTGATGTCACTTTACATGCTTCTTTGCTCTTGTTTTTGCTTCTTGCTTTGTTTATGTTGTTATCACATACTTGAGCCTGCATGGATCCGGAGTTTTGTGCGTGGGAACTGGAGACGGACATTCAGGGCATTGCGCATATCTTTCACAAGCACGGAGTTCTGGCTTGACGGTGGCCTTTTTTCGGAAAGCATTGATAGATGAAATGTGTCTCTATATCCGATGAACACTTCAGGGCTTGGCCAGTTCGTGACTAAAAAGAGAAGGTGGCGAACAAACACAATTGATCAAGACTGTGAGCGGAGAAGGCGCATGTTGACTGTCATCAACATTGTAAGAAGGAAAGAACGAATTATCATCATCGTTTGCATTAAAAGGGGTATATGCAGACTCGTGTGTTTTCCTTCCGTTTATTTCTCATCTTTTTACATCATGTGAAATGGCTGCTGTCCTGGCACTGCAGACGGACCAGCGCTCGGGTGTGCACTGCCATTAGCAGCGGCAGCCTTCTTCTCAGCCTCTTTCTTCTTCTTTTGAACCAGAGTACCTTTTAGTCCAGTCAAATACTTCAAAGTCTCTGACTTGAGATGTCCTGGCTCCGATGATAATTTCACCGCTCGTATCATCTCTCTGACCTGGGTCTCTGAGTTAATGTGTGGACAGATGCGAGAGAAGCCGTAGTGGGCGAGGCCACAAAGACCGCAATATTCAACGCCAGCACGCTTGAGAGGACAACTTCCCAAGGGATGGAGATGTTGACATGCTACGCAAGATGCCATTTGGGGCTTGCGAGGAGGGTTGCCGTTGGATGCTGGGATCGTGAACTCGGGATCATAGTTCCGATACGTTGGCACATCGACGCGACGGAAGGTCGGTGGGGCTGGTTAATAGTACACGGGTTAGCCTATGTTCAGATCACTGCTTCATCTTCAGTCTGTTGAGGTGGTGGAGGTAGAGGTTGAACGCCAATGATGGAAACATCTTCGTCACTGTCCGCAGTAAGATCAATGAATCCTGCAGACACTGCAGCAGCGCCGAATTGCTGTATGTTCATCTGGGCCTTTCTGGCATTTCTGCTATTGGATGCTGTAGGAGTAAAGGGGGTCTGAGATCTAGGAACAGAAGTAGGTGTAGCAGGCACCTTGCTTTTCTTTTTCTTGGGCGTTGAGGCCGCTTTCTTCTTCGGTGTTGATACCGCTCTTTTGGTCTTCTTTGGACTCTTGCGTGGTTTGGTGGGAGTTTTCTTCAAGGAGAGTTCCTTACCAGGTGGTCTGACCAGCTTAGACGCTGTCTTTGGTTGGTCTGGGATCTGTAGCTCTCCCGGATCAACAACGTCCTCTACCTCTTCCGCTGCAATGCTCTCCTCATCACTGTCGGCTTGGAAGTCTGTGTCGTAGTCTTCGTCCAGTTGTGCCCGCTTGGAGACACGGATAGGCGAGCCTTGATCTGTGCCTTTAGGTCCTTCGATGTTATCGGGACCATCCTGGTTAGCGCCATCGCCATAGTCAATAGTCTGTCGTAGTTAGCGAGAGTGTTTGGTCAACTTCAAGAAGGTGTACGTTACTGCTTTGGCTCGACGACCTCTTCCGAACGCCTGCTCCGCAGCAGCAGCTTCGACTGCTGCAATCCTCTCACGCTCCTTGAGGATCTTGTCCCACACATCACGATCGGGGGCCACCTCTGCGGCCTCTGGACCTTCGATAGCAGTTTCTTCTAGCTCGTTGTTGGCCCAGACCCTGGCGAACGAGAAAGTAGATTCTGCGGATTTGTCTTCGCCAGCCTTTGTGTGCTCGATGTGACTAACTTCGAGCAATCTGTCGATCGAGGCTGAGTCGTATTTGATGTCTTTTTCTCCATCATCATCGAACAACTCCTTGGTGCCGTGGCGAAGGATGCCTTCGAGATCACGGTCTGTAGCATCTTCTGCATCCATCTGCTCGATCAAGACGTGGTCTAGTGCCATCTTGCGTCGACCATAAGACATGATCTTCTCTTCCGCACTGGCACGAGTGACAATCTGGAAACAAAGGACCTTCTTCTTTTGACCAATACGATGGGCTCGACTGAGAGCCTGAATGTCTTGATGAGGGTTGAAATCGGGATCCAAAATAATAACAGTGTCTGCAGTGGCCAAGTTGATACCTACACCTCCAGCACGAGTCGAGAGCAGGAAAGCGAATAATGGAGAGTCGGGTGCATTGAACTCGTCAATACGCTTCTGCTTCTCCAAACTGCTGATGGTACCATCGAGACGTTGACACCTCATCTGCATACCATCGAGGAAATCCTCCACCATTGTGAGCATGTCAAGGAATTGAGAGAAGACCAGCACACGGTGCCCACGCTCCTTGAGCTTGGGGAGAAGCATTTCGAGCAGCTGTAGCTTTCCACTGGCATCGACAAGGTTGCGATGGCTGACAGCTTGTGACACGTTTCTCTCTTCAATCTCGGTGCTATAGACGAAGGGGTGGCAAAGACATTTGCGCAGCTGCATGAGAATGTTGTTCAAACTAGCACGCTCTGTAGGTCTGAGCTCCTTCGCCCCCTGGAAAATGGCGCGCATGAGATCAGGGTTTTTGGCAAGAATAGTCTTGTACAACTTCTTTTGAACTGTTGACATCGAAACGGGCACGATGACCTGAGCCATGGGAGGAAGGAAGGTAAGGACTTGAGCCTTAGTACGGCGCAAGAAGAAGGGGCGAATGATGCCATGCAGCTCCTGGATCTTGGCCTGGTCAAGCTCTTGAAATTTCTCCTCAAGTTGACTGGCATCAAATGTGTCGTCCAGAAATTGTAGAAGATTGAACAGTTCGCGTGCATTGTTCTGCAGAGGGGTACCGGTCAGAAGAACTTTGAACGGAGCCCTTAGAGACGCCAATGCAGAGTAGAGTTGCGATTTGTCACTCTTCAGGCGTTGTCCTTCGTCCACGATCAGTGCCTGCCAAGGGATGGACTTGAAGAATTTGCGAGCGCTCTCATCCGCAGCACAGTCATAAGACGTGACCACGATGTGACATCTTAGCTCCTTACTATCACGAGCGAAGAGTTCATAGCGGTAGGTAAGATCGCGAGCCTCCTTGCTGCCAAAGTATGCAACAACTCTCAGAGATGGGGCCCATTGCTTGACCTCACGACGCCAGTTGGCACAAGTTGAGTTGGGAACAACTACCAAGAAAGGGAAACAATTCCAGTCTTGGACCAAGGTGGCGAGGAAAGATATGATCTGGATAGTTTTTCCAAGACCCATCTCATCAGCCAAGATGGCGTTCTTGTGCGTGTACCACTTGTAGTAGAGCCAGTTAAGACCTTCCATCTGGTACTTCATGAGCTCTCCTCCGGTGATGTTACTGGGCTGTTTCTTCTTTTCAAGCTTGGTGGCAAAGTCGAGAGATCTTGCCTTCTCGAGTCGAGTCTTGAGTTGCTGCGGCTTGGGTTGTTTCACGAATCTACCAAGCACCCAATCGTTGTAAGCAACTACAAAGTCAGTCCAGCGATCGGCATCATCAGGCGTAGGAGGCTTCTCCCAGACGACATCTTCATAGCCAAGACCCTTGTACTTTACTAAAGCCGTGTCGACCTCACGAATACGTGCCTTGTCAACCTCTTCTGTTGAGATGTTGACGATACTCGTGTACTTGACGTCAAGCACGATATCGATGCGAAGATAGTCCTCAGGGATTGCATCTTCTGTTCTCATTTTCGGTTGACGTGCTTCATCTCGCTTGGCAAATGCCTTTCGCATGACACCAGCCGTAGTACCCCAGACCCAGGGGCCGGGCATCCAAGCAGCTTGGAAATATGACTTTCCGTCCCAGCGAACAAGGTAGGCCTTTTCATCTTCCGGAACTCTGTCATAGCCGTAGCTTGGATCGTAGTTGTCCTCGTCGATTGGTTTCCATGCGACAAGAGATCCAACCTTGCCTGGGCAATCGAGACACTCTTTGCATCTCCAATCCTGGCTGTAGTCCTGAAGCCTCTGAGTTGCCACATCATCACTGTCGAGATCCATGAGACTGTCTGACTTGGGCGGCAGATGCTCAAAATGAAAGCCTCTTGAGCAGGCGGTGCAGCGGAACATGACGTTGTCAGGGTTGTTGATAAGCTTTGGGGATACTGGATAGGTAGGGTCTTCACCGTTGTTCTCCTCGCGATCCTTTTGCTCCTGTTGAGGGGTCTTACGCTCTCGGAAAGGCACACATGAAGCGCCATGTTGCTTACAGTCAGAACACCTTCCATGATCGGGTGCTGTATGGTCCTTCTTCATAGGGAATGCGATGCAGCGACGACACTGAAGCACAAAGTCATTCTTACCGACTTTAGTGACCAGATGCTCTCTCGATCCACGGTGGCCGATGCAGCTCTTGTGGTATGCGTAGACACAGCCTTGACAGTAGATCAGAGGGGCAAAGTTAGTACCGTTCTGACACGAGTCACAATGTTGAATGTGACGAGCGCGGAAAGGATCAGATCGTGGTAGATCCTTAAAAGACTCGCGGGCTCCAACAGGCTTGGGAGGAGCGACAGGTCGTGGTTCTGACTCGGAGCGGTAGATGTCATTAACACCCGGATCCTGCATGTCACCCTGGTGACGGGTTGAACGACCAGACTGACGGACACCCTGACCTGTAGGTCTTGAGGTGCGAGATCCTGAGTTGTTGTACTGCAGTTCCTCTTCGTCTCCATCGGCGTAGTTGATAGGATTGCTTTGAGACCTCAGAGAACGCTTGCGTTTCCTGCTGGGAAGAACATCGGACTGGAGAACGAAGCCATCATCATCGTCTTCTGAGTCAGCTTGAGATATGGATTTGAGCCGTCTTGAAGTTCTTCTAGAGTCGGTGTTTGATGGAACCACCCTTCCAGAGCGACGAGGAGCTGGGCCATCATCTTCGGAGTCGCTGTCGTAGTTTCTTGCTTTCCGCGATTTTCTCGAGCGTGAAGGATAGTCTTCCTGATCAAGGTAGTCAAGCGCTTCAACAGTATCGACGTAACCAGATTTGCTTGGTTTCGGGCGCTGAATTCGTTCGACCTCGCTTTCTTCCTCGGCATAATCGTCGGCATCTTGGACGTTTTCTGTGTATTCTTGTAGAGCATCCTGGCCGTTTTCATATTGTAATAGATCGTTGAAGGAGACCTTGCGGGCAGGGAGGATTAGCTTGATACGACGTGGAGGCATGCCGACGAGGCTGGAGAAATTCGAAACTTCGTGAACGCGGTAGATGAAGAAGTTATAGCAAGACTGAAAGAGAAGTGTGTGCGCGTAGGATGAAGCTCTGTAACCTTCATATAGGTCGATGACAGTGAAAAGGAAGAAATAGTGATGGGGCGAGTGGTATATGAAGCTCGCGACAGATATATAGTGGTGTGAATGGGAAGGCAGCGCTGCAGGCAACGATGGGTAGTGTCAATAGGTAGTGGTGAAAGGGCTCACCTGCTCCGTATGTCTATCGACGAACTCGACATTGTAGTATACATCTTCATTTTTTGCAACCTCTTTCAAGACACGGCGCACAATGTTGGCACCATATGTACAGTCGGTGTAGTCGTCCCGGTTGAAATCGGGGTCTTGGGTGACTACAACCTGGACAGTCTGCCTGGGCTTTGTAGATGCGACAGACTGGGAAGTGGAGGGTCTTGGTTGTAGAGCATCCTCATGGCCGACGGCGATGCCCTCAACAATGGCGTCAATATCAAAATCGTCGTCTTCGAAGTGGTTGGCAGTATCAGTGGCAGTGGCTGGAGTGTTAATCGAGGCAAAGGTCCTTGGAGGCGGAGCAGGAGCAGAAGGCTGAGGGGCCGTATTGACTGTGCGAGGCTTCCATCGGGAGAGGTCGACGTTCAGTTCATCTTCGGAATCGGACATGGTTGATTATGGTACATGGGCATTCGCACGCACGTCGCAGACAGAACAGAGCGCGCGTTGAGCCAGAGAGAGGGTGGAAGAGATGGCGTATAAGTGGGATAGAGATGCGCAGCTTGCCAGGAAAGAGCAGACCGGCTGTCGACCTGACTTGAGACGAATGAATCACACTGAAGGAAGTCGCGACAGTTTGAGTAAGAGCGACCGAGAAGGGAAGACGCGACAGATACCGAGCCGGACGCGACTGTCACCGAGCTTGGACCCTGAACCATGATGCTTTCTGGGGCATTTTATTTTTCTCTGACTTGATTATTTTGTACAACACTAAATACCGCCACCAATTCTTTTCGACTGGAATGCTCGCCGCCGCCTCTGCGCAAGCGCGTACTCCTAGACTCTATCTGCAATGCCGCCGTAAATCCACCCTCTCGGCCATCAACCGCACTCTCGATCAGGGCATCCGCAGAGACCGCCGCAAAGCCCTTGATCATCCGAACGAGACCAACGACGAACGTGGTGCCACCTTCCCATGGCAAGATCGCAACCACCGCCCCAGGTCCAATGACTATGCTCGCAATCCATCTGCCGCTTATGAGGACCGCGAGGACAGGCACATATCGAGAAGCCGCGACCACAATCGGAATCTAGCCGACAAGAACGCAGCCTTCACCATTCGCAGGTCCAACAAGCGCCCCGAAGGCAATGCTATCGATGACAATCCAAGATACGATATTTTGAATGTCCCCTTCACCGACAAGCACCACTTCACCAAAGAGAACTGGAACAGTCTAATGGACGCTGTTCAGCTAGCCGAGGACAAATATGTTAGAGCTCTGCCAACCCGCCCTTCTGCTTTGCCACAGTTCGAAAAGGACGAGCCTGCTGCCGCGCTCAATGTAAAAAGACAGCTCAAGAAGACTTTCAAGCAAGACCTTGCCACTGTCGAGCCTACTATGTCCCGCCTAAAGAGCGAGTGGCTGCGTGTGATACAACATATGGGTAACGCTCTCAAGAATGCAAGGTCAAATAACATCTTCATTCCTGGTAGGCCTTGGTTTGAGGGAGGCGATCCTTTGAGTGCTACCAGAGCATCCGTCTATCCTATTCAGCCACCAGCTACAGCACAACAAGCTGCTACTTGGGCCCAAGAGCTCCGAGAGATGACCGTGCTAAGCAAGGACATGCGTGGCGTTCTTATCCAGGAACTTGTCAACAAGAATGCAGCTGCTATTGTTAGCGGTCAGCCATTGCGTCCTATACAGCTCACAGTTGCTCTCGACATTGCCAAATCAGCAAGGCAATCTCAGGGACGAGATGAAGAAATGCAGAAGGACGCTTTCAGGGAAGCAAAAGAAAGAAGAAAGCTCGAAGAAGAAAGTCGACTCGATGACGACCAACTCTTTTCCCTCATCAACAACAATCGGGAAAAGAACAACGACAGAAAGAACAAAAACAAGGAGATTCAGGAGCCCAGAGACAGGCGAGACAGAGACAGCCGCTCATTACCACAATCGTCTCGTGATGACAGGGATGCCTATGTCTCGATTCCATACACGACAGCTGCCTCGGAGTTTTTGTACGGCTTCAACGTTGTCATTGCAGCTCTCACTGCCAGACGCCGCCAGATGTACAATGTTTATATTCACAGCCGCGCGCTTTCTAACTCGCCAAGCGCCAGCAACATCAAAACTCTCTGCAGGCAGGCTGGCGTAAGATTCACAGATGTCGATGACTCCTTCCTTCCCAAGATGGATAAGATGGCTCAAGGTCGTCCTCACAACGGCTTGATCCTCGAAGCCTCGCCCCTGCCAACACTTCCCACAAAATCGCTAGGCAAGATTAGTGTAACAGACACTGCCATCCCCATCGACCTCGCCGACCAAAGTGCCGAAGAAGCAAAAGTAAACGGCACCCCTCCAACCATCCCCTTCCACTACGCCCACACATGGCGCAGCCCTCTAGTCCTCCTCCTCGACGGCATCCTAGACCCAGGCAACCTAGGTAACATCCTGCGCACAGCACACTTCTACGGCGTCGACGCAGTCGCCATCTGCACAAACACCTGCGCACCCGTGAATCTACCCATCGTCCAGAAAGCAGCTTCAGGAGCCGCAGAAGCATTAACTATTCTCTCCATCCCCACACCTGCAAACTTCATCACTACCTGCAAGAAACGCGGCTGGACCGTTCATGCCGCCGTAGCTCCCAACGCCGCATCTGCAAAATCGGCAAAGGGTAATTTGGTCACCTCAAACATGATCTCGCCACTCTCGAAGAGTCCAAGTATCTTGATGATCGGTGCTGAAGGAGAAGGTCTTCGTGCCAATCTTGCTACAAAGGCCGATGCCAATGTAGGCATCAGAGGTGCCAAGCCTGCTCTTCCTGGACTCGATGTCGGCGTTGACAGTTTGAACGTTGGCTCGAGTGTTGCGGTGTTGCTCGAGGCTTTCTTCAGAAAACCTGATAATCTTGAAGATATTCCTAAGGATATACCGAGGGATGGTAGTGTTGCCGGCAGGATCGTGTGATAAGATCGATGATGGAAATGTTTGTATATATAGTATGACGACTTTTTATTGTACATTACCTTTTCTCTTCCTCTTCTCTGAAAAGTGTGTTTAAGATTGTTCCATCTCTAGTAGGCTGTTTGTCTTCTCAGATGCTCTTCTCCTAGAAAAGAAAATGGTCTTGTGGTTTCTGCGATGCTGATTGAAATCAGACCCTGTTCGTATTCGACGCTAGAAATGGCCTTGCAGCAAGTGTGGTGTGGTGCATGTGATGTGTGCGACCTGCAGCCTGCACAGTACTCTGCAAAGCACATCATCCTCCATGCACATCAGCCGGGGCTGAACGGTTAATGCGGCAACCCCCCATCGCGATGGAAGATGGATGTGCCCGGCACGCGCGCAGCTACATCACATCCTCAACAACGTCAGAGAAAACGGTTCGTTCGGAAGGAAGCGGCAATGACTTGAGAACTGTAAGAGCAAGAAGAAAACAAAATCGGCAGAGTTGTTAAAAGGAGAAAAAAAAAAGGGTATATCTATAATCGCTTCTTTGCAACAAAAAGAAACAAAAGAAATCAAAGGAGGGAAAAAAAAACTAACTACGATCCATTTTCTCGTAGCAGCAGCTCTAATAGTAAAGTCTGACTTTTCGCGCCTGCCATATGCTTCTTTGGCTCCATATCGACGAAACGTCCATTGCGAGTCCGAGGATGCCACCTTCCAACACAAGCCAACCATGCCTCTCGACTCTCCAGCAAATCCAAAACAGAAAAATTGTATTGAGTAAAAGGCTATTCGAGCCATGGGGATATCAAGTAAAAGAATCGAAAGTAGAAGAGTAAAAGAGAACATCTTTACAGCTTCAATGCGCGCTCAAAGACATCGAGACTGAAAGCAGAGTTTCGGAAGTCGTCGGCTCCGGGTTCAGGGGCGTATTTGAGACGTCCTGGTTCAATGTCGTCTTCGGCGACTTCATCCTGGTGAGCAGGGATAGTGTGCTTCTCCTCGATCCCGCTATCGCTGCGGGAAACTTGGGAGATGCGAGATTCATAACTGGGAGTGCGAGCAAGGCGATCGTTGCAGGCGACGAAGCGAGCAGTGAAGAATCCCTTGACACCGTTGCTAAGCCAAATGATTTCTCCATGCTTGATGGAAGCAATGTCGACAATGCCAGCATGACAGATGCCTTGATCGATAGCCCAGCGGCGAGTAGTTCCTTGTTGACCTCCACAATCTGTATGTGGGGTCACCCATTTGCCATCACGGTAGAAGTAAGGAGTTGTAATAGATCCATCCATGACTTGGTTGTCGCGGTTAAACAAAATTACTTCCTTGGCATCCTGATATGATTGAATTGAAGCGCATTGCCTGGCATAGTTGTACATTGTCCGGTAGTGAGTCTTGGCACGGGTGAAAGTCGTAGTCCGCGTTGGCAGAACATCCAGTACGGCCTTGAAGATGGGTGTTGGAGAGGCCGCCTCCTGATTTGACTTGCCCAGATCCAATGTGGTCGGGAACAAAAGTGGCTGCTTCATGGCCATGATTGGCTCAACTCCAATCTCCATTTTCCCGCTGTGACGCAAGCATACTCGAACCTGTGAGACATTGTCAGCCTTGGTGCTTCATTGTACAAGCACGAAGTTTTTTGATTGTGACAATCTCTTGGAGACTATCGCGTGCCTGTGGCGCATGCGCGTCTTTGTTTGGAACAAAGAACCATGACGCACATGGTTGCAGGAAGAAAGAACAAAACAAATCACGTACCTTGAATGGACATTTGTTGCCGGTCTTCTTCTTGTGTTCGGCGACAGCGGTCTGGATGCGATTGAACAGATCAACGGGGCCTTTCAGCCTCTTATTCGTGTCGTACCAGCCCAGATGATCGGCTGCAGTGACGAGACGCTCATAGTGATATTTGATGAGATATGCGGCCTTGGAGTCCGGACAACACACAGGGTTTTGGGCATTGCGCTTCATCGAGCCATCATAGCGCAGTGAAGTGAAGACATACTGATCTTCGAGGGGAATTTCATCCAACATGTCGAAGTGAAATCAAGCGGTGAGTATCCAGGACGTCTGGGATGAAGATGGTCGTGTATGAAATTTTGGCGGGAACAGCGGTTCAGGCTAATTTTCAAAGAGACATTATGGTTTGTAGTGGTGGAAGTTAAGGCGGGACGAATTATGTGGGATGTCCAGAGGTTTTTAAGAAAGACGGAGCTGGGGTATCAACAAGAATCGAAGTCCATGGTACGGCAGAAGGCGGAAGATGATCGAGCAGACTCGAGTGGATGATGAAAGAGAGTCAAGGGACACTGGGAGTTTCAGGACGCGGCACTGGCAAGGTTTTGAGAGTCGAATTGTGTGGGCACTGGGCGTTGAGAAAGAATGCCCCCGCGCTTCTTGGTTCCCTTGAACGGAGGCGCGCTCGCTCGCTCTGGCCGGCCGACTTTGCCGGTCTCGCAATCACCGCAATCTACCTAGTAAAATAAGCCCATCCAACACAATGAGGCGCTTATTCGGTTCAATGTTTTTCGCGTCCGAGAGATTACGTTGACTGCTGCTGCTGATGACGGCCATCTACCAACAAACCGGCAGCGTCGGTAATCGAGCATCTTACATTCACAGTGTTCTGGCAATGGCATGGGAATAACAATACGTCAAGCATGAAACCAAACGGTCTGGGGTCTCTGGGCACCAAGACCTTGGACGTCAAGAATTGGACGCTTTGTTTTGCTTTCGCGCGCTGGCCCCATCTTGGGACAACCCCAGCTGCGTGAACCTCTGCGAGAACAGCCGGTCCCTGTATGTACAAAGTACATGGACCATTATCGCGTTCCAGCTCCTCGTGGAACTACAAACCTGATGGTCAAATCATCTATACTTTGTCTGAGCGTTAATTGTCGCTTTTCAAGGAAATTTTTCCATCCTTGTGAACGGCACTCACTACAGAGTAGATTTGCTAAGAAAAGGTATCTGCTCTCATTGAGCAACAGTGGAACCACAAGAAAGCCGATCACAACCATTTGACTTTCTCGTCCGATAACAAGATAATGGTGAGACGCCTGCAAATCTGCAATCAATATCGCTTTGCGCAGAGAAGAACCTACGGATGATCTTCCATGAGAACAAATGGGAAGAACATCAAGGACAGGGTGGGCACTACAGCCTGAACAATCTATTTCTTCTTCTAAATTCTCTTCTTCGGAAGAGACCATGAGCCACCATCTGAAGATTCACATGACTCTCAACTGATTCGATTGTGCAACATGTCAGAAGAAAAAGCGTAATGGATCGAGAGCAACAAAAATATGACAGAAGTAATGAAATATAATGTACATAATGGTGAGGGAGAGTCTCCGGAAAAGTGTAACAACAAACTAATAGTGACACCTTTTCGCGCATCGCTTCCCCTTTTTGCTGAACACATTACAGCTCGAAAACTCTCAGCACCAATTTTTGGAGAGTGTCGAAATCCGTTCTTCGTTCGTGTGCGTGTTCATCCTGGATCAACCTCCTCCAAGACAATCCTTCTTGGCTTCCGTGTTCTCCAGTGGTCGTTTATCGCATGGCGGCCGAAGGAGGCATACCCTGCAATCTGCTGGCGAGCTGAGGGTACTTCTCCTGGACTTCCAGCTGTGTGCGGGTGGCCTCGGCGTAAGAGAGGGCATTGACAATCTCGGGCTCAGTGCGCGAGAGTTCGGCAGCCTTCTCGAAGTACTCGAGAGCCTCAGGGACCTTGCCTTGCTGGAGCAGTAGCTGTGCCATGGTGGCAACGGCAATATCACACTCAGGGTCAACTGCGAGGTTTGGTTAGCGTTTCCCGTTACGTGTTGATCGGCTAAGAGGCATAACTTACTGATCAAAGCCTTCTCGCAAAGCTCCTGGGCGGCCGAGAAGTCTTGCTTCCATTGGAAAAGAGCCAAGGCCTTGTTGATCAGGGGAAGAACGTTCATGCCAGTGACGCGCTCCTTCTGCTCCATCTGAACAGCAGTCTCAAACTTTTCAATAGCCTCCTGGAACTTTTGCTGGTCGAGCAACAGCTCACCATAGTAGTTGTAGACGTCGGGCACCTTCTCGAAGTTCTTCATGCAGCGGCGGAAAGTGGCCATTGATGATGCGACACTGCCCATCTTGTATTGTGTAACACCAAGCTGAATGTGGGAGAAGATGAATCCAGGGTCAAGGTCAATCGACTTTTGGTAGTCCTTAGCTGCCTCTGGGAAGTCGCCGAGGATGAAGTTGAGCTGTGCGCGGTGGTAGAAAACGTCAGGGTCCTTGTCGTTCTGAGCGATTGCGTCCTCAAAGTCCTTTGCCGCCTCGTCGCGACGGCCGGCTTCAAGGTGCATGCTGGCGCGCTTGACGTAGCTCTGGGTCAAGGTAGCGTCCAACTCGATACTCTTGTTCAGGTCGTCAATGGCGTCAGTCTCGCCGCGCAGGTACTTGAAGGTACCGCGCATGTTGTATGCGAGAGCCTCATTCTCGCCAAGATCGCCGGCCTCGATGGCCTTCTCGAAAGCTTCGGCAGCCTCGTTGTAGCCCTCGCCCGTCTTCTTGTCCATGGCCAACAGACCCTTGCGCAACCACCACTTGCCGCTGTTCTCGGCCAGATCAGAACTCTCGGAAATGGTGTCTGAGAGTTTTCTGTCGCGGAAGCTTTGCAGGTAGTTGGTGATAAAGGTAGCGCTAGGCAGACGGCGCTGCTTCTTCTCCATGATGGCCTTGGCCTTTTGCTCGGCCACCTTCTTGAGCAGACGCTCGACTGCTTCGGCGGCTTGCGCGTTACGGAAAGCATCAATGATGCAGCTGGCGGTGTAATCCAGGAGAGCCTCGCTATACTTGTTCGTTTGCTCGTAGGCGTGTGCGCGGCGGTTGAGGGCCTTGACGTATTCGGGGTCGAGGTTGACAGCAGCTGTTGTGTCCTCAATTACGCGCTCCCAGTTGGACATGGCATTCCAGCATGCAGCACGGTTCGAGTAGAAGACGGGGTCAGCCTTGCACAGCAGAGCCTGGCCGTAGAGCTCAATCGCGCGGTTGTAGTCCTTGGATCCATAGGCCTTGTTTCCAGCAGCCTTGAGCTTGGCAGCGTAGTCCTTCTTGGTCTCATCTGAGAGGCTTGCGACAGTGGACTCTGTCACCTCGGGCACGTCATCTTCGCTCTGTACTGATGCCCCTTGTGGCTTTTCTGGTCGGGAGAGTCAGGACGGACAGGTTAGAAAACTTGGATCTAGCAGTACGCACGCTGGGACTTGGTCTCGGGCGAAGGAGATTTTTGCTCTCTCTGTGCGTTCTTCTTGGCCTTCTTGTTCTCCTTGCGAGCTCTCTTCTTCTCGGCGGCAGCCTCAAGGTCTTGCGGCGTAGGAGCAGACTCGGATGTGTAGTAGTAGATTCCGGCACCGGTAGCAACGAGGGTAACACCAGCAATGGTGTAAACAGCAGCCCTGTGCTCCGAGGCCCAAGTTGTGATGCGATCCCAGACTGATGATGACGGTTCGAGCTTGACGAAGCTGGGCTGCGAGGCGGCCTGGGTGGCGGGGATTGTCGAGGCCATATTGTGTAGACGTGGCTATGCGCTTACTAGTATTATTACAGGCTGAAGAAAGACAACAGCGACAGACAAAAGCGAGGTTGACAAAAAAGCAGCAGTCCGGTGACGCAAAAGATGGTTTCCGGCATTCATCATTCACACACGCTCCGGCCTTGGCACATCCGAGCTGTTTCCTCCACCTCCTTCCTCGAACTTCCATCCAAGTTTCAACACTGTGACGGGTTTCAGGATTATTCCATCCTGGTCGCTTCTTTAAGTTTCTCTGTGGTCTTGATATCTTTCCTTTAATGAGGTGATGGCTGATACAGAGTCTGATCTGCTTCATTGGTACGACAAAAAGAAACTACACCAATATCAACGCAGCATGTAACAGCTTGAAGGCGAGATGATAGTTTGAGACTTGACTCCCAAGGTTGGACATGATTTGATCAGGTTTGGCTCCATGCCACGGCAGATGTAAGGACTCCGTTTCGATCGATTCGACATCTCTTCGTCACACACACCGAAAAGTAAAACGATAATTAAGATAGACAAAAAAAAGTATGATTCTTTTCATGTCGAGAGGTCTAGCTCATGAGCCGACAAAAACGTAAATAGTGGTATCTAAAAACATGAAAGCAAAGGAAGTCCTTCAAGGACCGTCCTATGGAATATCGAAATGAAAGTTGTCGTCAAAGAATGAGCTTCTGGGAAGACCTCAAGCCCTCTCCATCTACACCTTCTCGTTCTGTGATGCCGCCGAGCTGGATCCGTAACCGTTCTCCAATCTCTCCACCTGCTCACCATCGCTTTTGCCACTAGTCTTGCCGTACTTGGGCTCGACCAACGAGCTGCGACGTCTTTCGGCGCCAGCTGCGGCCTCGGTGTCGAGGTAATTGATAAGAAGTTCACCATTCTTGCCGTAGCGATTGGGTGTGTCGCGGGCAACCTTGACAACATTGAAGATCGAAGTTGTGTTGCGGAAAATGTCATCCATTTCTTCAAGTGAACGAAGACGGGTTTCTATGGAGACCATTGTAAGTAAAATGACAAAAACGATCCAATGTAGAGGGATGCTCACCAGGGTAGAAGAAGTAGACGCAAGGCACAATGAAGGCGTTGATGGCTGCGAAAATGATGTAGGTCTGATATCCAATGGTATCGAATGCGACAGGGGTAATCATGACGACCATGCTGGAAAGGAAGTTAGCTTGAATGCAGGACAGTGCAATCAGAGTGAAGCTTACAAGTTGAAAATCCAGTTGGCAGAAGTTGACAAAGCATTAGCAGGAGCTCTGATCCTCAGGGGGACGATTTCAGCTGGGTACAGCCAAGTCATGCCTAGCCAACCAATGGCGAAGAATGTGTTGAAGACGAAGAGGAAAACTGCAGCAGTGATACCCATGGCAGATGATGTCCTCGAAGTGGTACCAGCGAGGATAGCCATAGAAGCGGCTTGACCTGCAGCACCGAAAATCATGAGTTGGCGGCGTCCAAACTTCTCGATCGTGAAGACGGCAATCCAGGAAGCGGCAAAGTATTCTGTTCCGTTGGCAGCTGCCAGAATACGTGCGAGGAAATCAGAAAGGCCAATGCTGTTTCTGTAGATGCTGGTGGCGTAGTAGGTGATAAGGTTGATACCAGAGATCTGCTGGAACATTTGGTTGACGTAGGCGAGGACGACACGGTGGAAGTTTCGATCTTCGTCCATGGTGAAGAGATCTTTGAAACCGCCTTGTTGCATGACCAGAGCAGAGTCCTTGATGGCCGAAAACTCGGAGACGATGTATGGATCTTCTTCGGACATGTTGTTGAGAGCGCACAGCACTTCCATGGCTTGCTGCTCCTTGCCTTTCATGATGAGCCAGCGTGGTGATTCGGGTAAACCCATGATAAACATGAGAATAATGAGCGCGAACAAGATCTGGAGAGCGATGGGGAAGCGCCAGGAGACTGTCGAAGGTTCGAGGTAGGAAAAGCCGAAATCAATCCAGTAGGACATCATAACACCTAGTGGTCTATCAGTACAGATGTTTGCTTCCGAACAACATATGCTTCTTACCTCCTGTGATGAGAGCGCCTTCGATCATAACCATCTGACCACGACGATGCGATTTCGAACATTCACTCTGCCATGCTGGCACAGTAGATGTGTTCATGCCGTTTCCAATTCCTGTAATGATTCTTCCAACGATCAAGTGTGCGAGAGCAAAAGCAGATGTTTGTAGCGTGGCACCAATGACCATGATGGCAGATCCCAAGAAGATTGTCTTGCGACGTCCAAGCCAGTCGCCAATCCAGATTGTAGCCAATGCACCAACAAAGCATCCCAAGTTGTAGGAGGCCACGGAAATGCCTTGGATGGTGGAAGTATATGAGCTGGACTGGCCATGAGGAGGGTGATCGACGTCAATTTCGGGGAAGGTGCGGTTGAAAGATTTGAGAGTGAGTAGACCACCCATAACACCTGATATCTGTTCAGCATGTCTTGACGAATCAGTCGTATGTGCGAGTTGTTCTTACCTTGGTCATAACCAAACAACAGAAAATCGAGACCGGCAATAATACCGACTGCGATGTTCAAGTTGGTGCCTGTAAGGCCGTAGTACTTCTTGCCGAACATGGTGGATGGTCAAGAGCAACCAAGAGGAGAATTCAAAAAGTCAGAGTGAGATCTGCAAAACGAGAGTGCGGTCAGTTGCAATATATGTCTGCCCTCTTCCTAGTCAATACATCTGTACCCACCAGTGTAACATCGAAGGTTTGAGCACAACCCGACTTGGCTAACCCATTGTTCTCCGCTCTTGCCCACGAGATACGAACTTCCCTGCACAACTCTATCCGTGCCTCCCATACAAACGTCCATGACTGGACTACAAGATGGTCCTTGCAGAGACGGAGTGACGTACAGTGCCGACCAGAAAAGTGTGTCCCCGACACTCCCACAATATCTCCAGGTTGTGGCGTGTAGTAGCAGCCCGCGGGATTGCCTGATATGGCAGGTCCGGCACCGAAAGATCGTCCCGTTGGACGGGGTGGCTTTTCCTCTCCACGCACACTTTTCTGTCCGGGGCGTCAAAGGTTGCCTCTTTGAGTTCTGCTCTGGGACATCCGCTTCTTGTGCTGCGGAGAAAGGGTCAATGAGCTGCAAAATTATGCACCTATGCTGCATCCTTTCCCACAGTCTCTGCAGCAGGTTGAATCTCGTTATCTTGCCCTTCTCTCAGGAGCTCTTCTCGTCGATGTTCATCGATATCGTCGTTAGATCAATTAAAGATCCGAACTAGCGTAAGGAACGGTGACTCTAATTTCACGACCTTGGGTCCACGCTGACGTGGGTGGCCTTTGATGCGAAAGATGCTCTTGCGAGTGCTGTCTCATAGTCAACTCCACAATCGCAGGAGAGTGACCCCGAGTGGGTCGTCCCCGAGGGGAAGTTGGCCATCGCCCCGGTCCTTCTTCGTGATGCCTCCACCGCTCCCTGTTTTCTGCAACTTCCGCCAGTCACGCGAAGGATACGAGATGAACGGCCGCTGCCGACGGCCGGCCACACCGCGGTCGTATGCGGTCAAATGCTCGGTTTGAATAAGTGGCGTGAACAGAGTGCGGGTGCTCCGCATTACTCTGACTCGATTTTACCGGTGCCTTTTGCCGGCGCTGAATGAATGTCTTCTCGCCACGGAATCATTAATTTTCTGTAGCATATTGGAGCCTTCGCCGGCATCGCAAAGAACTGCGTAGCAGTATGAGCAAGTGTCGCACATCTGCAGAGAGCTTTTGCATGTCGTTCGAGTCTTGAAGTTCGCAGCATGGCGACGATGTTCCAGCCGCTCATGAGAAGAAGAAGACCATGAGCGGACTTCCGGATCGAGTCAACCGGATGCTGAGAGAAGTCTGAGCTCGTGTTTCTTGAGCCTCTATGCCACGAAGGTACTTTGAGTCTAGCTCACCCAATCATCTGATTAGCGGAAGGCCATGAAACGCTGGTTTTCAGCAGACTCACGGAAGCGGTATGACACGAACCGAGCATGCCGGCAGCCCTTGCAATGGATGATAACCAGACCGGACGAACGTATGCAGCAAAAGTGATACCCAAAAGCAATATCCCCATCTTGCTTGTCACTTGTCGATCTGGGGCAGACACGTGTGAGGCGTTCTTGATCAGCAGAGACGATCAATTTTCGAGGCGAAGGCTTGGGCGATCAAGCATGTGTTCTAGACGATCAATTCGAGCTTGGTATGTGCTATGAAACTCATTAACTAATATCATGAAGCTGTGATCTATCACGAAAAAACTGCAAGACTGAACATCAAATGAGCATTGTTCTCATGACGGAAGCTATTGATCTTATTGAGCGTCCTTCTCTGTATGGTATTGTACAACGAAGACCTTGCTGATGACAGCCATCGATTAGTCAACATCACAAGACGTTAGACGATATCGATTCCCTGGAGTGCTTCGACCATTTACCAGGCGCTAACTTCAGCAGCAGTGTTGTTCCAGTCACCGGCAGCATCAGTACCAGCAGCGGGAGCATCATTCATCCAATCGCCCTCGGCAGCGACGGCAGGACCAGCACTAGCAGTGTAGTCCTGAGGAGCAGTGGTCGACACATCGTCACCAGCACCTCCAGCGGGGTTGGGGCAGCGACCGGCACCGTGGCCGAACTCACTACAGAGACGGCATTGAACCTTCGACCAGTCCTTAGGCTTGGGGCACTCCTTGGAGAAGTGGCCCTTCTCCTCGCAATTGCGGCAGGTAACATTGTCCTGTCAGTTGTTAGTGTGGGTTGAAAGAGTCGTAGTGGAAAGCTTACCATGTTAGTCTCTTCCGGACAATCGCGAGCGGCGTGTCCAGGGGCTGAGCAGTTGCGGCAAATCATGACACGCTCGTTGGTGCAATCGGAGGCCCTGTGGCCTTCCTCCTGGCAGTTTCTGCACTTCTCGGCAGGCTGTGACTGGTTAGCAATGATCAGATGACAGACAGACTAGCTTACCTTAGTAGGGCAATCCTTAACGAAGTGACCAGATTCACCGCAGTGCTTGCACTCAACGTCACCACCGCCACCACGAACGGCTCGTGGTTGAGGGCAGTCACGAATGTAGTGACCATCGGTGTTGCAGTTAGAGCAAGTAACCTTAGGCTTTTCAACAACCTGCTTCTCTTCGGGGCAAGCCTTTGTGGAGTGACCAGCCTGCTCGCAGTTGGTGCAGTAGGGCTTCAGGTTGTCGCGAGGGAAACCGGCATCTTGAAGGCGCTGGAGATTCTCTTCAAGGTCCTTGGGCCAACCTTCAGCCAGGATGGCACGACGGGGCTTGGAAGTCTTCTGGAAGGAAACTTGATACTTCTTGTCGGAGTTGCCCTGGAGGTCGACGTTGGTGTGGACAAGTGAGGGGATGGCCTGCTCCTTGGCAATGAGGTACCACTTGAAGCCAGTCTCACGGAAGCACTCTTCGAGCTGAACAAGGGTAAGCTCAGGGGCGACCTTGCAGTAGATCCAGAAGGCCTGGTAGAAGTCGTCGACATCTCCATTCTCATCAGCGAGGACCAGGTTGTCCCAAGCCTTGTCAGCGTCGTCGGTGAAGTTAAGGCCTTCAGGGTAGATGTTGTACTTCTCAGTACAAGCAGCAGCGGTGTGGCCAGTGCCGGAACACTTCTTGCAAACGGCCTTATCACACTCTGCGGAACGGTGACCTTCGGCACCACAAGTGCGGCAGGTGCCAGTAAAGGCACGTTCGACCTTAGGGTTAGGACAGTCGGCCTTGTTGTGTCCGACCTCGCCACAGTTGAAGCACTCGCCAGTCATCTGGCGGGGTTCAACACAATCACGAGAGAAGTGACCTGACTGACCACAGCTGAAAGGTTGTCAGAAGAGAAATGGAAGGTGAATCGCATTGAGAACTTACTTGCGGCAGGTGTCATCACCAGCGTCGTGCTTCGAGATCATCTCAGGGTCGATGCCGGAGTAAACGTCGTCAGGAGCAGCAGCATTAGCGGTGCTTTCAACCCAGCCGGCAGTGTCGACTGCGGCGGGTGCGTCCCATGCGGAAGCTGACATGGTGTTAGTGGTGTGTGTTATTGAGTGGATGTGTATGAGTGCAGATGGAGTAGAAGTGGTTGAGTTGACCAAGGTAAGACGTGGTGATGACTTGGAGAGGGTGATGATGGAATGCAAGATGCAAGCGAGGAGTGATGGAAGGTGAGTGAGATTTTAGTCGATGAAGAAGGTGAGTAAGATGTAAATTGATAAAGAGGATTGGGATGTGAGAATGAGGCGAGGCAGATGTGAGGTAGGCAGGCGCACTGCGAAGTGCGCACACAACAAAGTGCGAGATATTTACTTACAAGCGGTAGTATCCCAGTCAGCCATGATGATTGCTGATGAAGATGACTGGCGTGTTGATCAAAGGAAGAGATAAGTGCACGTCGAAAGGTCAAAGTGCTTTGTTGTGGTTGGAAGGTGGGAAGGTGAGAAGTTGCTTTGGAAGCGCGGAAGATTGAAATAGTGGAAGGAAGAAGGCTGCGCGCCTGTCACTTGGATGTGAAGCGCGGCGAAGAGCAATGAGACGGCACGCGGTCAAACGAGGAAGGTGTGAGCGAAGTGAGCAGGAACGGAAAGTTGGACCAGGACGGTACCGAAGAAGAGGACTGAGATGTAGCTGCTAATCGTTCAAACGACTGTCTTATGTCAGTTCAAATGGGAAGGAGCTCTGGTTCGATCTTGCTTGCTAGCTAGCTACATCATAGCATACATGTGCTTGGTTTCGATCGCCTTATCACACTGGATTAGTGAAACTTCACCGATTGAAAGCTTGCTCATGCTTGCACCGACATGGAGAGATTATATTGTATAGCACAGAATAGAGGCGGGAATGAGAGATCAAATAGACCGAAGGAACCTGACAGAACGCCTCGCTACAATACATCATCAAGCATAATCATGATCCCAAAACCAAATCATTACTCCGTGAGAGAGGTCATGAAGAACATCTAAACACCTCTGATAAGTCTAACCACCAAAAACCAGCAGGCTCCAATAAATCTGAAAGCACTGAGAACTGCAACACTCCATAGCACGACACTCATGTAGATGGTGCTGCGCTGGTTGTCGTCTTGAGTGCCGATTGAGACGCGGTTCAGACCTCCTGTGTTGAGGACCACTGCAGCGAGAGCGAGGTTGCAGAACATCCAGGCCAGAACGACAGCACTTCTGAATCCCTTGTAATAGTCTTCATGCTTCTCAGACGCGGAAGCAACCTTGACAGGAGGAACCCATTTGGTGGAGAATACGCGAAGTTCTTCTTCATATTGACTGTTCAGATCATGGTCGTCGCTGGGAATTGTAACGTCGACTTTGCCACCAGGCTTGGTGACTGCAGAGGGCAGCTTTTCTGGTTTGTCATCTCCTTTGGTACCCCAAGTGATGTCGTGAGTGTTGCAGAAAGCGTAGACGTTGAGAATGTTGATGTAAGTCGGCGTGAGAAGAAGATACTGTAAGAAGGACGTGAACATGTGCCAAGGGTCCAAGAACATGAAGGAGGCGACAAAGTACAGGACGTAGGTACTGGCCATCGATACGATGAGCGTCAGGAACAACGAGTTGGTGAATAACATGCTGAAAGTGAAGTGGTCGTGCTCTTTGAGTTGTGCCTGTACAGACTTGACAGTGATGAACACAGTTGCAAACATGAGATATCTGAGGCAGATATTAGTCAAAACGTCTTGAATCGACATGATAGACTTACGCCATGAGGATTGCCCAGAAGTAGACCTGAGTCAAGTAAAATTTATTTGAACCTTGTGGACGATTACCGAGCGCAAGGACGAAACAAGTGATCAAGACAGCAAGGTAGATCCACTCGAAGAGCACACCTAACACTTTTCCAGGCGCGAAATTGAGACTTGAATCCGAGAGTGAACCTGTGAGAATGCGGAAAACGAGGAAGAAGTTGCCCTGCAGTAATACATGTCAGTGGATGATTTTGAAGTGTCGTGGTTAGCGTCAATGCACTTACGATAGCGAACCAAGCGAAGAGCATGCTGACACCCTGGTAGAAGAACTCGACCATGAACATGAAGTTGCGACCAACAGAGTGGTTGCTGCGGAAGATTTGATGGAAATGAGCGAGGGCATAGACGGCAGCAAAGAAACTGCCGTTCAGCCAACGTCTTCTTTGCAGAATGAAATCAGCCATCTCAGTGGGAACATCAGTCTCGCCAGTAGCCGACTTGACGTATTGCAGGATCCAAGAGCAGTTGCGTTTTGATACCAATTCGAAACAGAGGATACGGTCTTCAGCGAGATACATGTTGGCAGTGAAAATACCGGCATTGGCACCATGCATCTTCTCACCAGCAAAGTACTTCTCGAGAGGGCCTTGGCCAGTCTTGTCATTTTGAAGAGCCATGAAGCGGTAAGCAGAAAAGGCACCGGGAAGAACACTAATGAATCCAAAAGCAGATTCAAGAGGCTTATCAAGGATGTTGCTCATCTTGTACTCGAAGTTTTGCGCAGCGACTAGCGGGTTGACGAGAGTTTTGCCATGATCCAGCATAGCCTTGATCTCACCACAAGCACCAGCACACATGGGCTCAAGGTCGAAAGCCTTCCATAGCTTGTAGATAGAGTCTTTTCCTGGCTTTGTACCGGCGTCGATCAGAACACAAATGTTGGGGTCGAGAACCTCACCAAAGGCCTGGAAGAACCATCTGTGAGAGTTGATTTTCTTCTGGTTCTTCTCCTTGAGACAGAACAGCATCTGAACAGGGGTATTTCCCTTCTTGACAGAGACCACGCCTTTCTTAAGCTCGAGGGTCATCTGTGTGGTATACTCGTAGATGTGAGCAGTGACATCTTTGCCATTGACCTGCTGCTTGGCGATGCCGTCTTGATAAACACCCAGACCTGCGAGAACGGCTCTGGTACGAGGGTTGATCTTCGCACGACCATCGCTGACAACGCAAACGACAATCTTCTTCCAAGCCTCCTTGCCCCAAGTTTTGCTGCTGTTTCGCGAGTTCATGTATTCAATGTTCTTGATAACACCAATCATTGTGCGAGCAAAGAGCTCATCTTCCTCGTTGTACATGGTGATGACGATGAACAGCTCGGTATGTCTGGGTTTGGCAAAAAGCTTCTGGCGCAAGGTGAAACGCTCTGAGTAAAATTCGGAAGGATCGCAGGTGGCTGCCGAGTAGCGCATGTGTGTGAACTCGTCACGCTCGGGAGGCTGAGCGTGCTGAATCTGGTTCAACAGTCTCGGAGGTATGGGGCAGTCGAGTACCAGATTGCCGTTGAAGAGCTGGACTTCCTTGACCGTCTTCCATCTCCGAATACCGCCTCCTGATTGTGGTTGGTCTGCGTTCATTTCCATCTCTTCTTCTGCCATTGGAGTGGGTACTTGGTGAGGATCAGGCCCATATGCAGAGTCCTGTTGCAAAATAGGGTGTGTGTCGACCTCGTCCTGCCAGTAGTGGGGATGCTGGTCGCCAGAGGGAGGGCCGTACACCTCTTCCATAGGAGTGATAGCAGGTTGGTAAGGCTCATTGTGATATGCGTCATGGTGGTCTTCAGGAGATAGGGCATAATCACCCGAACCGTAGACAGGGCTTGTTTGGTAATGGTGCTGCGAGTCGTAGCTGTCGCTGTGGCCGTAAGTTCCTGGAACGTGCTCTACCGAGAACTGTGATAAGTGGTCAGCAGGGCGTATTCACATGAGATGTATGATCAGCTCACTGTAGGCTGAGGATGGAGTCTGTCTGAGGAGGTTCCAGGCATAGGCGAAGCGCCTGGACGAGGACCAGGACCCATGGGCATGTGTAGCGGTTCGTCATGAGTATAGGGGTTATCGTGCAAGGCATACGACTCTAAAGGATGTCCGGGGGACGGTGATCTGCCGGCGCGAGGATCCATGAATGGGTTTTGCGACTGGGCGCCGTAATGTTCGTCGTCCTCGTCAGGCGAATGGCGGCCGTATGCTGCGACAGAATGGCCCGGTCAGCGAAACTCGCACTCGGTCTTGTGAAACGCGTGCCCAACACGGAGCTTCTGAGGAATGTTGCCACTCCCAGGCTTCAATCTCCCACTTCTGCCCTTTCTCTTCCTGCCGCATCTTCCTCTTGGGAGGCTGGGTATTGCACTTACGGCCAAGACGGTTGTACGACATGTCTGCGACACTCTCTGCAATATTCCGTATACGCGACTCTGATTAGGATGCGCAAACACTTTCTTCTCCCTTTCTCTTGATGTTTGTGCTGTTTCAGGCGTGCTTCAAAGATCCGCCGGTCAGAAATCCGAGAGTCGTAAGAATCGTGGCTGATATGGAGTTTGTTTACTCGAGGCGTTTGCGCTTCCCGATAGCGACACTCCCGAAGAACCTCACAGAGACGTGGTAATAGACAAGGTATCAAGTCAAACACAAGACTTCGAAGAAAATATTCTAGGTTTTGGAAAGGAGATTGGCAAAAGCGGCACTAGATCAAGGCCCGTTGCTACAGCAAGCAAATGCAGCTGAAGTCATCCCCTCCCCTCTTCCTTGCACTGCCATAACATGCACCAACCCTGAAACGCGTCCCTCTTACCGCAGCATCACTAAGCAATCCTTTTCGACGGTAAGATCGGATACTCCTTGGCAAAAATGTGTCTTTTGTTCAAGATCTTCTCTCTTTCGGATGGTTCTCAGTTTGCTGCGCCATGCGACTCGCCAATCGATATGAACTTTTGTTTATCAAGGTGATGCGCCGCAGCTGTAACTGCGCAATACGGTAGGATACGGTTAAGGGCCGTGCTATTTTCAGAAACCATGGCAACAACCTTTCGCCATCTTCGGCCCGAAGCCTGGTATTCGTCATGGCCCTTCATCAGAGCGGTGACAACTTCGTCTCTTTCCAAGTTCTCTGCCTGTCAGTGCCGTGGTCGAAACCTTTCTGGTCGATTTTTCTTGCCATCACACGCGCGTTCTTGCAAATAGCCAAGAGACTTGTTGCTTTATTGACCCGGACAGCTCTCAGACACGAAACTTCTACCCAAGACTCAGTATGGCTTCTTTATGAGCACTGAAACAACGGATTCGACCGGACTATACCCTGAGCAACCAGCACCGAGAACACAAGCGTTATGATGATTGCCGGCCTTGGAGTACACATGAGGATGTAAACCGAGTGGCTCGAATGGCCAATGCTCAGTGTCATCATGGAGACCCTGGCCATAATGGCTATAATTTACTTCATAACATTTGGTCGTTCTCCTATGACAATCGGCGCGCCATCCTGTATACTGCAATGCTCGAGGAGTCGGCTATGCTTTTACAGAAAAGCAACATATGCATTATTATCATGGGATGCTCCGGAGCAGCCACCTATCAGGATTTGAACAAAAGTCGAAGCACGAAATTTTTCGCGATTCGTCCGTATCAACTTTGTGTCATTTCGACTGCTTGTGAACAGACATGGTTTGAAGAACAGATTGCCATATCAACGTGCTACAATACCAAAGAAAAAGAAAAGAAATCGACAAGAAGGCGCTGCTCGCAACATCTGTGATAAGTAGCGGACGTCTTGAAACTTAGGAACATGCCTTTCAACAGCGATCTATGACAACCTTCAGAGTTGAAGCATAGATCTTGTTGGTGTTCTTGTGCCGGAGCATTGGTGTACACTGCTTGATTTCAAGAGACAGAATGTTAACAGGTAACACAAGAGCCAGACAAACGTTGGGGGGCTGGAAGGCCGCGATGGAGAACAGGGATTAGAGAAGCAAAGCTCCTCGTTCTGTACATCTGCAGACACCTCTACGCCCGTATCCTAGCGATATCTTCCTCAAACCCGTATATGTGTTGGAGCATCTGCTATGTTCTTCTGACTTAGCCACGCTCTTCATCGCCCACTAAGCTGTGATCCCGGAGCATGCAGTGTCACGATTGAGCAGAGTCCGCTGTTGAATGGTCGCAAGGTGGTCTGGCTCCAGAATTTTGTGAATTTGCTACATTGCACAAGATGTGCAGTACGCGAGACCAGGATTCGAGAAGCTCGAGGTGGTGCTCAAAGTATTGTTTGATTGAGCAGTAAGCCCACGCAATGGCTTCTGCTGCACAACGCAAGTTACACTTTATCTGCGCCCAAGCAGGAATTTGTTTCGGCAGCGAGCGCGATTGTCACAATAGTCGATAGATTGAAGCGATATTCTGCCCCACTCAGGCCTGCTGGCCGTGGTGTGGAGTCACAGCAGCAAGTCTGTAAATGCCTCGCAAGCGCTCAAGACAACAGGCTTTGGCGATTTGATGCAAGTTAGTGAACATGGCCGGCAAAGAGCTTGTGTCTGAATGAGCAAGATGGTGGCTAGTTGTGCAAAAGTTCACGCCAGAGCTCGGAACTGGTATGCATCGCGACGGTCTTGATCTCACTGCGGACCGTGCTGGTTTGAGTGGAGGGGAAGGTGACGTTGATCAGTTGGCAATGAGGGGAATGTGCAACCGGAATCAACAAGATGCTGTTTTGTTAATTGCACAACGCATTGCTTCGTGATTCTCCTCCTCTCGCTCCGTGTATATAATCCGCTTCTTCTACGACTCGTTGACTATCCTTCTCGACAACCATATTATCACACTCGCAATGGCACCCGTAAGTTTCAGCCTCGAGCAGCTCCTCGGCTACCTCATCCTGTGGATCAGCATCATCCAGTGGCTTCGATGGCTAACACTAGAACAAAAGATCAAAGAGATTCTGTTCGACTGCGACAACACTCTCGTCCTGAGTGAACACCTTGCGTTCGAGGCTTGCGCCGAGCTTGCCAACGAGATTCTGGAAAAGCATGGAAAGTCGGATCGCTACACTGGCCCTCAACTCCTCAAGGAGTTTGTAGGTCAAAACTTCAGAGGCATGATGGTGTCTCTGCAGAAGAAGTACGGCTTCGAGATCCCCGAGGCCGAGTTCAACCAGTACGTTGACCGCGAGCTCGGCAAGGTTGTTGAGACACTCGAGAAAAAGGCCGAGCCCTGCGACGGTGCTACCGAGGTACTCGAAAAGTTATTCAAGAGCAAGAAGTACGGTCTTGCTGTTGTATCGTCATCGGCTCTCTCAAGAGTTCAGGCTTCCATTCGCAAGGTCGGCCAGGACAAGTTCTTCCCCGCAGAGCACGTCTACAGTGCTGCCACCTCTCTCGAAAAACCAACCTCGAAGCCGGACCCTGCCATCTATCTCCATGCATGCAAGGAGATTGGTGTCGAGCCCAGCCAATGTGTGGCTATCGAGGACAGCAAGTCTGGGGCTACCGCCGCGAAGAACGCCAAGATTCCTCTTATCGGCTACGTTGGTGCTTACGAAGACAAGGAAGAAGTTGACAAGATGGCCAAGATGCTGACCGAGGAGTGTGGTGCTATCACTATCATGTATCACTGGAACGAATTCTTTGACTGCCTGGCCAAGGTCGAGCAGGCTGTCGCATGACTCCCTAAGAAGGCCAACATCTAGTGGCCTTCACCCTTACCTCACGAGGATATGAGTATGACAATGGCGGCTGTACAGGGTTGAGCATGGACGATCATGTCCTGGAAGAAATAATGCACCTTCTCATCAAGAAAAGTATGGGCATGTTAATCTATCACTAATCAAGACCCACGAAAATTCAGGATACTTCACCATGTGTTCCACTTTGGTTTGATTCACAATATCGCAACATGCACTATACACACGCCCACTCCAGCTGATCTCTTTTTCCAGTTTCTGGCAGGTCGCGTAGCATGTTCTGACCTCACGCGAGATTTGGCAGCCAACGAAGTATCCTACGAGATTGCCGAGAGAATGCGTGCCGTTCGCGTTCTTAGCACCGCCCATTTCTTGTTGCATTTCTTCCTCGCGTACAAATCAGCAATCAGGTGATTTTCTGTGTAACTCATGCTTGATCAGCTCTGTTTTCTGTGACAGGTTCTGCGGCAGCTTTAAAGGATAGAGTATACAATATACGAGAACCCAAATTGGCTGCTGGCGCGACGTGCCAGATTCCATCGCTCGGTGAATCCGTGAATTGGTGAGGTGCTATGGACCATTCTACGAAATTCCACCAAGATAATCTGAGATCATCCTATGCCCTACGATCGGCCTCTGTCCACAGACCAACCGGTAGATCGATGGATAAGGATGATCCTCAGGGTATCAGACTTTGGCTTCACGGAGCAATGTTGGTACTATTCTCGGTGACTTAGCATCGCGACTTATCTTTGCATCCGCCTTGTGTGTTCAATCCAGCTGCCTGCCTAGACCTGTAGACAGATATGTCGCTCGTACTTCCAAGAATGTAGTCTCAGTTCGAAGGACTGCAAGGTTTCCATAATGACTCAATCACAAACACCATCATTGGGTTGGAACTGAGATGATGGACGTGCGAATGAGAGATACGGAGTTGAGTCCATTCACAGCTCGGAGAATTAATGCTTTGCATTATTCGCAAAGCATCCACAGTCCATCCGCATCGTCGTTTGGGCAAACACTGGATGCACCAATAATTCCGAAAAGCAAAGACTAATGATCGACCTGCAGGACACTATTAACATCATAACCAGCAAAGATAGCAGCCATGATGAGAAGGCAGTGCATTGCGCATACGAACTTTCAGGGCCGCCGCGGGAGGATGGTTATGGCGCTTGTAGTCGCAAACCAAAAATTCGAGTTGACAGCGCACAAGACGGGCCGTCGGCTGGCATGCCACTGGAGTCAAAGTTGTTGTATGCAAATGCCCTGAACTTGACTCGTGTGGTTCCAGTGTGAAGGCCATCCGAAGCCCGAGACAGTTGCAGTCTCGCCCTGCGACAATCGTTTCGTTCTCTGGTTCGCGTCCGAGACATTTTCACAGTAGAACAGTGTTTCTGCTCAACAGGCCCACAACGACATATGCAAGAGATGGGTCGTACTTTTGGGTATGGATGAATCCTTCAGACCCGCGCGAAGACACTGCGCGATCACTATTGCATAGCCAGGCCTGCACGCACTGCTGCATGGCGGCAAGAGGCGCGATAATGACACGAGGCTAAAAAATAGACGTAGGAAGCTGATACAGAACGCACGACTTTGTTTTACGAAGCGTTTGATATTTCCTGCTTCAGCAAATGCTTTCTCTCAAAACTCCTTCCCAGGCTCGATATGATTGCGCCTTTGATCTTCCGAATAGAGCCCAAAGTTCTTTCTGGAATCTCGCAAGTGCATTGCAAACATGGAAACGATCTGTTCGTACTCGAGGCAAGTCAAGCTTGGCGATACCCTGAAGCTGGAAAGATCCTCCAGGCGCTTTGTATCCACTCCCCAAACTTAGCATCGTGCCGATCTCGAAACGACCATTCAGGCAACGGGCGCGACCTCAGAAGGAATGCGGGGCCAAGAAGTCAATTCTCAAAGTGGATTCGAGCGTCATCGCAGACCTTTCCCTGCTTGTTCTCGACATAGCACCACTTCATCAATCGAAATTGCGAAGCGAGATGAGCATGACCAAAAAGAATATGGAGAGTCCTTACTCAATGGCACTCCCGGAAGATCATCCGCTTCCTACAGCAGGAACCACACGGCACAAACAGGGGCAAAACTTGTCGTCTTTGCACTAACAGACAGGCGTACCAAACTCGAAAGTCCATCATGAGGACTAAAGTTCAGTTTGGCCATCCTGCCAAGGAAGGGCTCCTCCAAACGGCACGCTCCTCGACCTCTGGGCTTGATTTAGAGTCAGCCACCGTGATAGCACCCTGCAGAGTCGCGACGTCCTTCCCTCATCAGACCCCATCGCGAGGCTCCGTGCTCGTTATACCACAGTTGCCCTGTTCCTTCGTGTCAATTCGTACTCCACATTCTGTATTTGGCTTGATACCAGCACTCGCCAGCTAGTTCGGTAAGTGCTCACGGGCAGACTTGTTCGCGATCCTTCCTTGGCCTCGATTCGTTTGAATTCTGGAAAGGATCTTGGACGGGTCGTGTGTTGCCGACGACGAGGTGGTAATGCTCGTTTGCAGGCAAAGTGTCATCAAGTGGAGAGTGGAACTTTCAGGTTCAAGTATATATATATGCCCAAGACCCAGTAGTTTGAACGAGTATCAACACCACAAGCATTTGACAACCCATCCAATTCTCCTGCACATTTCCTTCTATACCTTCGTTCCAGAACACAAGTAAAGATGCGTTCCTTCACCATGGCCGCTGCCTTTGCAGCTCTGGCTGTAGCCAACCCTCTCCCCCAGGAGATTGACTGGGCTGCTGTTGATGCCCTTACTCCCATTCCTACTGTTACGGTGCCTGTTGTCGACGTTAGTGCTCAAGCCAGCACTGTCACCTACGAACCGTCCGCTGCTGCAACTTCCGTCGCTGCTGAGGTCAAGGCGTCCGGTGTCAGCTCTGCTGGCCTCAAGGCTCGCGCAGCTGTTACTTGCAAGCCTCAACCTACTGGTGCTGGCCCAGTCCCTACACCTGATACTCCTGAAGCTTTCCTGGCCTACAATGACTTCTCGGCCACTGCCAACAGGGCCAAAACCCCATCGGGCTACTACAACACCTTCACCGACCTGCAGGCCTCAAACAATGCTTACGGGCAAGTTTTTGCTTCTCTTGCAAAAACTCACAATTCTTGCTGACCAGAGAGCAGATACATGGGATACACTGTGCTCAACGAGTATTCGACACAGACCTGTGCTGATAAGTGCGATGCTATCAAGGGCTGTGCTGCCTTCAACATCTACTTTGAGCGCGACCCAACTGTCAACCGTATGTCCACCTAGAACCATTTGATGACATATTATGCTGACTTCAGACAGCCAATGATGCCTCTTGTGCAAACCCAAGCAGCACCACCAACATCAAGTAAGTGGACTTCTGGCTACCAAGCGGAGTTACTACATTCAAATGTCTGGAATCAGGCTAATTTTACAGGTGTGTCTTCTGGGGAGGTCCCGTCACTGCCGACAATGCAAAGAACAATGGCCAATGGCGCAAAGACTTCCACGTAGTCATTGCTGGTTCCAACGGCTACGTGTCTAACAAGATCGTTACTCCTCCTGGCTGCTCTACTCCCATCTACCTTGGTGATGCCGCCATCAATGCTCCCTTCGACTGCAACGGCAACGATACGTAAGTCCTTCATGCTCCTCTTGCAGCCTTCCAAAGCTAACGACCACAGCTACCTCGGCGTCCGCATCTTCCAATCAGGACCCTTTGACATTTCCAAGTGTGCCGCTGCTTGCACTGCTCAAGCCGACTACGCTAGAGCCCACCCTCCATCCAACGGCGGCGACATCAAGACTTGCCAGTTCTACAACACTTACATGTTGATGAAGAACGGCGAGCCCGTTGGTCAGTATTGTGCTCTCTACGACAACAGCTGGCCTCAGAAGTATGCCACCAACTTCGGCCAGTACCGTGGTTCTGACAAGTACACCATTGAGTGGTCGTACATTTCGTCTAACGCTACCAACCCTGCTCCTGCGTGCCAGCCCAAGGCTTGAGTGAAGTTGGTCAGACGTATGATTTATGGCTGTGCTTTTTGCGCAATATATTAATGTTTTTTCCGTCACTCTCTTCCAGACTTTGTATATACCCTCCTTAAAATGTTGTATTTGTATCTTTCCAATCAAACCAGAAAATGTTCCAACTCTTGAAGCACATAACGGGCATCCAACAAGATTCCCAGATGTTCGCAAGCGAAAGATACTCATGTGAATGATATCAAGCACATCGCATGAATGAGAAATTATAAAAGTTGGTCGCAAGAAGTAGAAAAACTATTTATATTGAACTTAATACTTTTTATCGCCTGGGTCTGGGAGATATGCTTCGTGAATCATCTCTGTGAGGTGGGGTAGAAGAGCGCCTGCGTTCTCTACGCTTGTAGTCGCGTTCTTTGACAGGAGGCGTTGGTGATCTCGAGTAATCTCTTCGTCTGCTGTCTCTTTCGCGTCGGGGTGGAGAATCGTTGTAATCTCTGGTAGAACGATGTCTGTCTCTTCTGGGTGAATCTGAGCGATCGCGGTGTCTGCGCGAGCGATGGCCGTCTCGCCTATCACGTTTGTCGTCTAGATCGTCGCGCGAGGATGCTCTCCTGTGTCTTCTATCTCGGTCGTCGTCGTGGTCGCGTCTTGAGCGGTGGTGTCTTCTCTCACGGCGCGAATCGTCGTGTTTTCTGGATGATGAGGATGATTTTGCCAATGCCTTCTCGACCTCTTCCTTCTTTTGTTCGATCATGTATGCTTTCATGGGGTCGTCGTCTTCCATGTCGCGCATGAGTTTTGCCAGCTCAATCTCTTCTTTGATCAGAGGTCTGCGCTCCTCTTCGGGTTCTGATTCTTCAGCGTCTGCACCGGCAATCTGCTTGTCCTGACCCACATAACCCTCATCTTCATCCTCATCGTCTCGTTTCTTGTATCTTGTGTGATCGACAGCGAGCATCTTGCCCATGACAGTGGCGCCGCCGAGATTGTCGACGGCCAGGTCGCAACTCCTTTGGTCCTCGTATTTTAGCCAACAAAAGCCCCTGCTCTTTCCAGTTTCCTTGTCGCGCATGAGGCGGATCCAGACGGGTTCGCCATATTGCGAGAAGATTGTGATGATGTCTCCTTCAGACAGGTCGAGGTTGAGGCCACCGACGTAGATGTAGGCTGTGTCGCGGTAGTCGGTGTGCCATGATGCGTTGGAGGGGACGACCTTTTCGAGTTCGCGCTCGTTAAGGCGCTGGACCTGCTTGATTTGGTTCATGGCGTTGTGCGATGGAAACACGCGAGCGGAGAGAAAAAGTTGACGATGACGCGGGAGCTTCAAAGACAGAGGCAGAGCTAGACCTTGATGGCATGTGAAAGTCGTTTGGCTTCAAAGGCGGTGAAGCTGTCGGCCACCCTGACCAAGCTGCAATAAACACCAATCCCAAACACTGCATCCTCGTCGCAACCAACTCTGGCAGACACGATGGCGCGCTCTCAGTCAAAGTCACGGCCGGGGAGCAGCGACCTCGACATGTGGTCTACTTTGCTGGACAAAGTGGCCAGCGGCAAGAGGCTGCCCGACAAGAAGTTGATCGTCCTGGGCGGTGACATGGACTCGCAGCGCGACTTTGTCGACTCTCTGGCACAACAACAGCAGCAAAAGACGACTCGTCTGAGGAAACTTGACCAGAAGAATGCTGCTCCTGTACTCGCTACACGCTTTGGACTGGGCTACACCTACCACAACGTCTTTGACACGGACCACGACGACATGGTTGCAAGACTGTCCCTCTACACCCTGACCACTCCCGACAAGCAGTATGCGCCTCTGCTCACCCGTCTCCTTACTCCCGATGCCATCCCCAATACTGCTGCTGTCATTCTACTCGATTGGGCCAAGCCATGGGACTTCATTCACACTCTACGCCAATGGGTCCGCTTACTCAACCTCGTCACCTCCTCGCTCGATGAATCTGCTCAAGCCGCCCTGCAAGAGAACATGTCTACATGGCAGCATCGCCGCGACCGCGATATCGCTACTTCCATGACTGACAACCACACACCTCTGCCTCTGGGGCCCGGCGAGCACGACGACCCCTTAGGTCTGCCTCTCTTGGTAGTCTGCCAGAACGCTCAGCACATTGAATCCTTAGAGAAAGAGCGTGGATACCGCGAATCACACTTCGACTACATTCTCCAATTCCTACGAACTGTCCTGCTCAAGCATGGTGCTGGTCTCGTCTACACCATGCCCGCTCAACCAGGCTCAATACAACCTCTCGTCCACCACGCTCTAGACATCAACACCTCACCCGACGGCCCACCAAAACACAACGTTGTTGATCGCGACAGAGTCCTCGTACCCTCCGGCTGGGACAGCTGGGGTAAGATTCGTGTCTTGCGCGAAGGCTTCGACGTCGAAGGCATCAGCCGTGCCTGGGGCGTCGAGATCCAAGACCTCCCTTCAACTCCGAACTCTCCTACCTTACCCTCAACACCCGAAGCCCAAACGGCTGGCGGAGCAGCAGAAACCTCCCTCGCAGATCAAGACACCACAATTTCTCTTTACGAACAACAGATCCAAAACCCACACCCACCTGCCCCTTCGCAACCGAAGCTTGAAGTCGAATGCACACCTGATCAAATCTTCCTGGCTGCTCAAGCAGAGAGTCTAGATCGTTATCGTGCGGAAGACGAGGCAGCGAAGAAAGCTCGCGATGCCCGTCGTGTGGCTAATGGAGCTGGTACACCCTCAAGCACAGGCACCGACGAAACAGGCGCCAAAGCCATGGCCGAGCATGTTGGCCCTGTACAGTTCAACATGGGCGGTATCCAATACGACGCTGACGAGGTGTTGAGACGCTTGAAGGTACGTCCTTGTTCACATTGCTGAAATCACCAGGTTCAGATACCAATTGGGAATCTTAGGAACGCAACAAACCAGCTACAACATCAAGTCCTGGCGGCGTGAGTACGCCATTCAGTCCTCAATCCCCTCCACCTCCGTCTTCAAGCAGCACAACACAAGATGTTGCCAAAGACCTGCCGACCGAGAACTTGGAAGCCTATTTCGCCAGTTTGATGAAAGGTGGAAGGGGTGCCAACAGTGCGCAAAACAGTCCACGACCTACGAGGGATGCTGGTGTGTAAGACGTAAAACATAGAAATGAAGACAATGCATAGAAGAATCGACATGTTTGATACCCAATATATCGTATTAGCCTTTAGAGGTTCTCCCATGTTGTCGTTTCCCACACACTCGCACGTTTGCTATTGATTGCATCGGTGAGACCTCCTTGTCATGCTTCCTGCTCCTGTTCAAAGCCCGAGACTGGGCCATCCTCAGCTCTTCTCGGGAAACTGCCTAGTGAGATAATTTCTGAAGCCCGTACTTCCAATCTTGACACCACCAGTGCTCAAATCATCTGCCAATTCAAACACCTCCCATCTGGCATCTGCTCCGCCTTCTACGACCCACAGTCTCCTATCTCCGCCTTCCGGATCCCAAGCAACCACTCCCTTTGGCGGTTTGCCATCCGGTCTACCAGGAACAGCCACATTGTCGACCTTGAGTTTGGCTGTTTGCCCATTAGGCAACGTTGTACTGGTGTAACGTGGCTGTCCCTGCCAGTTTGTTGGATCAGAACCGATAGTAAATTCGATGGATGTCGATGATCTTGTGCCTTTGGCTAGACCACTTAGCATTGATCCCAGTGAAGGTGCAGTGGCAGGTGGTGCGTGACGAAGGTCTGGTGGAGGTAGCATATAGCCTCCTGTAGCTGTGGCTACAGCACCTGGCAGTGGTGACGAAGAGCCAGAAGCATGAGATATCGTGTCGTAGTCATGATGGACACGACTACCAGAATTGCGTTTTCGCTGGTCGGAAGGTTGTCGAATACGTTCTTCTGGTGCTCTTGGGGCACGCAGGTCCCAGATGTGTAATGTGCCTTTGTCTGATGTGGATGCGAGGAAGTACGAAGATGGCGAGAAAGCGAGACCCCATATCGATGCAGACTCCAGGCCTCGACGCAATTCAGTAGATTTTGTTGGGTCCGTAGTGCTGAAGATGCGGATGATGGTGCCCTGTGAACTGGCTGTGGCGATAATGGCTCCGTCCCTGCTGATAGCCATCTGTCTCAATGCTTGTTCGTGAGCTTTGAAGACCTTCTTATCTTTCGAAGTCAAGGTCAGCACCTGAACTTGTCCAGGCGTTTCTCCAGGCAGTGCTAAAGTGTCGCCTCTAATGCAGCAGAGACCATAGGGGTTCTTTGCAGTACGATACAGTGCTTTTACAGTTCCTAGATTGATGGTGCCGGTCTCGGAGTCCTTGGTGTACGCCAGAGATATAGTGCGATCTAACAAGACCACGACGCAATGTTTTGCTGTGACCCGGACGGCAATGATGGGTTCGCCAAAGTTGAGCTCTTTCAGCTTTTTCTTCTCGACGAGGTCCCAGAACTCAAGCTTGTTACGGCGGTCAGTAAGTACTATTTCGCCCATGTCATTTGTCATCATACCTTGTTGGGCGATGAATTTGGCAGCCTTCCACCACCCACCAGGGCTGTGTATCTGTCATCCAAGACTTCTGCGATGGCGATGCCGTGTCCAGGCCGAGGAGCTGGCAGTAGTCAGATATCCAATCTCTTCTTAGGAGAATATAGACGTGCCTTGCTTGATTGTCCTTATGCAGTCCTTTGCCCGAAAGACTATTGAGCATGGTTAGTTATTGTTCGATGGTTAGGCTGATGTCTGGCTGTATACACACCTCTCAAGCCATCATCTAACCCACAGGCAAACCGGGTGCAATCGTTGTTGAAGGCTACTGAGAGCACCTTTGGCTCAGCGGTATCTCTGATGGGACGTCGAGTGTCCATGATTGTGTCTCGACTGTTGTGCTATGGAAGCTTTGGATATCCTTCTACGCGAAGACTGAGATGATACGCAAAGTGACTCATAGGTGATCCATATTCTGTAGTTGATTGCTCAAGCTTGCGGATAGATGTGTTGGCAATATCAAGACCGATCGTGGTTGCTGTTTAATGGACACTCCAGTTATCCGGGGCAGTGGACGACCCTGGATCACATGCCACCAGGCTGTCACAAGTATTGCAGGATGAGCGGATGGCCAGCTCGTTTTTGAGATGACTACCAGATGAGTTGTTGTACAAATGAAAGAATACCCTTCCTTTGCTGATAGTGGGATGGCTTGATAGTTTGAGGTGTGTCGTTGTCTGCTGTCAACGGGCTGAGATGACCTGTGCTGAAACATGAAGGTTGCGGAAAGCCCCACATCTGCTCGGGAAGGCTCGACCCTTCAACCAAGAAATAAGCCTTGCCTTGACAGAAAGCCATTCCATTCTTATATCGCTGTTTAGCACTTAAAACCTTTGATATTGGTACTTGGATATCTTTGCCTATGATGACTGCTGAGCTCCAGATCGTTTTCAAGATGCAGACTCGTCTCGACGAGAGTAATTAGAACTGTTCCCCTCTCCTCACTAGGAATGGTCAGACGTGTGACTACAAGAATGCACGAAGTCCTGTGAATTTCTCAAGCTGTCACTGCGATCCCGGGGCAGGCTATTACAACTTCCAATACTGATTCGACGGCCAGAATCAAGGTGTAGTCAGAGCAATACGTCAAGGGTGCAGGCGCTTGGGCACCAACCAAAGCAGCCACAAACGAATGACCCCCACCACCCACCAGCCTCTCAGTTTCACTGTTCCAGGTTCTCGTCGTTTGTTTCCCGCTCGTCGACGTACGGTTCTCGTGTGACGGCTCTGCCTCTGCTCGCTGGTGTACAAACTGCTGTTTATGTTGTCACCTTGTCTCTTCACATCGCTTGTGGGTTTCGATACTTCCCCACGTTGGGCCTGACTCGGAGGTTCAGGTTCACTTTCTGACCGTTTCAAACGTCCCGGCGACGAGCCATTGCTGTCATGTCTCGGCGTTATCCTGTCGCTGATGTCTACGACGACCGCGAACGCGATCCTTATGCTCGCCCTCGACCTGCGCGCAACTACGACGACATCGAAGTCGACATCAACCGCACACGCTATGCCGACCGCCCAGAGACTGTTGTGAGTGACCGTCGAAGCACCCGTGGACCAAAGCTTCCAGACTTCCTCCAGGACGATTATGGACGAACAAATGCCGGCCCACTCGTAGTTAAGAATCGCGAAGTGGACGAATATGACTATGTTGCCCGTAGAGAGGTCGACACCATGTCGCGTAGAGGTGGCGAAAGAGTCGAAAGAGACGAACTCGTGATTAGGGATCGCAGAGCCGAGCCCCCACCCAGAGAACGACCACCACCTTCGAGGGATCCTAGAGATGTCGAGCGCGAGGAAATCATCTTTCGCCGTGGCGAACGTGAGCAGTCGCGACCCCCAAGGCCAAGAGACAGAGGAGAAATTGAGGAGACGGACATCTTGATTCGTAGGAGAGAACAGGAACGAGAAAGAGACCCCGAACCGCCTCGAGGCCCCCCGCCCGAGATAGTCTTTCGAAGAGGTGCTGGCGACCGTCGACCTCCCCCTCGCTCTGAAGCCGCAAGATCAGAGGTTGCCGACGAGGAAATCATCTTTCGCCATGAAGAGAGACGTTCTCCGCCTCCTCCAGCCCGAAGCGTGCGCAACATGGAAAGAGAGGAGATCAGCATACGCGAGCGTGAACGCAGCCTTCCACCTTCTCGTAGACGTAGTCCTGGTCCGCTTGCGCGCGAAAGAGAAGAATGGTTGTTCAGGCGTCGCGAGCCTTCTCCACCTCCTCCCAGAGACGAGCGTGAGGAGATCATCATCCGTCGCCGCGAGCATGAACACCCCTCGCCTCCTCCTATGCGAGACGACAGAGAAGAAATCATCATAAGAAGACGAGAGCGATCTGTTCCTCGCGAGCCTAGCCCAGAACCTGTCAGAGAGCCAACCCCTGAGCCGCCACCACCGCCACCGCCGGAGCCTATCGTCCGTCCACCCATCATTCAGGAAATTATTACGCATCACAGACACATCGACCATGGTATTGAGCGAGCTCCAGAACCGGTGCCCAGTCCTCCCCCTGCACCGCCGAGTCCCCCTCCTGCACCTAAAGACGAAAGTCTTGAGATTGAAATTCGCAGACGCAACAACCGCAATGGAGGATATGACGAGAACATTACTTTCGAGCGTGAAGTGTCTCGCCCAGCACGTCCACGTGAGCCTGAGATGGAGCGAAATGTTGAGCTTACTCGCTCTCGTTCGGTCTCTGCACCCCAGCGTCGCTATGATGATGAAATCGCGGCCGAGGCCGAGTATTACAATCGTAAAGCACTTGAGCGTGGCTACATGGGTGAAGCATACAATGGTGCGACTCGAGACTGGGGACTCGTTGACATTCCTCCTGGGACCAGACGAGTCCAGATGGATGGTTTGGGGGGTGCTCGTCAAGACATTACCTGGCAACAGTACAATGGCTCCCGAAGAAGCAAGTTCTATACTGCTGACGAAGAGTTCATAACTGATTTCGGCCCCGGAGGTCCTGCACCCGAGCGCAAAGAGGAGAAACGTAAACCCACGAAAGACATGTGGACTGAAGTCGCCAAGGATCTGGTCATCAAGGAAGCTATTGAAGAGATGGGCTATCAATACGAGGACTCGGAGCACTTCTTCTACGTCATGGAATATCTGAAATATGTAAGTTGTGACGAATGAACCAAACACTACCAGCTGAATGCTAACTATTCGATGCAGGAGGACGTGCTTCAACTCGTAGAGCTTACGGAAGATATTCGTCGCGAACGTCGTGACCGCATCCGTGAGATTGAATGGGAACGTGAACATCTCGAAAGACTTCCACCTCCCAAGCCACGTTCACCACCCGCAAAGCCTCGTTCCAAGTACGATGAGCGCATCTACGAACGAGAGGTCATCTACGATTCGAAGCGATCAGGCAGGTATCGATGAGACTGAGACATGCAAGCTACTTTGCTTTGTGCTCAGCTGCTACTGGGGGGCTTCCTTCTTTTTGTTTCTCCACAATGATTTTTGCTTACCTCTCTTTGATCCAAAACGCAATGCATGGCGGCAGCACATCAACGCCCTTTACGACTCGAAACGACAGCATAGCGATCGACACACTTGACGAGCTCCTTCTATTCTGGTGCTACAAACGGCTTGTTAATGATGCAATTGCTTTTTCTTTTTTCTTCTTTTGCTTGCCTCTTATTTCCATCTCGGTGGATGAAGTTATAGAACAAATATACGTCCTTGTACGCTGATTCTGCACGATAGTACACTCGTCTCTATAATGTGAAACATGCCACGAAAGAATCCGTTGATCAAAGTGTTGGTGTTTCTTTGACATGGGCTTCTGAAAGCTTCGTTATCTGTGAGGCTGGACAAGACTGACAACGCATCAACACTTGGTGATGTGAGAGTATGCTGAGATTGCAGCAAAATGTACAACACAAAAGGAGTTAGAAACGATCAACACGTAGTACTGGAGTCACAACTTCTATTCCAATTTGCATCTGCAGTTTCGCTAATCCATCCAGACTCGCAGCAATGCCTCCTCGAAGGGACAGCAGGGAAGCTGTGCTTCAAAAGCATCATGACAAGGTAAGTCTCTACTTCAGTGAGGGTTTATACTAGTTATTAATGCCATCTAGGCCACCGACAGGACAACAACATGGGCCCTGTTGAGCCGTAGCCAGCACCGCGACCCACCTTGCACGAAACCACTCGCAGATCTGAAAATCCTCCGGCTGAGCAACCTTCGTATGGGGAGCAAGGCCTCTAGATCTGCCATCATCGTGCGTACCATTTGTCGGCCTCGCCATGCAGGACCGCTGCTTCCCGTTCTGAATGTTGTCGAGGATGATGCAGGCAGAGCCATGCATGTCGAAGTTTACTTCTCCATCACTATACCAGTGGTGGATATACTCGCATCTGGTATTGTTCTGGCTATCAAAGCGCCTCGTCTGGAGATGGGCAAGTATGGACCAAAAATCAGAGTTATCCATCCTTCTGATATCATGCTTCTTCCACAAGGTCATGAGTTGATGCCCAAAGCGTTCTCAAGTTATTCCAATTCCCCTTCCAGATCTATCTGGGATTGGAAAGAACAGGCAAAGGAAGCGATGAAAAGAGACGAATACACCAAAGCCATCGTCTACTACTCCAACGCCATAAAGCGTGCATCTGAAAGTCAGCAGTCTTCTGATGTGTCAGGAGCACTCCATTACAAACGATCCATTGCTGCCATGCGTGCTGGCCATTACGATCTATCCTTCTCGGATGCTCAGACCTCGCTTCATCATCTCAAGGACGAAGATATCAAGAACGGTGGTCGTAAGTTCTTGTGTCAGGCCGTCTATGCTGCTTGCCAGAAGCACAACTTCCCTCAGGCCCACAGTCTGCTCAAACGCCTTTTGAAGCTTCTCCCAGAGAACAATCGAGCACGTACCTTGAGCGAGGATATTGCAGCCAGACTTCGTGAGGAGAGACATGGATACTACGACATTGCTGCTATGCACAAAGAACAAATGATCCTCGATCACGCCAGTTTCGTCAACTTGACAGAGATACGAACATCACCTGGTCGCGGACGTGGGTTGTTCCTCAAGAAAGACGTCAAGCGCGGTGATCTTATTCTTTGCGAGAAGGCTTTCGGATATGCACAACCAGTGGGGATCTCGAACAAGAATGCCTATTCAAGCCGTGATCAAGGAGCACAACTTTGGATCGATATTGTACAAAAGATCTTTGCCAATCCGTCACAAGCTCAGAGATTGCTTGCCTTGCATGCAAGCCCACCATACAAGCCTCCGAAACGTCTACTTGTCGTCGACGGTCAAGCAATCATCGATGTCTTTCAAGTCAAAGATATCATCGACCACAACAGTTTCAGCTATGAAGTCAGTCCTTCGACCAAGCATGCACATTGCCTCTACATTCAAGCATCCTACATGAACCACTCTTGCGTCGAAAACACCTTCAGAAGCTTCATCAACGACATGATCTTCATCCGTGCCATCAACGACATGCCCGCAGGAACAGAGCTCACAACGTCCTACTGGCCAGCCACCACCGATGAGCCAGAGCATCGCTTCAAGCTGCGTGAAGGCTGGGACTTTGACTGCAAATGCCCTTTATGCACTGCCGAAGTCCAGTGCAAAGCAGACTGGGTAAAGCTATTCGCAGAAGTTCAGCAGAAAGCTGCTCTGAAAAATGTCGACGAAGGCAAGACTATATCCAAAGTCGGAAGACTTGTCAAGAAACTCGAAACTATCTATTCAAAGCGTTTATTCGCAGACCTGCCTCGCATAGGCATGCAAGACCTCCAAGCCGCACTTATGTGCATCAATATCTCCCTTAATGACAAAGCCAAAACCCGCAAACATGCGATTGCATACCTTCGCGAAAGAGGTTTCTGGGTCGACAAGACTTGGGAGCAAGACCCCAAACTTCAGCTCAGAGGTGCTTACGGAATACCTGGCTCAACAGTGACAACAGCATTATATTACTTGTCTCGTGTCTGCAGTGATGAAGATGACCAGGAAGAGGCTGAGGGGTATCTGGCTTTGGCTAGGCAGATGCATTTGCTCATGAATGGCACTGCTCCGGGGTGGGAGGATATATTGTAAGTTTGGGATGCTGATTGATCTGATCAAGAGAGGGTTTTGTGGAGAGTTGATGCCCAGGGCATCATTTCCGCTGCGTGGTGGTTTGGAAAAAGGGATACAGCTTTCCAGAGTTGTTGCCACTGTAGCTTTGAAGCAAGAATAGAAGGACCTAGTCGTCATTGTTTCATGCGCGATCGCTCCTTCTCAACTCGTTATCGAATTCGCAGTGCTCGCTTGCTAAAAAAAAAATGTTGTCCAATCCATTCTCCAGCAATTGACAAAGTAGAATGTAATTTTTTGTCATTCTTTCGTAAAAATATGGATTCTAGTGTTTCCATTCATCTCATCTCTCATCATGATTTCCGGAAAAAGAAAACGCTTTACTTTTTTCTTTTTACTTTTCATAAAACACCTTCTATATCTCTTTCCTCTTCTGCGGCAGGCGACTGACCGTCTAAGTAAAGATCATGATGCATCGACGTCATGAAGGAAAAAATGAAATCCGTCTTCGAGAGGCGGGGAGAGAGAAACATAACCATGATAAGAAGGACTCCAAAGAAAAATCCAGACATGAAAAATTGAGCAATGCAAAAACAGGAACATGACCAGGCGGAAGAGTTCTCATGACCCGCCAGCTGGCTTATCACAGCCAATACGACCTAGCAGATCCTTGTGGTTGCCAGGGATGCTGATACCACTGGCACGACTCTTCTCAGAGGTTCGCTTGGCCGCTGGACTGGGTCGGCGTGTGAAGCGTAGACTCTCGACACCAACTTCTTCCTCCTGAGGTGCCAATCGCAGTTCAGGCTCCTTTGTTGAGAAATCTCTCACAGTATCCAGGGTATCTTCCTCCTCTTCCTCTTCTTCTTCGTCATCAGAACGAGTATCATCAGCTCCCTTACCACAAATCACACGGTATGCGACGCGGCAGATCATGCCGAACCAGATGATTGTGATGACCTGGAGAGCGAGCAGCAGACCCAGGAAGCCGTAGTGGATCTTTTCGTTGAAGCAAACATCGCCATTGCCGCTAGTATAAGCGTGCAGCACATTCGAGAGGACCTCGTTGCCGCCATCCTCGGAAGTTTTGGCACCAGTGACGGCGTTGTAGCAGCCGTAAGGCATCTCGACAGGGACATCGGCGTAGATGGACCAACAAACAGCGAGGTAAAAGACGTGTCTGGCGACGAACCACGAAAGCATGAAAACGCCAAAAGCAATGTCGCACGCGGTCTGCATGCCCATGTACTTGAGCAACTTCGCAATCTGCACAAACAATGGTCAGCACTCGACAACACCAGTCCGGCATATGTGAACTTACAGGGAAGACCAAATCGACTACGTCCATCAGGCACAAGATGACATTGCCGACCTTTGTCTGGTAGTAGCCGTAGCTGCCGATCAAGAGCAGGCATGTAATGATGTGGTGAGTGAACATTTGCCAATGGTCCTTTCTGCGCTCCTCAATGTTGATAACCATGATTTGCTGCAACCAGAAACCGAATTGAGCCAGATAATAGAGTTTGAAGAGGCCGGTCATGGAGCGTGTGGGGAAGGCGGACCACATTGCGGGCAGGTTGTTGAAGTATGGAGATTCGTAAACGAGATACTGTTTGGTACATTAGCTCTCGCAACACACGACACTGTGGGTTCGGGGCGGTACGCACTGTGCCGAGAAACCAGAATGCGGCATAGTACAGGACCAGCCATGCTTGCTCGGCGAAGCGAATGGTGGCCTTCTTCTTGTGAATCCCGCATCTTCTGGCCATTGGGACAAGAGCATAGTCCATGGCGGCAGCGCGAAGGCCGGTAAAGACTATGATGCACAGCGAGACGAACTTCAAGTCCTGCCATCCTGGGTTGTAGAGGCCGGTTTGAGCGTCATAGTAAGACAGGGTGAAGTATTGAATTGTCGAAGAGCGGAGGCTAGGGAAGCAGACGTGTGTCAAGACGAGAAGCATGAGTACGTTGATGGACAGGCCTGGGATAGGTCAGCATTGCTGTCGTCGTCTTAGAGCTTTAGAGCCTAGAAACATTGATGTACCTAGTTGGTGCTCAACGAGAGTAGCGCACAGCGAGCTCGAGAGACTTTCATGCTTCCTCTTTGACCTCTTCTTGGTCTGCGATCTGGTGTTGAGGTGTTGCGGGAACGATTGAGCATCCGCGGAAGCGGGATTGGAAGCGACCGAAGCCATTGGCAAGAATGGACAGTGGAATGCAGCGATTCAAACAAGCAGCATTGACAGGGCTGGAGCGAGAGTGAGGACGTATTGGGCAGTCAAGCGTCTTCAGCCAGTTGTTGTCTTTCAACGGTCTAGCCGACGGGACTCAAAGCTGGAGAAGCGGGCGTCAAGCTCAAGGACAAAAAAACCGGACACGAGAAAAGCCAGTTCGGACTTGAGATGGAAGCTGGCAATGAATCCAAACAAGAAGCAGCACCTCCCCAAAGACACAGACAAAAAATCGCGTGGCAGTGAATGGCTGAAGACACGCGTATCAAAACGCAGCCGCTGAAACGATCAAAAAGTCGATTGCAACGCCGTCGGACGGACCCCAGACCCTTGGCGACCCCTATCCACTATCCACACTGCCCTTGCGCCATGATGCAACCCACGCTGACCATCTCCACCGAGTCCACCAATCCCACCTTCTCATTGGTTCACGCGCGACCGAGACGAACGGACAAAGTCTGAGACATCTCCTGCAAGAGAAGGTCCGAATTGGCGACCAACATGATACTCTTGACTCAGCGGTGCAACATGAAACTTGTGTCTTTGTTATTTGTGACTGCAAGGCTAAGAAAATCCCATCCATAACCAACCCAACCCAACCCCACTATCCAAAACTCCGCCGCATTCATGAATTAATAAGGCATGTCAATTTGTTCGTTAGCGATACAGTGGTCGGCTCAACTCTAGTTGTTCTGCTGGCTGTTCAGGATTCTGAGAATGGCCAGGAACAGGTTGATGATATCCAAATAGAGCGAGATGGAAGCTGCAATCTCCTCCTCAACATGGTAGTGTCTCATGATTAGCTGTGTGTCAACCAGGATGTAGCCACTGAAGATGAGTGCACAAACAATGCCGTATCCCAACTCGATGGTGCTGGTGTGAGGGAAGAAGGCTGCCATGAAACCAAAGATGATGACAACCCAGAGTGCACCGGCAAGATAAGGAATCCAGCTGGTAAAGTCGTACTTGGTCTGGCAGGCGAAGAGGGTGAGTGCGACAAAGATACCGAGGGTGAAGATTAGAGCCTCAAGCACAATCTTGCTCTCAAAGAAGGATGTGACAACACTGATCGAGTACGCCTCCATTGCAGTGAAACCAGCAAGGAAGAGTAGGTTGGTGGGATAAGACTTGCGCTTCCAGAAGGTCAAGAGCATGAATCCGATGGCACCAAACAGTGAGACCCACATCATCCACTGGTTGGTCTGAATCCATGATTTGTAGCCGGGGCTGAAGAATGAGACAGAAGAAAGAGCGGCGGTCGCAAGAAGTTGGACGGTCAGGATCGAGTAGACCTTACGGACGAATTGCATGCGGATGTCGAGAGTTGCTTCGGAGACGGAGCCACCGAACTGTAGTCTTTTAGTAAGAAGATTTCCTATGAATGAGTAGCAACACGGCATACCTTGAAATCATCGGGTACATTGTCGTCTTCGTCTCTGGGGATTCCAGGAATGGCAGAGGCTTCTGCCTGGTAAGACGGAGGGGGCTGGCTGTAGCTCTGCTCCTCGAACGAGTCGCGCGTCGGCGCTGCCTGATACTTGGTAGTTGATGCCATCGCTGGGTATAGTGTCGCGTTGGTCGAGGTGAGGTGTATGTGCGGAACAAGAGGTTCTCAGGTTATTTATCCACTGTTGAAGAAAGAAAGAAAGAGGCGGCGAGTAGGTCACTGGCGCTTGCACAGCCAGCCGAAGCTTCCAGCGTCATCAATCTGGGGTCACGTTCGCTTGGCTGAGCCTCATTTATTTCCGTCTTTACTCCGTTCCCACCTTTCAATAGCTGCTACCCAAGTTTTCATCCTGTTACAATGACCTGTTGGAGTCGGGACAGAATATCGCCATTTCCATGTTGGGACTCCAAGCTTGAAACATCTGAAGACGTAATGATCTGAGGATTTCATCGCTGTTGACAGGACTGGGAATGTACAATGAGTGGAAAAAAAAAAAAAAAAAAGAGACAAAGGTGTAATATATACAGAGAAAAAACGTTTTTAGATCTCATTCATGCAAAGTCTTACCGCTACTAGATCTCCTGTCCAAAGGCAGGGTAGGCAGGAGCAGTAGTTCCATCACAAGAGTACTGCACAAAGTAAGGCGAAACAGTCGACGACCAATCCACTGCTACTTTGCTGCCTTGCGTAATCTGGAAGTACAGACTACCAGGGCCACCACCAACGTTTCCATATATCAGACGGATGGGATAGTAACTGCCCGCCGTAAGAGTAACGGTGGCATTCTGAGTGCCATCGGCTTGGTTGTCGAGAAGCAGATAGTTAAACTCGTTGAATCCAGAATATGCAACATCGCCCAGCCAGAAGAATGCAGCATCGTCGACAGTAGGGATGCTGAATGTATAGTCGCCAGAGGTGGGTGCGAAGAAATAGCCTCGGTGGTTGAGAACCATCTTTTCGTGGTCGAACGGACGCGAGCTGCCGTAAATGGTAGAGGATTGGTGGTAGGTGTTCCACGCGAAGCCACCAATGGCATTTGTCACACCAGTGTAGTTGGGGGTCACAGTCTTGTAGTTTTCAGCATCGAGACCGTAGTTGGCGGAGTGATAGTCCCATTGTGTGCTGGCGAGGCCAGGGTAATAAGCGAATTGAAGGCCAGCGTTGCTGCAAGATGTATCGGGAAGGGGAGAAGTCGGCGTCGCGGTAGAAGTGGTCATGGTAGTAGAAGAAGCTGGCATAGTAGTGCTTGAGGCGACCAAGGATGAGCTGGAAGAGCCACAAGCAGCATAAGCGGCGCCCTGGCTAGTCGAATTTGAGAATGCGTAGCTGTAGCCGACTGTGTAGTGATCGTTGCCATAATAGTATCCTTTGTTTGTGTTGTATGTTGTATTCCACGCCATGGTGTAGAGCGAGCAAGTTTGTCCAAGAGCGACGCCATTCCTGTAGAGGAGGAAGGTAGTGAAGAATTGGCAAGTTTTGGGTTGGCCATCAGCAGGAGAATGGGCCAGATTGTAAACACTCTGAGCCGAGCAGGCGGAAGCACACAGATTGGCATCAAAGGGGCCAGAGGTAAAGAACTTGGACTGCATGAAAGTGTCGTGTCCAGAGCAGTCCAGAGGAGCATTGATGGTAGCATCGCCAAGATCTACAGGCTCATCATAACCAGCAGCAGGACTGATGGTCTTGTTTACGTAGCCATTGGATCCGGCAATAACGACCTGGAATTTGCTGCGCCATTGTCCAGCGTTGAGGGCATTGGACTTAAGCACAGGGCTTCCCCAGAAAACGCACTTGATCTGAACCACTGAGCTCGGCGATTCACAGGAGGCGTCATTAGGGTCGACTTTAGACGATGTCAGTATGTGTCACGCTTGAAGTAATTCTCATACACACCAGAAGGATCACGTTCGTAGTATATGTTGAACGAAAGGCATCCATTGATTTTGTCACACTTCTGAGAGCACAGCTGAGTATCGTACGTTTTCAGCAGCTGGTAGCCCATATATCTGTTTACCAGTTAGCAAGAAGTACATAGTTGAGATATATAGAGGGGCAACGGCATACCCGTAAGCGTTGTTTGAAGCCTGAAGATTGGTGAAAGTGTTGATGTAACCAGCAGGAGTAGGTGCGGCAGATGCGACACTCGAGTAGTATCCATCGGCCAAGAAGGCAGAAGCAGTGTCCGGACTCGAGTTGTAAGAGATTCCAGTAGGTTGAGGCACGCAGGTAGAAGCGGCACGTTTGTCAAGAGCAGTACTGCTTGCTGCAGCGACAATCTCAGAAGAAACCGACGCTACAGCTTGGTTCTCGAGATATGAAACTGTTGTAGCAGATGCTGTCGTGGTGGGATTGTCACCTGTGACGTAGACGACAGGAATAGCCGGGGTAGGGACAGGCTCTGCAGCCAAAATCATGTCCATATCGAAGGTCTGGGCATTGGCAAAGGCAATGCATGCCGCGAGAGCAATAACGGCACGCATGACGAACCGATGTGAGGAGATGGAAAAGGGTCAGAAAGATGGATGCCCAGTCAAGAGTGTAGATCAAGATGGGAAATGAGTAGATAGAACTTGACTGATGATTCATGTTCGAGCGTAGAGGAGTGAAAAAGGTATATATACCTACGGAAGGCATGTCTTTCGGACGCCTGGACCTACATCTAGACCTGGTGTTGGCCATGGCATCTTGGGAAAGGTGATTCTATACTGGAACTTGTGGCGCCTAGCGGAAGGAAGGGAGAATGTCTTAGATGCGGATGGCGGAGGTGGAGATCTCAGTCTCTGACAATGGCACGATGGACGTTTCGTGGTTCGCCGTTAACATTTGATGAACGGACAAGCGCCACGAGATAGCGATCGTATTAACAACCATACCTGGAAAACGAGGACAAGCATTCTCTCCATGAACAGCTGGTTTGATGTAGGTGAAGCTGGAGAACATCTATGTCAGAGTCGCAGAGACTCATGTTATACAGAAGAAGATTAGCTCTCAACACTATTTCCAAGGCAAAGTTGTTGTAGCAATGTGGTTGAACATCATATCGCAGTGGCTGGTGGTCGAGTGAGGATGTCCAGGCGGACAATGCTTTCATCAGAAAGGAACGCCCGGCACCTTCGGTTCTTTCCTCCTCTTGTCAAACCAGCCCTACATGCTCTCCAAGAACAGATGCGACAGCAAAGCTGCACTTGTCGAATGAGACATCTTCGCTTCTGACCTCATGTAAGCTACGAAAAAGTGTAAGCGTTCGCGATACAGCACGTGGTTTCCATTCGGAAGCCTTGGTCTCGGCAATTTCTCCATTGAAGAAACAAACCTTCTGTTCCACGCAGAGCTCAGTTGCGCATCAGGAGATTTGATCACCTAGGCGTGAGGCCGCAGTAATGCATATAGATGGATTAACTTTCTCATCTTGAGGAGAACTGTGGTGTTCAAAACGTTGGCGAAAGCCGTTGTGGTAGCAACATGAAGCGAAGATGAGGCTTCTCAAATGTCTCAGATGATGTCCACTCAAGCTATACCGGTTATAGCGCTGCTTGTAGGGCAGCACAATTGAAGCACTACCTCTTCCTGATTTCTAAAAATGATGGCTCTTGAAGCAGGCATAGCCGGCGATGGATGGTCTGGACCCGGTATGATTTCGTCTTGCGGTGCTTGACCCTAACCCTTTGACCACTTGGGAGAGTGAGTAGGTCATCGCACAAGACCCGGGCCTAATGTAACCAGACATGGCGTCTGTCAAGCGTTATCACAATGACAAAAAGAGAGAACAAGGAGGCAGTGTTCCCAAAGACTCGGACATAAAAGAATTGATGCTTGATGGGAATGCCGCCTGTGGAAACTTTATCCAAGTTTCTGTACTGTCAAGCGGAAATGCCAGTGGTCGCATCTCTGGAGTCGTGTCTCTCCAGTACTCAGTGCCGCGCTTGCCATGTACGCATCTTAAGCCCATATCATGAGAACGACTCGAGCCTTTCAAAGAGTTGCAGTCGGAGAGATGTGCAAAGATCGACAAAGGTTCGGAGATTTCTTGAGATCCGCAAAGCTTCTCCGTCCCGAAAGCATGCCCGCATCAGCATGGTTGCACAGATGCAAGGATCACCAGATCCTTGAGTTGACTGAGCAGGTATTACTCCTAGACCATGGAAGCAATTTTAGCAAGCTGGACGATACTGGCGTTGAGGACTTGTATATGCTCGACTCAGGTGACATGATGCAGGGTAGACGAGGCATGTTGAAGATCTGTGTTGATGATCGCTCCGCATTCACATGCAACAACAGGGACGTGTTCCTACAGATATCGGCCCCATGTAGAAGTCCGAAATAGATATATACTCTTGCACAGGCAGAGAATTGAGTGAACACCACCTCGCCTTCTCTCAAACAGACCAATCTTGCTCGACTATAGACGATAGATACCACAGAACCAGGAAACACACAGCAGTCATGGCCGCGCTCGCATCGAACATCATCAGCAACCCTTGGTTCTTCGAACCTCTACAGATCTTTGCAACACTAGGCGCCGCCGTCAACTTTGGTGGTTCAGTACTGCAATCGCCTCTGATCATGCCCACTGTGACCGACCACGTCGTTGGAGTGCCAGTCCACTACACAGCCCAACAAACCGCCTACCTTCTCCACAACAGCGAGCACTTCTTCCCTCCACTCAACGCTCTGTGCTCTCTTTCCAACCTCATCCTCACTGGCACTGCATTCCTGCGCGCCCGCGACGGTAACCTTATTGCCGAGGCCAAGTTTCCCAAGCTCGCTGCCGCTTTTGGCTTGAACATTGCAACCACAGCCTGGGCACTGTTAATCCAGGTCCCAATGAACAAGAGAATGACCAAATTGGCAGAGATTCTCAAGGCCGGTGTTGCCAATGGAACCGACAAGGATAGCAGACAGAAGGCTGCTGAGACCGAGTTCAGAGAGCTGCAGCTGAGATGGCGCAAGCTCAACTACGGTCGCGCTGCCATCATGATTGCCAGTGCTGTCGCTGGTGCTCTTGCGCTGGTCGCAAAGCCCTAGGAAGTTGTCGGAGGATGATAATATCGCTGTTTCTTGTTATCGTCGTTTCCTTGTGGGGAGCCGGGAGTTTGAGATGAGGTGAAGCATAAATATTAATGCAAGGAATAATGCATAAGATTCGACCCTCTTCCACGCTCTTTGCGCCGATGTTCTTCTTCCTTCTTCGTTTAGACGTTGCACCTCATGTTGACTGCTGTTTGCTGGTGGTGGCAGTATTCAATGCAGAGCCGCGTTCTGATTTTTGCGTCGTAGCTTCCGCAACACTCTCGAAAACCAACAGACATGGATTTTCCTTCTCTTGTCCCAGGCCGTGGCCCATGCGACATCAGACCCAAAGTCATCTGTTACTTGAGGTCCTAAAGAAGGCCGAGCATAGTTGACATCGTCCCAGTGATCGTTGTTGATTGGCATGGATTTTTCCTTGTCGACTTTCCTGGTCTTTACCAGCTTGCGTGGTGCCGCGTACGAGTACAAAGAATTTTTCCTTGTCTCTATCATATTGGATTGAAGAACGAGATGGATATCAGGATTACTGAAGAGGAACAGAAAGTCCTTTTGGAAAGTGCTATCTAAGAGTCGATCCCAGGCCTTTGCGAGGTCTTTTATAAACTTACAGCTGTGAGTGATCAAGTTTTCGACCATCTAGTGTAGTGCAACTTTCATACAGCCTTTCAGATTCTCAATAACTATCACAATTCAGGTTTTCTGGGCTTTCATGTCAAAGTCGGCCGAGAGTAGCACGTCTTGCCGCGTTCTGTTCGCTTTAGGACCAATCATCGACCCGAGGTGTGACAATCGCCTGGTTGTTGAATCGATCACTTGTTTTGTTGCAGAGAGCACTGGTCTATACATGTCGGTGTTCTTGAAGAGGACCTCGGTCTCGGCTGCGAGGGTGGATTGCCGAAGCGAGTACTACAATACGCATAAATCCCGATCCGTCTCGATGCTTTGACCTTGAAAAACATGTGTGGGCCATAGTCACGATGCTAATTAGATAAGGAAAGGAGTCTCTGATAGACGATTCATCGAATTAAAGAATACTACTAAGTTCCCAGGAGGTATAATTGCAGGTCTACATCGCCATTTCGTAACTCGTGACCACCCGACTCTTCGTGGTAGACGATAGCCGCCATAAAACCAATCATCAAGAATCAATCAGCAACTGTAAGAATTAGCTTGGTAGAGATAACTAGGCGCTTTGCACAATCGCTACCATTAACCTCTCGTAGTCACCTCTTGTTTCTCCGCGAATGCGGTCAGCCAAGTCGCGCTGGTAGAAGTGTCTGTAGGCGCCTCGAGCTTGTGACATGCGATGCTTGTCCCAGTGAATTCTGACAATTCTGTTCACAAGTAGATCGTCTTTGGTACCCAAGCCCGCCATAGCCGCCTCGAGGAGTTGAGCATCGTGCTTAGCGCGATCTTCGGCATTGAGTAGGATGTACAAGAGAGCGTCTTCCATGTGACCGCTGAAGTTCTTTTTCAAGACCTCTGCGAGTTCGCGGTGGTACTTCTGACGGTATGCTTGGGAAATGGCACGAAGCTGACCATCGCTACGCTGGGTGATGATAGCGCAGACAGCCACTTGGTCGGCCCCAATCTTGCTACCCTCCGTAGCACGATAGAGTTCAGTGGTATCGGCCTCGATTTGCTGAGGTATTACAGGAGATGACTCTTCGTTGCGACGTGCCGCCAAGACCATGTCGAAGAGACGCTCGGTCTTGAGAGATAGGTCACCCTTGACGTCAGACTCGAGAGACTTTTTGTACACATGATGGTAATGTGCTTTGATGGCATTCATGTCGGCGTTGCTGCGACCTAGAAGTACATCATTGAGGACAGACTCTTTGGTGCCGATTCCCTTGATTGCCTTGTTTGCGTTTAGAACGTCTTGCTCAAGAGGACCACGAACTATGGCCATGAGACCTTCGCGGAAGTAGCCTGATGTCTCGGACTCAATGTCCTTGAGAAGATCGCGACGATGACGCTGGTTGAATGCTTGGCGGACGCCGGCAGCCTGGAGAGGATCCATTGGTGCGAGTATTGCGATAAGAGCTTTCTCGTCGGTTCCGAATCCCTTCATGGCTTTCCTCAAATCATCGGCTTGTCTAGACATGTCCATCGGTGCAACTTGACCAGGAACGTATCCCATGGAGGGGGGAGCTGGAGGGCCACTTCCGTACTGTGCGGGAGCACCATATTGAGGTTGGCCGTACTGATCAGGAGGAGGGCCTGGAGGGGCTCCATAGTGTCCTGGCGGGGGACCAGGAGGGGCTCCAAAGGATTGCGATGGGTGGTGACCCATAGGAGGACCTGGGGGAGCGCCATAGCCACCGTGCTGCGGGGGGTACGGTGAATGGCCTGGAGGTGGACCAGGAGGTGCACCGTAGGGTTGTTGTTGGTATGGAGGTTGTCCCTGGGGAGGGTACTGTTGGCCGTAGCCTTGTTGAGGATATCCGTAACTCATGTTGGGTGCTTCCAGAACCTCAAAAATACCTTAGGTGGAAAGATTGGTGGAGCTGTCTTCTGACAGCGGGCTGCAGCTTCCTTTATGTCATTTGCGCCAATTGCCAAGGCGACTTTCTTCCGGAAGGATCGGGGCGAACCAAGAACTAGAAGTGTTCAATGAAATGACTGCGCCGCTGCACCGCCGACTGTTGTATCGCGAGCCATTGAAGAAGGGATTCCACAAGATAAAATCATGATTCACCTGAGTTGCCTCTGAGAGAGCTAAGGCCAGCTGATTGGAGCGCGTCACTACCGCGCATCTGGTTCTCAGCCACAGCACAGCCGACCGAGCTAACCTCATCAGTCATGCATGGAGTTGAACATTGACTCCATCTGGCACTACAGCAAGCACAACTTATCGATGTAACAAATGTAGATCAGCTTTGAGGCCATATGCCATCTTAGATGAGCAGAGACTGGCATCTAGTTGAGGATAATCGTCTGCATCTGGTACTCGAACACACGGTAAAGCTCACAAGCCACTACGGTACAGTGGCGGGGTTAGACTTTATGCTGTTGCAGCCAAAACTATAACAAATCTGAGATGTTGTTGCCGCACTCTACTCTTGCAAGGAGGCCTTAACAAAGTCAGCGTACGGGATAGCCAGATGTGTAGCTGAGAGATGCTATGGCATGACAAGAAGATCGACAACAGCGGACCATGCGGGCTCGGCATGGGATTTCAGGCGTGACAAGTCGGGATCTGAGGTGGTCAATGATGGTGTGGGGTACTGCCGCCGAGACCATCTATCTAACGGTTGCGCGATGAGCTGAGATTGACTGCTCAAGCTGCGGATACGCGAAAGACGGGCTTACATGATACGGGAAACAAGCGACGAACAACGAGTGAGGCCTCAAGTCGGAGACAACCAACATTAGGCAAATAGTGACATCTGAGGCAGGAGCGGACGGGGTTTATTTCAAAGCGTGAGATGATGACTTGGCAAGCACAGGCCTCCCGTCTGCACCGGGCATGTGGCAGCGCGGGCATTTGATTAACTGAACCCAGTGCTCGTTTCGTCTTTTGTCTCGTCTCGTGCTCGCCGTCTTATCCTAGAAACGACCTCGCCATTCTTGTTCCCAGGCACTTCAAGCCTGTGCCAATCTCGGACCCAGCACGCTGGCAACCGATTCGTCTGCAGATTGCGATCACAGCCGTGCTATAGAGCGAGCCAGAGCCAGTGCGGGAAAGCTCGCTGCTGATCGCAAACAATAGCTCGTGCTTCGACTCGATCTTGCTATCGCATACCCGATGGACTGAAGACGCATACCGAAGCTGTTCAAATGAGGCACCATGTCGTATAACCGTCCAAATCGACGTCAGTCGCATAGTCAGCAACCCCAGCGCTATGCCCCGACCAACGGCACACCCGACGCCCACCAACAAGCTCTCCAGTCTTCGTGGTCCACGCCCGAATTGACCGGCTACGGCTCCTATCCAGCTCCTGGCGGTCCTGTTCAACAGCCCAATTACACCGACTATGTCCATCCGTCCCAGTCTTACTACGCCCAGGGCGACCAACCTCAGCCACAATCCACCCATGCCGAATACAACCCTCAGGCCTACGCGAATGTTGGCTACAACCCTGCAGCTTATCCGTCTCAACCTCCACCGCAATCGCCGCGCGCTCCGTATTCATATGCTCCATCTGCCGTATCCCCACCGCACTCAGCTGGTTACCATCAAACTCAGCATCGCTTCTCCCAACCTATTCCTATGCCCGAGCCCGGCCAGCCTTATACATATCCCGATCCTTTCCAAGACAATACCACATACTACCCCCCTCCGCCACCGCCGCCGTCTCATGTCTGGTCGCCGTCAAACGGTGCACAACCTGCGCCATATGGAAACATACCTTATGCCCCAACAACCCTGACGCCTGACGAGCTGAACCTCCCTACTCCACCCGTCCATTCTGGCTATGGCTCATATACTTCTGCTGTCTCTCCTCAGTTCTCTCCAAGCAATCTAGCTTCTCCTAATGGTCCACCACCTCCGCCGCCAGCTCATGCTCATATTAATGCTCCACAGAGAAACAATACATTACGCCATCCACAAAACCGCCCTCTTCCAGGCCCACCCGAACCAGACGTTGAACGTGATTATTTCCACCAACCCGGATTTCGTGACTCTTATGCGACTGAGCAAGAAGCCCAGGAGGATCTGTTCAGCCAGGTCGAAAGTGCTGTGCTCAATGCTGGTGCCGCTTCAAGTGCAAGGCGTCAAAGTCCACAAATGCAGTCCGCGACCGACGTTCCACAACCTCTTTTCTCACCAAGAAGCAGTGCAATATCTACCGCTCAGCCTTCTCGAGATAGCATGGCAATTGCAAGCATCATCAACGAGTACAGCGATGAAAGCGATGCCGAAGCATTGGCTGGGCTAGAGGCAATGCGTATGGCAGAGGCTCAAGAAGCAGATGCGAATCGAGGCAGTGCTCTTTTCGGCTATTATGGCTCTTCTTTGGCAAATCTTTCCAACGAAGCTGATGATGTTGAGATGCCTATGGATATGAGTACGCTCAGCGGAGGTTATGATGCCCACATGTCCTACGGAGGCGATCCCAGTATTCTGGCTGCAGGCCCAGACACCAATGGAATCAATTCTTTATCGGCTTCGAACTCTTTACGACGATCTATCGGCTCAAGCAATCCGGATAGCATATACGATCATGCTATGAGCCTTGGCTTCCACGGACCGCCAGTCGCTCGGGTTGATGCCGGTGACACGGGAGGATTCACGGATCCTGATGCACTCAATCGTAGACAGAGCTTTGATGAGGGCGACGAGTACAGCCTCACAGACAACCTCCTTCAACCTGGCGAGCCTCCAGACATGTTCTTCCATCCCGGTCATTCGATTCATAACCACGATAGGCCCTTGCCTCCTCCACCAATTGTTTCAGAGAACGCTGTTCCTCGTCTTAACACAAGTTTGCTGCACCAGCGCTCAAACTCTCTATCTCAGGCCCCGTATCGTATGACTCCCGATGGCTATACACCCTCCACGATGGACAGCGGCGCTGGCACTTTCCCACGATCTGCATCTCTGCTGAATCACAGTCAGACACCGCAGGTGCTCCAGCCTGCAAGGTCGAAGACAGATGCAGAGGAGCGCAGACTCAGACAGGGTTACCGAGCTTCCATCTATAACACATTTGACAACACGCCTGCCGCAAGCACTGTTGCTCTTGATTTGCCTAGCCTTCCTACAAAGCGTTTCAATCCTGCGAAACTTGGCGGGTCCGACTTCAAGAAGTGTGAAGAGCCTTGGGCGTTGAGCTCGATTCTCCAGTGGTTGTTCATTGTGGCGGATCCTGAGAAGATGACCGAGTTGAAGGAATCTATGGTCAAGGAAGCTCTTGTTGCGCTCTTTACTAACAAAGTTCCTACTATGAACATTGCTGACGCTGAAGTCTTGAGCAATCGTGTTGTCGAAAACATGTATGCCTCTAAAACACTTGTTCCAGTCGAAGAATGGGTCAAGCTCAGCCCAGGACATATGAGTGGCGTCATCTTCCAATTGACTCTAAATGGATGTTACTCGCATACTGTTCATAACCACATACTCCCAGGCCGCTGCTACTCTCACCACTGCCAGCGTACTCTGAAGAAGGTCAACCTCCAAACCATTTCGACTCGAGCCTCTGAAGATTGGGCGACCTTTTATAAGCTCAAAAAAGAGGATGTGGATGGTCATGATAAGAAAGAGATTGAGTTGCAGAATAATCTTCACGAGATTGTGCAGACTGAAGAGGGTTTTATGGAAAGCCTCGATGTGATGATTCGGTTGTACCGCGATCCACTTGCCACTGCCAATCCGTCTATCATCAGCCCTAATCGTCAGGAAAGATTCTTGCGAGATGTGTTCAGTAAGCTGGACTTGGTCAAGAAAGCTAACGTTGAGCATCTGCTACCGCAACTCAAATATCGACAACAAGAACAAGGGCCTTGGGTTCAAGGATTTAGCGATATTTTCAGGCAATGGATTCGCAAGGCTAGGACTGCTTATATTGAATATGCCACAGGCTTTCCTAGTGCCAATTCTTTGATGCGACAAGAGCTCGAGAGGAACATTAGTTTCCGCAACTTTGTCGAAGCGGCGAGAATGAACAAACTCTCGAACAAGCTTGGCTGGGACAACTACCTCAAGGCGCCTATTACAAGGTTACAGCGTTACAGTCTACTCTTGTCGACTGTTCATAAAAACATGCAGCACGATTGTGAGGAGAGGACAAACCTGGCGACTGCGATCGAAGAAATTCGAGCTGTCACTCTAGAGTGTGATTCACGTGTCGCTGATCAGCAAAGAAAGGTCGATCTGTCTGACCTCAGTCAAAAGCTGGTGCTGAGACCTGGAATGGCTTCCGAAGTTGAGCTCAACCTGACATCGATCGGACGAGAGCTAATCCACCAAGGAGACTTGCAGAGAATGGGCACCAATCGATTCACGTGGCTCGAATGCCACGCCCTACTGTTTGATCATTACCTCGTTCTTGCCAAGGCAGTTTCAGTACTGCAAAAAGGTGCTCCTAACAAGATAGAGAAGTACGACGTTTCGAGGCTGCCTATTCCAATGGATCTACTCGTTCTGGAGAATATTAACGAAGATGCAGTCGTACGGTCTTCGTACGTCAAAGGCATCACATCCGTTACTCCCTTGCCATCGAAACCAGCGCCATCCAGTCCAGACCTGAGTAAGATGACTCGAATGACAACAGCCCAATCAGCTCACCCCACTCTGGCTTCAGTCAACACGGGCTCGTCGATGACAAGTTTGAACAGCGTCGCCTCCGCGCCGTCGAAGCTTTCCAGCACTACCGTACTTGACAACAAAGATTCGGAAAAGATTTTGTATCCATTCCGAATTAAGCACTTGGGCAACAAAGAGCCATATACGCTTTTCGCCAATAACGCTGGCAATAGAACGGAATGGTACAACAAGATCATTGAGGCCAAAACCAAACATGCTGCTGCTCTCTTCGCTCAAAACGCCGAACCTTTCCGTCTTAGAGTGATTGCTGATTCTGCATTCTACTACGACTCGAATGCGAACACGAAAGACCAGTATGGCGTCAGTATGGTTGGCAAGCCAGTCATAATCAAAGGCACGCCTTTGGATCGTGCTGTCAAAGAAGTCGAGAACAGATTCAAGGCTAGCGGTCGCCCAGCGCCAATCTGCAGGGCAAGAGTCAATTGCGCCACCAGCTTCACAACGTCCTACCCTGACACAAAACACATGGTTGCGGTCGGTACAGACTTCGGCGTCTACTGCTGTGAAATGGATAATCCTAGAGGCTGGTTTCGTGTAAGTGTTATGGAAGCTCATGACCTCTGATATGCATACTGACCTGTGCTACAGTCAATTGCAGGCACCAAAGTCACTCAGGTTGCGGTGCTTGAAGAATTCAACTTGTTCTTGGTTCTTGCTGACAAAGTCCTTTATGCATACCATCTCGATGCAGTTTGCCAGCCTCTCTCTTCCAGCACGGCCGAAACTCCATCTTCGCGCAAGGCCCCACAAAAACTTTCTGGCAGTAGAGACGTGGGCTTCTTCGCCGTTGGACGCATGAAAGATCGAACTTTGGTCTTTTACAAGAAGAGAGATGGTATCTCATCAACTTTCAAGGTCTTGGAACCCATTTATCAGAAATCAACCGAGAAAAAACACGGCATCTTCAAACGGGGAAACACTGAATTCTTCCGCGATTATGACGATTTCTATATTGGTACCGAATGCCACGGCATGAATTTATTCCACAGCAGTCTCGCCATCAGTTCGGACAAGGGCTTCGAGGTACTCACCCTAGACAAGAAGCAGCCATGGAGCGTGCCAGACTGGAAGGCTCCAGAGGTTGGTAACATCCTACGCCACGTCGAGAAGCAAGAGACTCTGGGCATGCTTAGACTTACCGACCAAGAGTTCTTACTCTGCTACAACCTCTGTGCCGTCTACGTTAACAAACATGGCGAGATCAGTCGCTCGGTCGTCATGAATTTCGTCGCTAACGCAAAGAGCGCTGCCTTGTACGGCCCTTATCTCGTGCTCTTTGACAATGAGTTTGTCGAAGTGCGGAACGCACAGAATGGCCGCCTAAAGCAAATTATCGCGGGAAAGGACATCAAATGCCTTGACGACGGCGGTGGCGGCACCTTGAGTGGTGGCAGTACCAATACCGGCATCGTCAATGGCGTTGTTGGTTACGGTGCTGCTAGCCGCACTATCAAGATTGTCATGCAACATCCTGCGCTCGAGAAGACGCAGATTGTTGTAGAGATGGTATTGAATAATGAGCAAAAGGAGTAGTGGCACATTCATTTTCGTTGCCTCCACGAGGATTTCAAGTTTCCCGTTCCTGTTTCAGGATGGTGAATGGAGGGATATTGACGGTGGCTTTTCTCGCCCTTTTTGTATTTGGTTGGATGCTTTTTTCTCCTGGCCATCTGAATGATTTTACTCAAAAGATACCTCCATTCATGTACTGTGTGCTGCATATAGATCAGAGCGAGGCGCTGCTTGTTAACTTGGTTACCCGGGTGTACTCACCTTGAGATACAATCTACCGTCTGCCAGATGCCAACCCTTGTGAGTATGTATATGATGGATTTTCTTGGTTTGAAGTTGAAACAGTCCGAAGCAAAAAGGCACAAGGGTGTGCCCCACAAGTTTGGATTGCTGCATGAACGTCAACGGTTGTCCAGGGTCCAACGCGTGAAAAAATCGTGGACGAAACGCAGGAGGTCAGTCAAAACTGGTCGTGGTTGCTGAACACGCGGCCAGGAAGAATCTTTATGTGGATACTGGATGCGGTTTGACGATGTCGGCTTAGTCGATTCGAAACAAGGAGGATCGTCGACAAGTCGCGCACATCATGATACCTCAGGGCTCAGCGGGCGCAGGCTTCGTCAGAGGATCGATTGTCGTAAACCCGCCTCGTAACTTGTTACTGCTGTCGCTCCTGTCCATCCTTTTTGCACATACTGTACATATTCCTTCCTTTCTTGTCACTCTTTGAATTGCGATCTCACTAGCCATGATCTAAACATACCGACTCTCCGGTCTACTACGCAATCCCTATCGCCCACCCACGATTGTCGCATACCCGAACCATTGACCCTCACCCTTACGCCTGTACCATGACAACCCAGCGGCGTCTGTCGCCCCTTCTCTTCGCTGTCGCCTTAGTGTTCTTCTTCTTCATAGTCTTTCACACAACAAACCTTACTACATCTTTGCGACATGTACCGAAGGTGATGGGACTGAGCGAGGATGAAGAAATAGAACCTGAGGCTCCCCTGCCGGATCAACAGGAGTCCAAGAACATGCACACATTCGCAAATCCAAATCCTGCTTTCATTCCAGGCGTTCCGAAAGACCCAAATGCCGAGTACACAAAGACCTTGGTGATCGGGCGCAAGAAAGAGGAGAACACACTTTGGGTGGATACCGAATTGGAGGATATGCTAACCCCTAAGGGACCCCTGCGAACCGCCATCTATGTCGTAGACGACAAGACTGCAGAACTACATACTCCAAAGAACAAGGGACACGAGGCTATGGTATACTTGTCGTACATCATTGACAATTACAACAACCTCTCCGATGTCAGCATCTTCATGCACGCACATCGCTATGCCTGGCACAACAACGATATCATGGATCTTGACTCTGCGCAGATGATCAGGAACCTCAATCCCAATCATGTCATCCGACACGGCTATGTCAACCTTCGCTGTCATTGGTCTCCTGGCTGTCCTGCAGAAATCAGTGGTATTCATCCTGGAGCGCTGGTCGCTAATGCCCAAAGGCAGGAAGAAATGGTCATTGCTGAAGCCTGGAGCGAGATCTTTCCTTTGGAGCCGATTCCACCCACATTATCGCAGCCCTGCTGTGCACAGTTTGCCATTAGTAGGGAACGTATCCAGGCTGTCCCTCTGTCCAAATACATCTACTACCGAGACTGGCTTTTGAAGACACCACTCTCTGATAGTTTGTCGGGTAGAGTATTTGAGCAGATTTGGATCTTCATTTTCGGTGGTGTTGCAATAGACTGCCCAGCCATGAACATCTGTTACTGCGATGGTTATGGCTACTGTTTTGGAGGTGCAGACAAGTTTGACGAATTCTTTGATCTACGCTATATCCTCAGAGATCACGAAAACGAGGCGCACGAAATCCGCAAGAACGAGGCTTTGATCATGGAAGCCAAAAATGAAGGCCGGATACCAGAAGAGACGGACAATCTGGTCATTCCGGAGCCTGGACGCAAAGAATGGATTCATGACGAGATTGAGAAGCTGCGTTGGCAGCTTGGAGGACTGAGAGCTGAGGCGTGGAACAGAGGACGAGATCCTCGAAATCGGGCTGCAGAAGCAGGTCGAGAATGGAAAGAAGGAGATGGTTTCTAGACATTTATGACAGGGTTTAGAGGTTTCTGAAACTGTTTTTTATAGGGGTATAGCATGGCGAGGATATTCTTTTGACATTTCTGGCCACTTTACAGAGCGATGGATATTTTGAAAAACTTCATATCCGAGCCATAGTGGTACCCACCTCTGCCCGACATGTTCTATGCTTGAAGACGGAGCATGATTATGCCGCCAGGCAGAGGCTGCACGTGCTGCTTTTCCGAGAGTACGAAAGGGGAAAATCGGAGGATCCATCCCCGCCTCGGCTGCGGTGTGTGGAGAAAGCTAAAACTGGCAGACAAGGTTTGCCGACCATCTGGTCTCGTGCAATGCAACATGTACAACATCTACAAGATAAGATTTTCGGACGTCATCTCTTTCAAGTCGGCCATGAGTCGAAGCAACGCCCAAGATTGGACGTGGCAGAGGTAAGATAGCCAGAGAATTGGAATGCATTCATCTCATGTGTCAATGTTGTGGAGGCCGACGCGCATGACGCAGCCAAGAGGCGGGATGCCTCGGTTGCTTGTGACTGAGAAAGAAGCAGCGACGACATTGGATGCCTCGGGAGTTTGATGTTCCAGAAGCCAGATCGATCGTACTCGTACTGCTTGCTCTAAGTAAGCAACAGATAATCCGGCCTGTCTCCCTTTTTCGAACATTGCTGTCTTCACTTTGCGCCTGTCAATTATTTTGACATTTGGGTGGTTCCTGTCTTGTATGTGCTTAGTGACTCGTTCTCGGAGTCGCCGAAGGGCCTTGCGCCGCCCTTCTGGGCTAGTTGATCAACAGCTGACTTGATCTTGTAGACACCTTTTCCCCTAGTATCCTCTGAAGCCTCCCTCTGCCACCGAAGGCTTCCCAAAGCAACATGGCATTGACTGCAGCTGTTGCACGGGCGAACGAGATCGCGGCGCCTCCACCACCCGGAGCACCCTACAGTGTTGCTGTCGAAGGTAGCGAAGTGTCGGGACGAAGCAAGGTCTACAGGCATTGGAGATTCAAGGACGGTTGTCTTCGCTCCCTGGACCCTCAAGTATGCATGGCGTCAGGCTTGTCATGGAATACCTGCTTACAAAAGCGACTAGATCACGTCTGCCCATGGCTATTTCGAGGAGACGGCCAACCGCATACCCAATGCCAAATGTCTCGGACACCGTCCTTACGACGCCATGACAAAGACTTACGGTCCTTATGTCTGGGAAACGTATGCTCAGGTTCAAGAGAGAAGGAAGAACTTTGGTATCGGTATGGTGCACCTCCACAGCAAACATGGAATCACTGGTAGACAGCACGGTGTCGGTCTCTGGTGTCAAAACCGCCCCGAGTGGCAGATTGTTGGTAAGTGCATCCCATCTGCACCTCTTGCTTGTCCAAAACATGCTGATGCTGATGCCACCAGATCTGGGTTGCATGTCTCAAGCCTTGTACACTGTCTCCCTTTACGACACTCTGGGCCCCGACACAACCGAGTACATCATCAACCACTCACAGCTGGCTGCTGTTGCCTCCTCTTTGAACCATGTCCCGACCCTGCTCAAGCTTGCCTCTCGCTGCCCCACGCTCAAGATCATCGTCTCGCTCGACCCTCTGACTTCGGGCTCCGAACTACCTGGAACTTCCAAAGCCGACATTCTTAACGCTCTGGCTTCTGAAGCTGGTATCCAGGTCATCTACATCCGCGATGTCGAGGCTATGGGTGCGGCCAACCCCCGCCCCTACAACGTTCCCCAGCCCGAAGACATCGTCACCATCAACTACACTTCCGGTACAACTGGTCCACCCAAGGGTGTTGTTCTGACACACGGAAACGCAGTTGCTGCCGCCTCGTCTTCCATGACTCTGGTCGACATGAAAACCAACGATGTCATGTGCTCTTATCTACCTCTGGCTCATATTTACGAGCGCGTCACCGAGGGCTGTGCTCTCTGGGCTGGCAGTGCTATTGGTTACTTCCACGGCAACATCGTGGAACTCGTTGACGACTTCAAGCTACTCCGACCCACCAGCTTGATCAGTGTACCTCGCCTATTCAATCGTTTCGGTGGTGCCATCAAGACGGCCACCGTCGAATCATCTGGCGTCAAAGGAGCCCTTTCGAGACACGTCGTCTCGACCAAGTTAGCAACCCTGAACAATCCTGATCCTAAGCAGGCTACAAACAAGCATGCTTTCTACGACCGTATTTGGGGCAAGAAGGTCACTTCTCAACTCGGCTTGGATCGTGTCAGAGCCATGGTGTCTGGTTCCGCTCCTATTGACCCGTCCCTGCAGCAGTTTTTGCGAGTGGTTTTCGGAAACAACTTCATGCAAGGTTATGGTCTCACCGAGACATACGCTATTGCCTGTTCTCAGATTGATGGCGACATGACAGCCGGCAATTGCGGTGCAGTCATGCCTACCTCAGAACTGTGTCTTATGGATGTGCCAGACATGGAGTATTTCGCTTCCGACAAACCATACCCTCGTGGTGAGCTCCTGGTTCGCGGACCGACCGTGTTCAGAGAGTACCTCAAGAACCCAGAGGAGACGGAAAAAGCACTTCTCCCAGACGGCTGGTTCCGCACCGGCGACATCTGTTCAGTGGACGAGCTCGGTCGTTTCAAGATCATCGATCGCAGAAAGAACGTTCTCAAGCTGGCCCAGGGTGAGTACATCTCACCGGAGCGCATCGAGAATGTCTACCTTGGCAACACAACCTGGTTCGCGCAAGCATACGTACATGGAGACAGTGATAGAGCTTTCCTGGTTGCCATTTTCGGTATCCAGCCCGACACATTTGCACCTTTTGCAAGCAAGGTGCTCGGTAAGCAACTAGGCGCAACAGATCTCAAGGCCTTGGAGGCTGCAGCTCAGGACGTCAAGATCCGTCATGCCGTCCTCAAGGAGCTTGACAAGATTGGCAAGAAGAACAAATTCAACAGTTACGAGAGAGTGCGTAACGTAAGACTGATGGTCGAGCCTTTCACTGTCGACAATGAACTTCTCACACCTACGTAAGTTGTGCTCCTGGTATAACACGATGCAAGAAGCTAACAGAAACGCCAACAGACTCAAGCTCAAGAGACCTCAGACCGCGAAGAAGTACCGCGCTGCCATCGATGAGATGTATACTGAGGCTGAGGCACAGAGCAGTGCCAGAGCCAAGCTGTAGACGCATCAAAGCAATGCATTCCAAGATAAAGATGATCCTCATCCGATGTTCAACTCCGAGAGTGCGAGAGGGACTTGTCCCCGCACACCATGTTGACATCTTCCATATTATAACACCAGATCTCAGACAGAGTTGAACAAAGATGTATTCCAGAAGTTTCGTGTTTTCATTTACGTGCTATCCTATGTTTTTATGAAGCCGCGATTCCAAGTCCGAAGGCGAATACCCAGTCTTTTTCAAACACCATCGACCTGACTGCCAATCGCTCCATCCAAATCAAGATGATCAATTGCGGTGGCGTTGGACAACGCACCAATCGCATCTAGAGGTTGCGATATGGATTGAGACCTCGTACCAAGTACCGTGCGATTCATACTATGATGATGATGATGGTGCTGCGAATCTTGCCTTGCGAGCCTCAGCCTTTGCCCGGTCTGCCTCGCTCATTTGCGGCTTCTCCTTCTTTGCAGGCGCAGCTGCAGCTGGAGCGGATGCCTTTGCTTGGTTCTGTGCGCCTCCTCCCCTTCTACCATCTCTGCGACCACCGCGCTTGTTGTCGTTGTTCTCGCGTTTCTTGCTAGCACCTTGCTGCTCTCCATCAGCAGGAGCACCTCTCTTGCGCTCGCGACGCTCGGGAAGAGCTTCGTTGAGCTTGCCAGGCATCTCGGTGTTGCCGAAGCGCTTTGCGCGCTCCAGAGCCTTCAATGCCTCGTCCTCATCCTCGTTCAAGCCGAACTTCTTTGCGCGCGCCTTGCGCTTCTCGATTTCTTGGTCTAGAGTTGTTTTGGCGAGTCCAGAGGTGAAGTCGACGGCGGGCTTCGCGGGTTCTGCTGGTTGAGCTTCTGAAGGTGCGCTAGTGTCTGCGGGTTGGGCTGTTGACGCGTCGTCGGCGGGTTTAATCACTGTGAGGTCGTCTGTCTGCGAAGGGTCGATGTCGGTCTGCTGGTTGGGCACGGCTTGCGGGTTGGCAGGTTGTCCTTGACCACCGGCTGCAATTGCGCTGGCGGCGGCATCTGTGCTTGCCTTGGGTGCTGCTGCTGTGGGTTCGTCGTCCCAGTCGATCTCGTCTTCCTTGCTAGGTGCAGAGCCATTGGCGGTTTCCGCATCGTGTTCTTGGAGCCGCTTGACGAGATCTGCCTTCTTGCCAGTGTGAGGGAGGTTGCGCTCCTTAAGCAGCGCCTCGAGCTCGGCGTTCTTCATCTTGGTGTATTCGGTCATCTTGTCTGTCGCTTTTTCGTTCTTCCTCTGACGCGTGTGTTTTTGATGTATCAATGTATTGTGAGTAATGTCGATGATGGAATAGAAGCAAAAAGACGCGATTGGGTTGTCGGTGGAAAGTAATTGAGTGAACAAGGGAGATGACAATAGCTGTTCCTCCCTCGAATGACGCGCCTCGTAAGCATAACTTGCATAACATTTGTGCTTGCTACGCATACGACCCTGTCTCTAAACTTACACCCTTTCTTGATCAATTACGGAACCTCGTATCTCTCTTGAATTCATCTGAGAGCATTCTTAAGACACAAACCATATTCATTGATACTTATGCTATAGGTTGTTCAGCTCGTTGACAGATTTGTGCTTTGGTCTGTAGATCTCGAGATGCATTTCGCAAACGCTCGAGTGTTAGCGGCTGGACTGCTGATGCGATTCATCATTCTTCAACACTCGCTCATATTGATGTTCATGTCACTAACTCCAAGTATAATAAGCCACGTAAGATCTGAATCTCAAGCTGGGTGGCCAAAAGCTACTGGAGCGGAATGTGCGAAGTTGAGGTGTCCTCACTCCAGCCCAGGCGTGTCTCGGACGCGAACGACGTACTTGACTCCATGATTCCTTCCCTCCCTGAGATCCTTCAGTGCCTTCTCTACCCCGAGCAGGCCACCTTCGACCACCTCAGGACTATGAACGCGTAACTTCCTCTCACTGAACCAATAGCCAAGCAGCCTGGAGTAACAATGTCCAAACTCTATCCCTCCTGCCAAACTCATCGCTCCATGCGTGTCACTTTTGTTCTTGAAGCCGGGCCAAAGATTGCCAGCCATGGTCGTGGTAACCTCGAAGCCGGACGGGACGTCTCTTACACGTGATGGCAAGACCAGACTTATCTGTCCTCCTGGCTGAAGCACGCGGCATATATTTGCTGAAGACCCCTTCTCGCTCACACAGTCGAAGGCGTGATGTAGCTCATGCCTGCCAAGAGCAGCTTTCATGTTCTCGACGAGCCTTTCGGATCCCTCTCGGTAGTCCAGAACCACATCACCTTTGCTGCTATCGATGAGCGGCTGCACCACAGACGGTCCCGATCCTCCCGCAATACAAACCAAAGGATGGAAGCCTGCATTCATAGCGAGCTGGACCGCAGCAGAGCCCACCGCTCCCGAGGCGCCGTATATGACCAGCGGCATTGATCTCTCTTCACCATGAGGACGTTGCCACATCATCGGCAATCTTAACATCCCGAAAAGGCCGATAGATGCCATATAATATGCCATTGGCATTGCAGCGGCTTCTTCGAACGAACGGTCGCCAATATGGAAAGTCGTATGATCCCAGACGAGGGCCATTTCAGCGTACGTTCCGTGCGGAGCACCGAGTTGATGTAGTGCGGCAACGCGATCGCCAGGTCGGAACTCACGGACATCAGAGCCAACAGCATAGACGATGCCTTGTTGGTAGAATTGTCAGTACGATGACGCAAGAAGGCTCGGTTCGAAACATAATCACCTGCTACATCATCGCCGCTGTTGTCACATAAACCAATTGTGACAAGCATTCCGGCAGGCATTTTCCAGTCCTTTGGATTGCATCCTGCTACAATGACTTTGATCAGAATCTGGTGTGGATCGTTCAGTTCTGGTATTGGTACATCGTGAAGTGTGACATTGGTGTCAGCGTCGACGTGAGCTTCTTTCATTGTGGTATTGTGCTTGATCTGGTTATTGGTACTGACTGGCAGCTGATAGAGGAATAAGCAGAGAGACAAAGACAGGATAGCTATGCAATATAGGCTCTTTATCAAGATAACATGCTATTTAGCTCTTCGCGTGGGGTCACGAGAGTCAGCATCTTCTCGACGTTGCACGACAACAACATTCTTAATCATGAATTGCCTAGCTTTTAAGTTGCTCATCTCGTCATCCGTTCAACTACCCCACTAGTTCGTACCTTTTCGATGTTAGAGCTTTCTTTGTTGTGAATCGCAAGGAAGTGATGCCGGTTATCCAGAGCGGGGTCTTGCTTTGTGGTGGCTTACTTTTGTGTTTTGTGATTACTATACCAGAAATCAAGTACATCATCCTTAGATCTGCTCGTATGAGCACTTACAAGATATAATAAAGACTCGAAGTGCAGATATCGTTCCATCTACCTTACCATATAGGCAACAATGTCGGCCGTAGTAATGAGCTCTTCCCAGCCCTCAAACACCGGAACCGCTCCATCGAAGAACGATGTGCCTCCCACTGAGGTCGATTTGAACGCCTACCCAACAGCTCAGAAGCTGGTATCTCGTTGTCGTGACTTCTTTTCCGAAGTCGAAGACCTGTATGTCACCTCCCGCACTGTTCTCGTGCGACGTTCCATGCTAATGTGATTGTATCCTTCAGCACACCAGGCCACGAACTCGAAGCCTATCTCAATGAAAACTACGGACCTGGTAATGCAATCTACGAAGACCTGTGCGACCTGACCCGTCAAGGTCTGAAAGAAGGCTGGGTCGCCAACTTCGAGCTTGATGGAGCAAAATACCGTCGCTCCAAGGTTCTTCTCCCAAGTGCTGAAAACAGATTCTTTTCGATTACGACAGTGTACATGGAGAGTGAAGAAGAGGTATGTTGGGTGCTCAATTGCCAAAAGGCCATGTTGCTGATGTGATTATGAATTTTAGTACTCGGGTCAATACCACTCCCATCCTTATGGTGAGATCAATTGTGTCGTACAAGTCGACAAGACTGCTGAGTTGAAGGGTATGCAAGGCTGGCAAGGTGCAGGTTGGACGTCTCCAGGACCTGGTACGCATCATTATCCGGAAGTGCGTGGTGGAGCTTTGGTCGCGTTGTTCTTCTTGCCTGCAGGAAGGATCAGTTATAGGGCCAAGCCAGGTGATCCGCAGCCTGCCAGTTTATAAGATTCGTAAAAATTGTGCATGTTCATCGATTCATGATTTTGTCGAGAGTGGGACTTTAGTAGTAGTGATTGCAGGCAAATCTCACGGCCTTGACTTGTTTGATCGTAATCATCCTCATTGTGGACTTCGTGAATGAGCCTATGTGAATTCAAAAGTCATGATACTAAGCACGTACAGCTACAGTCAGCTGAAACTAGTAAGATAGCATAGAACATTAAGAGTATCAAGATTCAGACCTAGTTCCTCCTCTGCCAAACTAGCCATATAGGCAGGACCTGTCTGGAGATTCTTGCTTCAGAATCTGGGCCCCAGGCCTCCTCTACTTCCTCTACCCGGATACCCACCTCGACCCTGCGGCCCTCCACGATACATTGCCTCTTCTCTACGTCTCATTTCTTCCTCTCTTCGCTCTAGTTCTTCCCTCATCCGCTGTTGACGCATCTCTTCCTCATAGCGACGTTGCTCTTGTTCTTCCATTCGGCGCCTTTGCTCGGCCTCTCTGCGTTGTGCTGGAGTAGGGCCGTTGTATTCGGCATGGAGGTTTCTAGTTCTGTAGCCTGGGGGCGGGGGCTGTCTGTGGTTGCCTAGGCCTTGTCTGCCTGGTCCACCGTCCTGAAGGTTTCTGGTTCTATAGTCTGGGGGCGAGGGTTGTCTGTAGCCATTGCCATAGCCTTGTCGGCCTGGTCCGCCATCCTGGAGGTTTCTGGTCCTATAGCTTGCTGGCGGGGGTTGTCCGTAGCCACCGCCTAGGCCTTGTCGGCCTGGCCCGCCGTCCTGGAGGTTTCTGCTCATTCGCATGGTGAAGATCAAGGAGAGTGAATGTGTATGTTTGGCTAGGTAGCGGTCTTGCTCGCTCAGTGTCAGTTGTATATACTCGGAACAGTAACACGTTAACGGATATAGATCATACCTTTGGTATGTAGCTTTAGTCTCGACAGAAGCAAGGTTTCGAGAACTTGGGATGCTTTTAAAGTCAAAGGTTATCACAAAAAGCCAACGGAGCAGAGCTCTTTATAGAGCAAAATGTATACCTACTACATACCTACCCATGTTCACGAATCCTTCAGAAGCCATCGGGACAATTTGAGCCTTGAGCTGAACTTGTGCTTCTGCTTTTGAACTCCTAAGCTCAATTGATTGGATGATGCCATGTATCTCCCCAACCGGGAAAGAGCAGTTCACTGAAACGCAGCCACCACCTACCCGGTCTGTACCCCGCTCTGGCTCTTCTGCATCGTCGAAAATGCCTCACCGGATGCGTAGGACTGGTGAATATTGCTGGAGAAATCCTGATGAATAATCTTGTGCACAAATGGGCAAGTTCGAAGGGCACTCATAGAATCGTGGAAAGAGGAATGAGCGATCAGAGGTCAAAGTAGACAGAAATGGTAAGAGTTGAAGTCGAAAGAAAGCATGCAGTCTAGACCGCAAATCCACTTGTGCATAGCTTATTAGCTAAGAATAGTATGGTCTGGCTTGGTTGATCAACAGCAGGCAATCCCTAAGCCTTGAATCCTGTCCGATGTGCATGAGTCGAATCCTCTAATGTCTTTTGTGGATGATAGACTTTTGGTGAAAGAGCATGTGACCGCAATCTCCAGATCACGTCTGCCACTGTGAGAAGTGTAACGCGAGTTAGCAAACAGCCTTGTTTGTTTCCTCTTGCTATGAAGTAAGTAGCTTAGGTCTTATCAAGCAATATATCTTCGTACACGACAGCTAAAGAACAACTAAAAGTCGAACATCTTCTAGGAACGCAGGCTGAGATCTCGTAGTAACTTAGACCCATCTCTCCATCTCGACGGTGGCTTTCTTGCAGATCGCACGGATTTGTTGTCGTATCCGAGCTGGGTGTAGGCTTTTGTCAAGCTTCTCTGAAATACACTTGGGGCCTCGTCACTGACCAGAGGCTGCCATAGTTACATTTCTTTGCATGTCTCGCCGCAGGCTTTGTATACGCAAGCTAATGCATTTATGGCGGTCTGACGATCTTGGTCTTCCAATGGCAAGAGTCGGGTTCCTCGACATCGACCAGTTCTTGAAGCAGCTTGATGGCGTCTTCATGCCTTTCGAGTTCTTAGTAAAGCTCGCCTAGCTGCCCAATATGATCGCGTGTGTCTTTGTCATCTAGAGATTCATCTTTTCTTCGGACAGACAACCATTGCTCCAAGAGTCTTGTTGCGTTCTCAGTGTCGCCTGTGTCGGTGTACGTTGTAACCAACCTCAAAATGTCACACACTCGCTCCACGTTGGCGGCCAAGTTCGATTCTAGCAATGCGATCTCTTTCCAGATCTCGATTGCTTTTTCGGGTCTACCATAGTCCCGATAAGCATACGTGAGCACGCTATTGTGCAATGCTGTAGTAGCCATACGATCTCTACCTCGATTTAGATATTACTTCTTACCACACGCTTTTGACTAAGAATCCGGATGACAAAACTCCTGCTGCTGTACGTTTTGCCTTTGGCAAGCATTATTTCACCACTTTTGACCTTATCAGTCATCAAGTATGTCATCCAATTTCTCCTTGTTTGGACATCGCTAAGACACATGTCTTTTAGTCTAGCGAGTTGCAGCTCTAGATGTTCAGATATAGGCTAATGTTGAAAAGAATGCCATACGGAGTCTATACAATCGACTTAATGATCTCACTAGACAGTCACGATAGATACATACACTCCTATGTTTTCACAATTCAGGTGGTGGATGGGCATAAGGAAAAGATCTAGCCAGATAGCAAGGCCAGGCTGCTTATCCGCCTTCTAGCCGAGTGATGACAACCTCTAGTCGGACCCAATTGAGTCGCTAAAACTTAAGGAACCATTGTTTCAGTTGTGTGTTTCCTTAATTGTAACAAAAAATAACCGACCAGGTACATGCAAGCCTTGAACTGAAACACTCGGGATTTTTTGACTCCAACTAACAAAAACAACCAAAAAGTATAGACAAGAATCGAAAGGGCTTGATCAGCACTGTTTAGCTCAACACAGCAACAAGGGACAACAACACAGCAATGATTCCCACAAGTCCTAGGCCACTTTGGACCGACGAGGCGGCGCCAGTCGAAGGGACAGTAGGAATACTAGCATTGACAAAATCTGCACCACAGGTCAAGTCAATCATGGCTGCTGCGGTGCCATAAACCATTGAGAGTGGCTGAGAACGGTTTGTCGCCGCACTTGCAAAAACGGACATGGTATCTCGTAAGCAACTCGAGCAACTGGGTGTTGTGGTGCTAGGCAATGAAATGCCGAGCGGCAGATAGTAGACGTAACTGTCGGTAGGTGAAGAAGCATTCGTAACTGCATCCGAGAAGCCTGGGATATCCCATTAGCACATGCTCGAGGTGATAACTAAGGTTCATGGACTTACAGTAGCTGCCTGTGTTGCTGTTCAGTAGGCATCCAGCATGATAGAGTGATTGGTAAGCTATAAAGCCAGTATAGGCTTGCATAACTGTAGGATTCTGGTTCTGTAGGTCGGCAGCACAATTGTTTGGTGATTGGATCTGTCGAGCCAGCGACGCCATCAATGTGTTACAGCTGTCAAAGTTGACACTGCATGATGCACCAAGTGTCTGCGCCAGTCTGACTGGCGAGCGTTGGATGGAAAAGAAAGAAGTAGATGTCTGTTTCGGAAAGCATGTATGAGTTTCATGATCGTATCCTTTGTGCGTCGAGTTCGGTCGACCTACCTGTAGAAGAAGAGATAACGGAACACATTCATTAAAAGTATCGTTGGAGAGAAAGCTTTTGAAGAAAGCAGGGCAAGAAGAAGTCGTGAAGTTATTCCCCAGAGCAGTATCGAAGGGTATAGGAAGTGCATCCGAAGAAGCAGTGGATGAGGAGGACGAAGAAGCCGAAGAAGAAGTTGATGTCGAGCGCTCTGCTCGTTTGAGAAAGTGTTGCATGAACGGCTCCGGTGGAGTACTCCTGTCGAAGAGCAGGACACTTTCAGTGCTCGGTAGGGCTTGTGTTACCTGCTCCTCAGTGTCGTTTAGGATTTCTGCAGCATTCACACGTGAACTGCAGAAACACAGCAGAATGATCAGACAGAAGAGAGCGGATGCTAGCCGTGAAACTCCGTGTGACTTTGTCACACAGCGCCATCGCGCAGTGAATCTCGAGGATGGATACGATGCTTCTCCCACCAAGGAAGGAGCATTCGAGGGCGTTGGTGTAGCAGCATCGGAGTCAATGCCGACCGTTAAGTCGTTACGGCACTTGGGAGAAGCTCCCCATCTGTTCATCCCGGCAGGCGCAAGCTGATTTGAACAAGGCGAAAGTAATGATTGTTGTTCGATAGGTTTCTTTCCTGCCCTTTCAACGACGTCCTCTCATGATCAACTGATAGCCTTGAAGTTTAGGCTGCTCGATTTCTCTCTACAGTCTCAACAAGAGAGATCGAGCAAAATATGACGAATTCTGTAACAATCGGTGTCGCAAGTTTGGTGGGTGCTGTACAAACCCGGCTTTAGTCGTGTTTCCAGTATTAAAAGAATATGAACTGTAGATGTGACAACGAGCGACAGTCAGAACAGTATAGAAGCGAGCGTGTGATCAACTGAGAGGACGCCATCGTGTTGTATATAATTGCGGCTTCCTACAGGGCGTCAATGAGTTTGGGTCATGGTCAATCTAAAAGCTTGACAAGACGGGTCCATGCCAATAGCCTCGACGCATAGCCATCACTAGCGCCTCGGCCATGGCGGTCGTGGCTTCCTTGTCGAGCACATTTGCATGTGAGCTGCGAACCCTCTTTTTGTCGCACATCAGCCCGCCTCTTGTTCAGCATGGATCTCTGTGGCATGGAGGAGCTGGAGATGCGCCAACGGCGCGCTGTCACCGAACGCCCACCCTCTCGGAGGATTCTGTAGGCGAGTTTCTTATTTACGCTTTATTGTGCGTTCCTGCAATCCCCTTGCTCGTGCATCTTCCTTGATCGGCGGGAATGTTGGATGAATCGCTTCTAGATCCCTGACCACGTATCTCCCCATCGTTTGCACGGATGTGATCCCAGTCTTGTCTTACACGGAAGCAGCCGAAATACCATATCAAACCTTCCGATTCCTGCATGCCGCTGCGGAAGAGACCTGCGAAAAAACTGCAAGACACAGAACTACACACAGCGGATCGCAAATATAGATAGTCGGAAGCATGATGCAAGTTGGAAAAACCTAGATAACCTTGACTCGAACCGTCTCAGATGTGAATACAGTATTTTGTATCGGATGCCAGCCACCCTCCAGCTCTCCTCGATCGCTATTCTGGCCGTTGAATTGAAGCTAAAGAAAGCCGAAGGATGCCTTTCCGTGTGTATATGTGTATGCAATAATCTCGTTGGTACTCGCATGACAGGCTGATCCGGGGTGCTTATAGTCTTCTGTTGATCACTTTTCCTTTCGAGAATTCAATAAAAGCCACATCTTGGAAGTCCCAGTAGCCCACAAAGTCGACGAGCAGCGATGATGACACCTGCGACTCTGCAGCCAACCATTGCTGAAATCCAACTATGAATCGCCAGTGGCTTAGACGGAATGGTTCATCGGTTCATATGTGATATTGTTCTTTCAATTACTTTATAGGGTATCGAGCTATTTAAAACACAATGCTTCTCGCTAATGGATATAGGCGCTAATTTAGAGACATAGTACTTGTTTACGCGCATCCCTGCCTCGATACTGGTTTGTTGGTGAATCGATCTTAGAGTGGATTTATCGAACATTCGATGCTTCTTCGTGCGGCTCAGAAGGGGTTCACCAAATCGCCCTGAGGGTGTAGAGCCAGGTCCAATTGGTGTGCCAGGCGTTGCTCTTCGAAATCTGGCTGAACTCCACCAAGCCAGAACTGACCACCAGACAAGGCTTCGCGCTCGACAGTGGCTTCGATGGCCTCAGTTTTGGTGTAACCATGGACAATCTCAAGATGGACCTCGAGATCGAAAGGCTTGAAGAAGCGATGCGGACAAGTTTCGTCTATGCAGACAATGTCTCTTCCGTGTTCGTAGCCGACTCCAGTGAGTCTGGCAAGCACGGTGTTGTGGTCCTCGGGTGGGAATCCGTCGAAAGAATCATCAACCTCTTGCTTGGTTCTCTTTCCTGGACGAACGTAGCCAGGAAGGTGCAGGTGTTGAGTGCGGACGTGCTCTTCGAGATTCGCTTTTGCACTGAACGCACGACCGCAAGCACCGCGGCCATCCCAGGTGGGAACACGCTTCGAGCCAGTTATATCGGTCTCTCCACAGATGAATTGCTTTTGCTTTGCATGAACGCTTCTTTGGTGAACGACGAGATTGCCCTTCTTGGTAAAGCCACGACCGCAACCAGGATGATCGCAGACGTAGTTGCGGCGATCTTCAATATCACCGTGCTGGATCTCAAGATGTGCCTTTAGATCGCGGTTCGAGGCGCAAATGTGACCACACTGCGAGCAGGTAGGAGGGTGAACGGTTTTGATGTGTTGCTGCATCTCGATGTATGTAGGGAAGCCAACCGCATTGACAAAAGCGTCTTGGTTTAGGGTCGGGTCGATGCCATCCATTTCGGGGGAGCATATTTTACACCAGAAACGATTGCCGCTGTGCTCGCGATCCTTGTGAGCGATGAGGTGGGTGGACGTCTTGAAGCGAGCATCGCATGGCAGGCCAGTGAAACGGTCGATTTGGTCGCAGGTGAAAGGTTTCTCGTGCAGATGAACGAGTTGGATGTGTCTGTCAAGAGTTTCTTGCTTGCGGAAGTTTTGGTTGCAGGGAGGGAAGCCTGTGCAGAGGAATTCGGGCTTTGTATTTTCGTGCGTCTTCTTGTGTTGTTTCAAGCGCTGGGCTGTATGGAAGCCTTTGTCGCAGTCCGGCCAATCACAGACATAGTCTCGAACATCGTCGTGTTTGGCTTTGATGTGGTGCTTCAGGTGACTCTCGCGCAGGAAAGTCTTGTCGCAGCCTTGCTGAGGACAAGCAAAGGGGCGATCGTTGGTGTGAGAGCGCTTGTGTTCTTGGAGACGGACAGGACGCGAGTAAGACTTGGTGCAGCCTTCAAAGTCGCAGGCGTACTTGTTCTGGCGAGGAACGGATTGGGCTTTGGCCGACTTGGGCGTCGAGGGTTGGGTCGAAGTACGAGAGGTGGCTGCAGGTGAAGCTACGGAGAAGGCATCGTTGTGGTCTTGGCCATTGTCGTCGTGGTCGCTGGCTGCTGGAAGACGAGGCATTAGGGATGATTTTTCGTGATGACGAATGGGCTGATGTTGGGTACCGTCTGAAAATTCTTGAGGGTTGTCAACTTTAGTCCTTTTGACGACTTCCACTGAGTCTTCTGACGCAGATTTGCGTTTGACACCGGCGACAGCACACATGGTTCCTGTCTTGGGCAAAGAGCAGTCATGCGTGTCGAGCTCAGAGCGTGTTTATCCACCTTGATCGCGCCTGCGTTTTCTCGAAAACTTGTCCGAGTCTGGGGTAAGGAAGTTATCGCCGGGCCCCGATGGACTTAGGGGCTTGGCGCGGCAGTTGCGGAACTCGAGAGCTTTCACATGAAGACGCGTTGTCAACGATAGCAACACTAAACATTGGTTGACATCTTGGTTTCATGAGCTCTTTCTCGGCCGCGTGCTCTTGCCGCCTGCGCGTCACGCTCAGCTTGCTCCCAGCCACTACAAGATTCCTCGAGATGCACGTTTCTTTCAAGCACTCCTGCCTGCACTGTTATCGTCAGACACATCCAAAAGCCTGCCCCTATGAGTCCTCCAATCGAGTCTCCTAATCATGCTGGGATCGCGTTGTATTTCCCAAAGGAGAAAAATCGGATTTGAATACCGCTTTGGTCTTTCGTCATTGCGGGGTTGCTTAATATCCATCATATCTATCGACTTCTCCCACTCTGTCATGTCCCAATCTTCTGCTGCCACCACACAAACATGTCTGTCGAAACCACTGCTACCATCGCCTCATTCGGGGGCAAGCTCTTGAAGCTTGCCCACAAGGCCGCTTCCACAAACTGCGAGATGAAGTTCAACTTGTTCCTCCCGCCCCAAGCTCTTAAGACCTCCGCTACCAAAGTTCCCGTCCTCATCTACCTGTCCGGCCTGACCTGCACTGGCGACAACTGCTCCGAGAAGGGTTTCTTCCAGCACCGCGCCAGCCAGAAGGGCATTGCCGTCGTCTACCCCGACACCAGCCCCAGTACGTCTCCACAAGCCCTCTGTCCACACCACAATCATGTCTAATCGCTTGTGTAGGAGGACTCGGTATCCCTGGCGAGGATGACTCGTATGATTTCGGCTCAGGTGCTGGCTTCTACGTCAATGCCACAAAGGAGCCCTACAACAAGGGTTACAACATGTACTCATACATCACCGAGGATCTTCCCAAAGCTCTCTTCTCTTCCTTCAAGCAGCTGGACTCGGACAGAGTCAGTATCACTGGCCACAGCATGGGAGGCCACGGTGCCTTGACTTTGGTACGCTGTCCTTCGTCCAAGTTGTTAGCAGAAGCAGAAGCTAACACAGACATCCACAGTTCCTCAAGAACCCTGGCAAGTACAAGTCCGTATCCGCATTCGCACCCATCGCCAACCCCAGTAACTGCGACTGGGGCAAGAAAGCCTTCTCTGGTTACTTTGGCGAGGACCAGAAGGAAAAGTGGGCAGAGCACGATGCTACAGAGCTGATCAAGAAGTGGAAGGGTCCTCTGGATATGCTCATCGACGTTGTACGTGTCACTCGACGGACAAAACAACGCAAATCACACTGACGCAACTCTGCAGGGTACTGGCGACAGCTTCTACAAGCAAGGCCAGCTCTTGCCCGAGAACTTGACCAAGGCCGCTCAAGAGTCCGGCAACGAAAAGGGTGTCAACCTGAGAATGCAACCCGACTACGACCACAGTTACTACTTTATGGCAACCTTTGCCGATGATCACGTCGACCATGCTGCCAAGTACCTCTTGGGCTAGTGAGTGTTAACAGATGATCCGACGAGCAGTGGGCACACTAATTCTGCTCCAAGCCGGCGTCCCCTTAAGCAAAAGCTCTAGACGACATGTATATTTTTCACATAACGACACGCACAAATTATGACAGCGATCTCTTGCCACATGAGCTGCTTAGTTCAATGTATATATCCACAATTTACTAGAGGGACAACCAACCGCTCTTCTACCACAGCCACATATGCTACGAGACATCCAGCTCCTCTTGCACCATCGTATTGCGAGTTTTCACACTGACAAGTCAGGAACATCATGCAAAGACGATTTCGCTGGACTATTGTTTTGCTATAGACAGGATGACACGATTTCCGAGGCTTCTTGACACGCCGTGTCCTACCCTTGTACTCAAGATTCGCAAGATCGCGATCAGCTCCTTCCCATTCTAAGATGTAAAGGCATTATGAGTGGAATTGGATACAATCTTTCCTTATCTGTCCTTCCTCCTTCCTATTGAATCAAAACACAATCAGCCATCGAGAATGAGAATCCTTCTTCGAAGTGCCTCAGAAGGCAGGCGTGTACCTAATCGCTGTAAGTCGTCTAACCCTCCTCGTGTGTCTTTGAATTGATCCTTCTCCACGCATATGATTCTCTACAAGCTGTCGGAATGCACCATTGCGATCTAAATACGAGTCTGGCCATGGAGATAGTTTGAATGATGTCTTCTCCTTGGAACCCACACTCTTCACCAAATGACTGTGCATTTCTTTAGCTAGATCGTGACAACCTATAGCACATGGAGGGCGCGAAAGATTTACAAGCTTTAGGCCTCATGTTTGGATCTGTCACCCATTATCAGAAGAATGCAATGTTGCCTATCCATCATGCGGGGCGACATTGTTCCTTAACGCTAGTCCACTACCGCTCTCTTGTTCTTGCCAGTCGCCACGAGGGTACATGCGTGTCGGCGAGGAGGGTGACTGTTGTGTCTGCCAAAATCAACACCCTCCCCTTGTGCTAAACATCCAAGACGTGTAGCTATAAAAATTCACAATACTATCATGAGACAGGACAGGGTCCGCTGAGAAAGAACAACGTCTCGGCTCTCTGCGCACAAGCCTCCACTCACGAAAAATATTGTGCTTTTCTATAGTGTACGATTCGCTCTTTGCTGGAGCCGGAATACCATTGAAGTTCGCTCGGACATAAATTTCCACAGCCAAGTGCAGACATATGAGTTTATACACGAAACAGGTGATGCCTAAAGGTTTGCCTTGTTTTACATGCTCGAACTATAAATACTGAGGCCGGACAAATTGTAACAGCATATAGTATCTTGTTCAATTGTGCTCATCATTGACGTTCTCGAATTCTCTTTTCAATTGCTATGCTATGACTACTTCCTTTACACGGATGCGCAAGCTAATTCTTTCTCCACCTATCCTAGCTAAAGTTCCATCCTCGACGGCGGTGTCCAAGTAACCGAAACCGTAACCGTAGAATTGCAAGAAAATGGTGTGTTCAGACTCGAGCTCAGAAGTGACGACGCAGAACTAGAAATGCTACTCGATACAGACGAACTGCTCGAAGATGACAGACTGGAACTGGCGCTGCTAGAACTACTCGATGACGCCGATGATGATGATGAAGATGAGAAAGATGATGAAGACGAACTGCTGGCAGATGAGGTAGCAGAAGCCAGACCTGCAGAGGACGACACTGAAGACGATACTGAGGACGAGGAAGACGAAGAAAGTGAAGACGAGACACTGGAACTGCTTGACGACGAAGCGCTCGACGATGATGAAGACGAAGATGACGAGGAAGATGATGAAGACGAACTGCTTGCGGATGAGGTCACCGAAGCCAAACTTGCCGAGAATGCGACTGAGGATGATATGGAACTCGAAACGCTCGAACTGCCAGACGATGAAGCGCTTGAGGACGAGGAGGAAGAGGATGAAGATGATGATGATGACGACGAAGAAGATGATGAGGATGAGCTGCTAGCAGACGATGTGATGGAAGCCAATCTTGCCGAGGACGAGACTAAGGATGAAATGGAGCTGGAAACGCTTGAACTGCTAGATGATGAAGCGCTCGAGGATGAAGAACTGCTCGAAGATGATAGACTGGAGCTGACAGAACTGCTAGAACTGCTAGACGAAGATGATGATGAAGATGACGAGCTGCTCGAAGCTGATATGGAAGCAACACCTGCCGAAGAAGAAGCTGAAGATGATAATGAGGATGAAACGCTGGAGCTGCTTGACGATGAAGCGCTTGACGATGATGAGCTAGATAGACTAGAGCTCACGCTAGAACTACTCGAACTTGACGAAGAAGACGAGCTGCTGGACGAAACAGAAGCCAATATAGAAGCTGCCCCTGCGGACGATGAAATTGAGGACGACATTGACGATGAACTTGAAGAACTGGCGCTTGAACTGCTGCTGCTTGATAAAGAAGATGAGTTGCTGCTACTAGCACTTGAGCTAGACGAGCTAGAACTTGATGAAGAAGAACTGCTGCTTGATATCGATGCAGTGATTTGTGCTGCTAGGCTGCTGACTGAGGACGAGGTTGATGATGAGGCCGAAGACGATGAACTCGATGATACCGAGCTTGAACTGCTCGAGGAAAGCGAACTACTTGATGATGAAGATACGCTGGATGAAGAACTGCTGAAACTCGAACTGGAAGAAGATGAGGACGATGCTGAACTGCGAGAAGATGACAAAGATGAAGACGATGACGAAGACGACGAGGATGAAGACGATGACGAAGATGATGCACTGGATGATGAAGAGCTAGAGGACGAAGAGCTGGATGAAGTCAAAGAGATATAGCCTGGTGCTGGTGTGATCGTAGATGTGAAAACAGTCGACGCAGTGCTCATTGTCGCTGCTGCAGGAATCCTAATAGCTCCGACATAGTTCGAAGAAGAGCCAGTCATGAACGTAGCAGACGGTGTTGCATATTTGAGGTAGCAATTGCCAGCTCCTACACCGTTAGAAGATTGCCCAATAAAGAGGAATGCGTTGCAGCTGGTATAGACCGTCTGGGTTGTCGCAGGAACATAATTGTCACACAGTGCGAAGCAGTCATTAAAGTTGTTGGGCGCTTGAGGTTGCATGTCAACAGGCGAGTTGCCAGACGTGCTGTTTCCACAAGAAATCAGGTATGCTACGCCATAAGTGTCGGTCACTGTTTGCCCGTCTTGTTGCGGACATGAAAAGGTCGGGCTAGGTTCTGTTCGTGGTCAGCTAGACAGGATCGAGATTTAAGCCCTGATACGTACTAGCAATGTATCGCGTGTTCAAACCTGCGATACGAGTAGAGAGGAGATTTGTTGTACTTGCGAACGACTGCGACCCGGACTTTAGAATGCATTGGCCAGGTCCATTACCATAGGCCGCTCCTTGGTTCTAGTGAATGCTTTTAGTCAGCGAAGTCAATTGAGCACCTAGCAACAACAGGAACAAACTCTGTTAGTCGCCATAGTATATCCATAGTCTTTCGACTCACATATGAGAAACCTGAGCAACCGCTGGCGGCGTCACAGAATGAGAAGCAGGCCTGCCAACCACCAGTCACGCTGGCAGATGGGATCGTGGTAATAGCGGTGCCTCCTGACCCACCACCACACATGTACTGGTAGGTAGAACCGGCGGTATCAACGAATGCATATGTTTGGGTACCAGTAGCTGTACAAGTCGCTGTGAGCACAGTCGTGATGCCGTCTGCTCCAACGTTTTGACCTCTAACCAAGGTGGCAAGGCCAAAAGCCAGGGAAACCGCACCCAGCTTCATCGTAATCGAGACTCGAATTGGCGTGTAATGCGAGATTTGAGTGCCAAGAGGAGTATAATCGTCGGGGTCGTCTCGAATATGAGCCACAGAGAGTCAACACCCCTTGCCAAGGCAATCTCAGGCAAGGGCGGCATGGCAACGCCATCTCGAGGAATGCAACACGCATTACCGAGTTGTTGGATCGGATAGCCAGCTCAATGCCATTGATGGTGGACTAGAACAATGTCGCCCGGCATGGTGGACAGGCAACATTGCATTCTTCTGATAGTAGGTGACGAATCCAATATGAGACTACAGCAATACGCCTTACATATTTTAGCACATGAGGAGCTGGTCAAGACAACAGTAGCTCTCCTCGCTGATATACGTGTAATCTTGTGGCGATTGGGAAGGATACACGAGAGTGGTGGTTGCAGAGAAAATGTCATCGATTCTGTACAAGGAGTGATGACCCTGACTAGTGTCTCCGGTCTTTCAATTACCTGCCACGATCTGGCATCGTACCTCTCTCATGTCCACACCGGGCAAAATATTGGGCTATGAAGATGCATAGTCATCTCAGATTAGAGCTTTGTCCAAAGAGAGTCCGGCATTAGCACATCTTTTAATGATACTGCCTTGTTTCGTTCGGAGTGAAGGTTGCATTGTCGTGGTGCGCATTTCTTTCTTCAGTCTTTTGACTTCCAAAAAACAGTTTCCAGAAGAAGTCACGACTCGGGCCTGAGATGGCAGGTGCCCACCCGCGATAGGTTTGCCTTCCTCACATCGTCATCTTAGTCTTTCTCTCAATCCCAGACTTGCCTGACGCTGACGTTCAGCCTTTTCGTTCCCATAAAGCCTTTCCATCGTTGATAAGCCTTGCGCTCTTTGTCACTGACTCTCTTTGCCGCGTCGCCTTTTACTGCAGGCCACTCGGCCAGCCATTTCGGACAGGAGTTTGGTATCGTGCGAGGCATAGCATGCCACGCCCACCTAGTCTCTCCATCCATGTGCACACAGTCACCACTTCTGACCCTGATGGCTACGGTCCTCTTCTTTATGTCTTCTCCTTCCTCTAGCTCAGTCTCGCCTCTTGCGATCACAAAGATGCCGTCGCAGCCAAAAGAGAACGAAGCAAGTCCACGCTCGCACAGCTCACTGACGTCGCGGTGGACCGGCATGTAATCTTTTTGTCCGTACAACAAGCACACGCCAGATTCCGGTCGGATGTGTGGGAAGAGACCGCTTACCAGCGTGCTTAGATCTGAAGGGAATGTTGTGGGTCCATTCCTAGGGTAGCTGCGGGTCGGCCAGTGGTACTGTTCACCCAAAGTCAACCAGCGAAGTTTCCTTGATAGCATTTGTGCCATGTTGAGTGACTTTTGAGATTCCGGATCCTTTGGTGTTGCGTGTGTAGATTGAGGGTCGTATGAGAACAAAGATGGAGTCTCTTCCGACTTTTCATCTTCTGGTGTTGGGTACTCGATGTCGAAATCTGTTTGTAGGTTGATTTTGTGTTTTGGGTTGGCCATGTACTTGTGCATAATTTGCGATATCCAGAGGACTTGCGTCTCCGGCGGTAGGATGCCTGGCGCTATTTGCAAGCCTGGTTCCATCGTTCAGCATCAACTGTTCAATGCATTCGATAGACCATAACTCACCTGGAAAGTCTGTATGCTCGTAGACAGTCACATCCTCAATCTCAGTCTCGAGTGGGGTCTCATCCCCTTCAGTCCCCAACGCAGCATTTCGAAAAGCAATGCACGCCTTTTCAATCGCAGACTTCGAGATCGTGCTGACCGGTCTGAGAACTTTTGCTTGTTCTTCGCTCAAACCTTTAACCCAATTCACCACACTTTCGTCCTGTTCCAGATCCGAGATTTTGATTTTGTTGTAGTGCCAATACTGCTCCTGTATAAATTGAGGCGGGATAGCATGCGTGTCATGATGATGATCCTTCAATTCCAAATTGTCAGTTTTGGTGTTATATCGAGGCATTTGTGTAGGCAGATTGCCACCTTTACAGCCACGTTCATCACCCGTGGACTTGCTCCCTTACCTTGTCGTCTGAGAAGTCCATGTTGAATACTAAATCGAGAAATGGCCGTACGTTGTATGATGGCTATGTGCCTACCCCTAAGCATACTAAGATGATTTGGTGAACTTTTTTTGTGGATGGCTTCGAAACAACTCGCGTGAGCAAAAAGTCGCACACATTTGGCACATACTTGACTCAGGTCATGTTGAAAGCATGAGTCAAATGTTTGCCAAGTCTTTCTAGAAATCTGATGGAAGGTTTCCCTTGAGAACAACGGCAGGAGCGGAACACCATCCGGCAAGCGGCAACAACAACCATCATCGGGTCTTGAGCGACTGCGAACACCGAACCGGATCAGCAAAGCAGATTAAAGAAAGAAAACTCTGCAAGGAGAGAGCTCCGAGGAAGGAAGAACATGTGGGTCGAAGTCCGGTTGGTTGTCTGGGAAGTTGGTTGCACAGAAACGCGTAGACGTCATTTTCAACATCGATGATGCCAGGTTTTCTTGGGTTTGGCGGAGATATTGGCATGGGTCAGGCACACAAACAATACTTGAGGCGTCCGGTCATCTGAATTACTCAAATACACTGTTCATAGACACTACGAGGAAACAAGTGGCAATATCAAGTCTTTCAAAAAAGTGAGGTGTTGATACATTATGAGAAAATAGCTAGATAGAATTTTTGAACAAGAATTGAAGAGTGGGAAAAGGTATGCCCTCTCAAGGGATGCTTTTGCAGAGATGGCCAAAAACAAAAGTAGCCATTTCAAATGCAAAACTGGGTATCGAACAATGATGATGATTCAAAGACTCCCAATAGATCCCGTTTGGTTGTAAGAAAGACACAAAATGCTCGATGCTTGGAAGCCCTCTGCACGAGGACGTCCTTCCAGATGATAGAACTCCTCGCTGGTTGTTTTGATGCTGATGAAATGATGGAAAGCAAAAACTTTTTGGGTGGTCGTTAAGGTGTCGTAAAGAGGCGTGGCGTGATGGAAGCAGAGTATGAAATAATGGTCTACTCGCGGCCAGAGTCTCTGCTCCAGGTTCTGCTCAGATTTCTGAGGGCACCACCGAAGCGGCGGGCCTTGTCGGACACAGACGAGCCATTTGATGAGATGGAAGCAGCACTGTTCTGGCGGCTGGCAGAAGGCTTCATCTCATCGACGAAGTTGCCTGAGCCTCCTCTACCAGTGTGGTAAACAGGAGCCTTAGCGCGAGCATCCATGAGCTTCTGATCGCGAGCAAGCTCTTCGTCAAAAGAGAAGATTGCTCTTTGGCTTTCCTGGCGAGTAAAAGTGTTTCCCATGCCACCTCTGCCAGCAATGTACTTCTGGTTTGGTGGAGGAGGAGACATGGCAGCACGGGATGCAGGGCCAGTAGCTTCTTGACCGACAGTAAGATCCTCGACCTTGTAACGAGCGTAGTTTCCAGCACCTCCTCGTCCAGAGCCAAGGTATGCTGTGCTCCTGCCTCTAGGAGCTGAGGGGTGAGGCTCGTGAATGAGGTAGCTCAATGAGACCATGTTTATGAATGTGTGATTGTAGTTATAATTGTTGGTCGGAACGACGTGTGAGAGTATTCAATGGACCCAGTAGTATGTGGAAGAAGTTGTAATGGAAAGTGGTTTGAGATTGTGATATGAATCAACAGCTACGAGGGGCAAGCAGCGGGGGTCTATATATGAAAAACCAGCAGCAGGATCGAGTGTTGACACATCACGATCGAAAGGCAACGCATCCTGGGCCAAAAATTGCACCACCTTACGCGTGGGCAAAAGTTTTTAATGCTATTCCCCTAGATGCTTAGTGTCAAACGGCAAAGTGATCATGCGGCCTTGGCTCATGGGCAAAGCTGATGAATCCGTTACCCGAATGACTTGAACCGAAAAGTTTTTTTCCACATCATTTTGCGCAGCACAGTCACATCAGCTGCCTGGCAACCTTTCGTAGGTTCTAGCTCTTTCGGAGCTGCCCGATATTCAAATTACAACCTCGTTTTTCTTTGCAAATTCTGCAAAGAACTCCTGTCTGAGCTGTCTGCCACGACGGCCCCCTCATCGGCCTTGCAACTCAAAGTGGAATGAGCTCACTGACCAAAGCAAGCCAAGACGTGGTACTTCTATTTCCATTACCCCCAGAAAATACAAAAATCGACGCTATTACCCCATGAATTGCTCACGACGGCTAAGTAAGTTTCAGTAAGGCGTCCGCGGTTATTAGCAAATCACACGGCGCCTCCTGTGACAGCACGACCCACGGGTTCGAATCGCAAACACGGAGAGGAGGATGATGAGAACATTCGTTGCAGTGATGATGCCAATATTGCTGTCGTAAGAGATGTCACTCTGCTGCGGTGTTACTTTAATGTGTTGTGAGGCTGAGTGGCACGATGAGCAAGAATGCCCTTGGAGATCATTCAATGTTGTGCTCTAGGGATTCGTTGCATCACCATAGCTCACGATGATGAGCCAGGAGAGTACCTAGTCACGCAACCCACGGAGCGGAGCTCTTCCGTACCGACTTGAAAAATGTCTCGTTGTCAACGATGGAAGCTTCAATCGAACACCTGCTGTTTACGGCTCTCCTACACCGACTTCAGGTGCGTGTGACCTTCTTTGTCCCTTGACAACAGTTACACACCGCTCGTACAACTCGCTGCCACCGAAATAGTTCAAAGTCGCCACTGCATATCGTAGCACATGTACATGTGGTTTCGAGAAGAGATGAACTTCGTTGCTCTGAATCATCGGTGTCTCCTTGATTCGAATCGTGCTTGGTCAGGCTATGTGGATCGTCTTCATGCTAAGCAGTGTACAAGCCAATCGTAGCTCTTGCTCCTTGCGAACGCGACACTCGTCTCTGTTTTATTCGTTCTCTCCATCTGTCTTGGCCCGTCGATGGTCTATGGAAAGTCACTGAAACTATTTGGTAATGTATTGACAAGAAAGTCGAGTAGTGTATTGTTTGGTAGCCCCGGACTACGGCTATCGGGAATGGTGTGCCTTTTTACCTGAGTCCCCGCAAAAACGTTTTCCCCTCATTTTTCTCCTGGCTCGTATATTGCCCTGGTCTGTGTCTTGGACCTTTGTCTAGCCGCTCGGGGTGTGGGCTCAGTCCAATCCTTCAGCCCTTCTGCTCAGGCGGCCAGCTCCGGAGCATCACTATGAAGAGGTGGCGGAATGTAGCTCCTTCTTGGCCTGACCTTTCTCCGCATTTAGAGCCAGGGTGTTGCTTTCCAGAAGAACGAAACGGTCTCCAGACGAGATGGCGCCTGCGGGGAGATGCTCGGGAAAGCAGTCTGAGCTGGGAAGTTTCAAGCGTTTCGGTCAGGTGCTCAAGCGGATTACTCGACGATGACTGGTACACCTGATGATCCAGACCAGGCGTTCGAAGAAATAGGAGCGAGCGATGAGGTGTCACAACCAGTGTGCGGGGAGGACATGTTGCAGAGATGACTTGTCGTTCTTGTCGAGAACGTGGCATAGCTTTGTCGTCAAGCATTGCAAGAATCGCGTAATGTATCACGCAAACTTGGTATGGATAATCTCAGGGTTCTCATGCCAGTCGTCGATATTCACCCACATCTGCAATATCACGTCAGTCTTGAGGCTGGTTGTGCAATGGAGATGGTACTGACCCTTCTGAAGGTGCTGAGACCGGCCAGAATACTGCCACCAATCCACGTGCTGTACTTGCGCTCGGGTGGTGCAAAGATCTTGATGCGCATGTCTTTGACTGCTAGACGTTGCACCTCGTGCAAGAGACGATCACCGAAGCCCTTGGTCAAAGTCGAACCTCCGGACAAGACGATGTTTGCGAAGAGAGACTTTCTCAGGTCCATGTCAGTACGGCTGATGGCATCAACAACGATCTGATGAATTCCAGGATATTCGAGGCCAATGATTTCAGGATCGAAGAGAATCTCAGGCGCTCTGAACCTCTCGGGGCCGATCTGCAGAGCATGGTAAGCTTAGGAAGGTATATACAAGGGACACGTGGTTGTACCTTGAGCTTCTGGCCGTCGGGCAGGGTATACTCAACCGTCTTGCCGTCCTGTCTGGCATTGCCTGTAGCCCAGTCCTTCTCTTCTTTCTTGGGATCAAGAGCCAGATAACTTGTCTTTTCTTTGATCATGCGCACCACCTCCTTCTCGGCACTGGTATGGAAGATGTAGCCAGACTTTCGGAGCAGCGTCTGCATGTGCTCGGTGACGTCTCGACCAGCGACATCAATTCGGCGGATGCTGTTGTTGATTGCAAAGCCTTCATAAACGGGGACAGCATGCGAGACACCGTCGCCCGAGTCCAGAACGATACCAGTGGTCCTGCCTGAGGCGTAGAGAGACAAGACAGCTTGGATGGAGGTAAACAAAGCAGGAACGTTGAAGGTCTCGAACAAGATCTGGGCAGCCGTGTCGCGGTTGGAACGAGGATTGAGCGGCGGTTCGGTCAGAAGCACGGGGTGTTCTTCACTCAGTGTCTTGAGCTCTTCGGTGTAGACGTGTTGCCAGATCTTCTCCATGTCGTCCCAATCAGTGACGATTCCGTGTTCCAATGGGTAGCGAATCTTCAGCAGACCGCGCAGCTCCTGGGCCTTCTGGCCAATGAAGACATCTCCTTCGAGAGCACCAGCGAGAACACGCAGGTGTTTGGGACGGCCGACGTAGGACGGGAAATAGCATTTGGGCGCGTCTTCGCCTGCGAAACCGGCTCGAATGGTGCCACTGCCATTGTCGAGGACAATTGGCGCGTTGTGTAGAGTGTCTGCCATGGGTCCCTTTTGTGTGATCCTTCTCTTTCTGACAGACTATTGTTGCGAGCCCATGATTGGGAGGGAGTTTGTTGTCCAAGCTGTCTGGTGCTAGCAACTCGCTGAAACACCAGGAGATGCTTGGCGCTGCGTCGCCCAATCTGGCAACAGCCCTGTCGCATACCTAGGCAGGTACGCTACCTCGGGTCTCGCAACCGACCTCGCGCGTCTTCTGACTCTGTCCCTGCTTCCATCTCTATTTTATATACAAAACCACATCCCTGTCATCTTCACAAATCTGCTCGACACTTCTATAATGGCCATGCAGTTTAACGCACAGCCTGCCGTCCATGACCCGCGCTTTGCTCCCAACACTGATACTAATGGCACCTGTTCACCAGCCACAGACAATGACCCATCTGCTGTCTCTGCCACGAGAAAACACGTCGATATTGACAAGCAGTGCGCTGTTCCTCAGTACAACGGCGTCCCGTGCCCTGCTCCACTTGCTTGCTCGTCGCACACCGTACGTGACAAGCACACGGTCCCTGGCAGAAGTGCTCCGCTAGAACAACTCATGGCTCGTCAGCAGCAAGAGTTGGCACAACACACTCAGCAATAACCCACATTTGCAGTATGAAAGCTCATCTGTACGTTTGATTTTCTCCTCACTGAATCATGTTAGCTCAGCGAGTGACAAACACATGGCGGTGGCGGCAAGCTCAAGAGTGATTGATTGAGGGACGACTGGGATTTGAGGAAGAATTAGGTGATTTCGATTTATGGTATCAAAAAGAGAAATACACATTAGTGCGCTACCATCCATCGCCAGCGCATACCATGACCAAAACAATAACGCCTTTCCACCGCTTCTTGTCTCATAGAAGTCGTGATAGTATAATACAGGAATACGAAATAAGGATATCGACTGACCATTAGCAGTCGTAACCAAGAAGCTGTTGTACAGAGAACCAGTCTCAGGCCACACATGTTGGCGTCTCAAGCATGGTCTGCTGCGTTCAGTGGAGTGGGTGGTTCATTTCGAGAAAAGAACTCTCTGCGAGAGGTCGCTTAGACCTGGCTCATGGCAGGTCCCTTGCGGATGCCACCGGCACCACCGCGCATGTTGACACCAGAGTTGCGGCCCTGGAGACCAGCGCAGACAGCAGAGATGACGTGGGCAGCGAAGCCAAACCAGAGGAAGGCAGTGACAGCCTGGGCCTCGTGGCAGCGCTTGGAGGTGTTGGGAGATCCGTTGGTGATGGAGTTGCTGGTGGTGTAAGACTGTTGCTTTGTTAGTTGATGTTGTCAAAATACCAATGAGGGGCTAGCTTACAGAGTTGCCACAGCTGTGGACACCAAGGTAGGAGGCCATAGCGACACCACCACAGAAGTAGAAGATGGCGTTGAGGACATCAAGACCAACGACCAGGAGAGGGTGGATCATGAATGACTCCTTGATGCTTGCAGGAATGAGGTAGAACAGCGACAGCATGCCGAAGACCGAGACGAACATGTCGTAGTTGACAATCGAAGGGTTGCCAGAGTATGCAGTTGCGATCATGTTACCGACAAGCGACATGATGAGAAGGGCCCAGATGAACTACATGGCGTGTCAATCCACGATGTCGTTTGATACTCTCAAAGTTGAAAGCTTACCTGGAAACCACGCATGGTCAGGTTGAGAATCTTGGCGACCATTTTGACTAGGGCTGAGATAAACTATGTCGTTTAGGTAGTGGAGTCGAAGGGTTGACAGAAGTTGGTGGCTGGGATAGGTGGCCTGGAGTCGCTGGGTGATGGACTGTTGATGAGATGATCAGGAATGTCTGTGGCTGGAAGGCAGGAGGTCGAGGTTAATATCCTCGCTGGGCGTGCCAGCAGAGCCGCCCATTACATCACCTCGATCAACGTCATTGCTCTACCCAAATCGTCCCATTCTGAAAAGATCCCGTCTTGTCCCTCTTTTCTCACCACACAACGGCAAGCAGTTAACCACCTGTGACGCCACCATACTCGAGAGAATCCCAGGGTTTCCAGATTAGGCTTTGGACCGAGCGCTAAACGCGGATCACTCCGGATATCGTGTATCACGAGGTCCGTGTTCACGCTCGGAGTACTGTCAAATTCGCGATTGAATATTCTGTTTCATCAAGATACGTCCACACGGCTTGTCCACTCTCTGTCTATCTGCTTCTTTAATCTTGAATCTTGTGTCTAGACTTCTGAGAATTGCAGCATGATAGCTCCAATAGTCAATCCTCGAATATGAGACAAGCTTCCGGCAACCGTTACAATATCACAGGGTATGACGCTCCAGGGTTTAAAGATGACGCTTTCCGAGGAAAAAAAGTGTCAGGCTCCCGCAGCTCCGACAGTGACGCTATACAAAATAAAAATTCATGTGACGGCTCAACACCTTGCATCGATGCCAGGGATGCCGATTGTGACGATGGACCGATGCAATTTTCAATAGAAAACCTGGTTGGAATTATGTATGATCCCTATATATGCCTATTACCGATCCAATCACTGAATTCGAGCACCGAAAACGCATAGGTGACCGAGCGAATTACTAGCAATGTTGTAAGGCTGGACCCTGGTGGTTGGCATTATGTAGCGGAATTGTCATCTCTTAAGCGCATCGCAGGCTCGACCAAGCATTAGTATCCACAAATGCCACTACAATCCAAAAGTTCGACTGGATAGTAGATTCTGGGAAGACCTTGCGACATTGACACTGTAAGATTTCCGTTCGGCCCTGCCTCCATCGCTTCGCAGGACAGGACGTCCACAACCGTGGTGCCACTGTCATATCCAGTCTTGGTGATGTTGAGGGTGTAGTTAGCACTGCTAGCACCATTGTTGGTTAGAATCGTGATGCTTTGGTATCCATTGTCTCCCTTGCGCATAGCGACGTTGGCGCTGTCGCTATAAATGACACGATTCTGATAGGTGAGCCAGTCCCCATCAACGTAGAGCGCATGGTTGCGAATCTGATTTACACTCGCCGTGTGGGTGTAGAGAGGGGCACCAGTGTTGTATTGACTCAGCCAGACAGCCTCGCGATTGTAGGGATCCTGGGCGCCGCTGTAATGCTGCTCCTGGCCTTCGTACAAGATGGGAATTCCGTCGCCCATGATCGTGTAGGTAATGATGTTTTTAGCCAGGGACATGTCGCTGGTCAATGATGCAAAGCGAGGTTGGTCGTGATTTTCCGAGAACGATCCAAGTACGCTGGTGTCTTTACATTGGCTCTTCATGCCGTTGAGCTGACTGACAAATTTGGACATGCTTCCAGCAGTTGAGGAGAATGCATCTGTGGCTGCATAGTACCTGAGAATGATGTAAGCAAGGAGAAGGTATGTTCATTCTTTTGCACGTACATTGCGTAGTTGAGAACACTGTCCATATAGTTCTGGTAAGGGCAAAGACCATACGGATCGCCGTTAGTCACTTCGCCGGTCATGAAAACGCCAGCGGCCTCTCCAAATCCGGGCCAAAATGCCGTGTCAACATGCTTGACTGTATCGATACGAAGGCCATCAACTGGTAGAGCGTGAGTCAAGGTTCAAGATCAATGTCCACGGACTTACTGGAGTAATTGGCGACCAGCTGCTGAATCCATGTCTGGTATTCTGACGCGACTACAGTATCTTCTGTCCGAAGGTCGACAAGCTCTACGTTCGAGTCACCCAACCAGCAGTCTTGAATGCTGGTATTGTTGCTGTAATCGACATTACAGAAGCTGTGATAATACTCAACGTTGTCGAAAGGCTTGAACATGGTGTAGTTGACTGAACTCGCGTTGCCGTTCCAGCCGTTGTGATTGACTACAACGTCAACCATGAGATACTAGAGCACAGTCAGTGATGGTTCTGAGTTTTGCTTGTGCATTCTCAACTGACCATCCCTCTGTTGTGTAGAGCTGTGGCCAAAGCCCTGAGATCATCTGCGGTGCCAAAAGCACTGTTGAGCTGATACAGATCTTGTTGCCAGTAGCCATGCCATGGTTCGCCATAGGGGGTCCAGGTCTGGATCTGATATGTGATAGGGGAAATCCAGATCTGTCCTTCGGTTCAGCATTTGCCGGTCAACGGCTCGACGCCACATTTCGGTGAACTCACGGCAGTGAATCCCATGTTTGAGATATAGTCCAATTGCTTGATGATCCCTTGATAAGTGCCACCACAGTATTTACCGACTGGGTTACAGGGCGCTGTGGTGCTTCCATCGGGACGTGCGAAACTGTCGAGAGGTCTTAGTCAATCGCAGCAACTTCTAAAGCGAGCGAGAAGACTCACCGATCGGTCAGTACTTGGTAGATGGACTTTGAACGCCAGTCGGCGGCAGATGCTGCCAGAACAGAAACGCCGAAGCTGAAGAGAGTGAGGAAGAAAGCGAGCTTCATGGCTGCTTCAATTGGTGTTTGAGATAGGTCGGTGTTGCTGTGGCTGTTCAATGTAGACGAAAGTCAATGCGACTGTTGTATTGGTGAAGGCTTGCTTCGCGCGGTTGATGTGATGCGCAAGTGGTGTGTCAGGTCTTTATGATTAGTTTCTTGTCGATGCTATATGCAAATCGTGCCGGAAAAAGTGTGTCGATTAAAACAAGTACTGTGTCGAAAACTTAATGGTCGCCGTCAAGGCTGACAAGAAAAGGAGTGTGCTCGAAGAAAGGCTGTGGTGGCCGGACAGTCACCTGCGATGCAGGTTCGACGCGGGAATGTGATGCAACAAAAGAAAAGAAGCAGGAACAGACACTCGATATCAGGGCAATTGCGACTGGAAGAATGAGAAAGGTGTGCGCGTCGAGGACATCCCACAAACATTCAGCCCCGTTGGAAAACGGTGCCGTTGAAGTTCTAATGATTCACTATGAGAATAAGTGGTTCCTTGACCTAACAAAGAAGTGTCGCTACAACTGTATACCTATAGAGGCACGCCTAGAGCTCAGCGGACTGGAGCATGCGCAACAGTCTTGAGACAAGTCGACCTGTTGTCGTAAACATCTACAGGGCAGTCACGATGCACCTGACCTGCGGCGATCGAAGACATGCCGTGATGTCAAGGAGTAGAGTCCATGATCATCGTGCTTGTATCATCCTCAGCGCACATGCAGAGCACGTCCGGCTTCGGACTGTTCGAATATCGAGGTTGAAGACTGGGAGGTCAGGAACGAACAGGAAGTTAGAATATTGTGTCCCTCGGTCGACAAAGGCTCGGGCCGCCGCTTCAGGGTCTAGACACCTGCTGTGTCAGCCCTACTCTGAATACCTACAGTATTTTATGGTCGCAGCTCGAGTCGACAGGCTTAACATCCAATTGCTCGCTAGAGAGTTCTAGTATACGAGCTCCATTTTTGGTTCAAAGATTCTAAAAATCTCGAATATATAGACTGATTCTTGCTTTGGACTCTAGTAAATTGTACATGCGCTTGTTCATGAAGGTTTGATTCAGTAGGATTTGTTCCTAACTGCACTGCAATCCCGAGCAATTTTGAGTGCAACAACACAGCCTTACAAATGACCAAAACACAGACAACATAATCAATCATTAGGCATCTTGAGTACTTGTAGAGTCCGATATCGCTTTCTGAAACCATAGATATTGGATCAACGGCACCAAACAAGAATGTTTTGAGACGACCAGGGTCATACCAGCAACGAAGATAACTGGGTTGCTTCGCATCCTCTCTGCGTGCTGAAGCTCGTCGCAACCTCGCGCCTGACTGCTGCTACATCGCGAGTACGGGGCTTATTACGCCACCAGTGCGTAGATGCATTACAGATGTAGGTGTCATCATGGAGATAGCCTTTAATAGACTTTCTTTGTGGACTATTGATTTAAGACAAGGGGTGATGCAAGCAGTTAGATGTCCTCCTTTAACTTAACACACCCTGGTCGACGTTATTCAATCCAAATTGGGATAATTTGATCAACAGCTTTCGGCCGAGACCACGAAACGTGGCCCGAGCCCTTGCATCCTTCAACCACAGGAATACCACATAAAATACATACTCGGGATAACATCAGACATTCACATCGGACTGCTTCCAATATGGCTTCTCGACAGTTCACCGACCCCCTCGTCGTGTTGAGGGCAGCTCCACTCATTTCTGCGACATGCTCATTATGGTTCGCCTGGAGTCGGCACTTCTTCCTTCGACTCATGAACGAGCCAGGTACCTGAGAGAACAGCAAAGCCATGTTATCAACATACTTTCCCAGCTTCTTTCGCCACGCAACACCATACGTGATAGGCTTTTGAGTACTACGATGGGAGTTGCAATCGCAAATCTCTATGTTCAACCTGCATCGCTCATTGCTACCCAATCATTCCGATGGTATAAGGCGGGTGCTGTTTTTGCTTTTGGAAATTTACTGTTCGTGCCTTCGATTGCTCCTAGCATTAAGGACATACACGATCAGAATGGTGACAACATCAACAATCTCGATCGATGGCTGCGTGTCAATGCCGTTCGTGGCCTTACTATTGATCTGGCTGCATGGGTGACCTTTGCTATCGCTGTGTCAAGGGTATCTAGCGGGCGTCCGAGTCGTGTGTGAGACTGGAATAAGGCAGAGGAGGGATATGAAAGATCGCGATGTAAAAGAGTGTTTTTGGTCGGGCTTATATATGATATGAAACAAGCAGAGCATGTTGAAATGCGATCAGACACGTATCCGTCATTGTTGAAAGGCTGAGCAGATCGAACTCAAACGGTGAAATCAAGAAATACTAAAACTCAGCAACAAAACAGCCTGTCTAGTAGTCATCTCCACGAGAGACTACTTCTTTGCAACTCGGTCTGAGCAGGACAGTCTATATGCACGTTAGCATGTCATCCATTGATTTCGTATCATTGTACTCACATGCTCAAACTGAGCTATATAAGAGCCTGGTATATCGACCAAAGGCGCATAGTCCTCGACAACGCCACTAGCAATGAGTGACTTCATGCCTAGATGGTAGTTTTTGACTCCCAGACGCTCGAGGTAACGCCTCGAGAAGACCAAGGTGCCAAAGTTCTCGTCGATGGTCTTCAGAAGCGACTTTGCAGATGCGAATTGTAGGCCAGTAGGACGGACATGTTGATTGCGACCATATCCGTAGATACCAACATCGTCCGTGAGATAGCCATTACCAGTGGTGCCGAAGGTTTCAATGGCAAAGATATCGCCTTCTTCCATGCGTTGGTTGGTCTCAGTCTTGACGAACGGGACTTGCTTGTCGCCATGAATCTTGTAGCGCAAGATATTGTGGCCAGTGATGTTTTGGACCGCTTTCACAGGGATGGTCTTGCCGTTCAGCTCGACCTCGTAACTTTCCATGACTTCTTGTACGTCTCCACTGATTTGGTCGATTCTGGCGTCGATGCCAGCTTCCTGAAACTAGTGAGCTTGTATAATAACCTTAAAATCCGAACAAAACGTACCTTGAGTCCAGTATTGGTGGCTTCTTTGACGGCGGCCAGCAAATTGTCGTAGACAGGATTAGAAGCTACGGTAAACGCGCTGTCGACAATTCTGCCGTTTACGTGAACACCAAAGTCCACCTTCAAGACATCATCGTATTGAAGCACGACCTCTTTGGCACCAGGATTAGGGGTCCAGTGTGCACCGACATTGTTCAAGCACAACCCAGTTGGAAAGCCCATACCAGCCTTGAGTGCGTCTCCAGTCTCGAGGCCCTGATGGTCTACCAATGCTCGTACGCCTTCTTCAATCTCGTCGGCGAGCTGGCTCATCGTGACGCCAGGTTTGGCGATTGTTTGCACGTATTGGCGAACTTGACGATGAACTTCTGCAGCCTTCCGATAGTCACTCAAGAATTCATCGTCCATGTTTTTGATAGCATCTTGATGACGAAGCTCCGCAGAGGTTGTTCTCTGGAGATTGTCATCGCTGATCGCGTACTCGACAATCTCGCCCTCGGGGTACTTGTTACCGTGGAAAATATTGGCAAGCGCAACCCTCGGGGGTGCTGTTTGTTGACCCTTTCCAGGCGCCTTCTTTTTCTTCTTGTTGTTCTTTCTCTTCTTCTTGGTCTTGCCTTCGCAAATCAGAATCACTTCTGTTGTATAAGAAGGGCTTGGCTTACTGTTGTCGGCCTTCAAGTCGCATCCAACGTGGTGGTCTGATTCATCGCCATCGCCGTCACCTTCATCTTGCCCTTCGAGCACACCAGAGACCAAGCCAGTCGCTGCTGCTGGCTTCGGAGGATTAATGTTTGCAATTGCACCATTAGTCGAGGATCCTGCTATTGGTGTCAGAGAAGTGCAAGGTTGTAGATGTTACGTCTCCACATACCACCTGGACCTTGCTCATGTTCATTTGGCGTTTTGGAACCCATGATACACTTTTGACTGTACACATAAAGAGTTCTTTGTCGTCGAGGTTGTGAATGAAGATGGGAGGTTGCACGCGAGCACAGTCATCGTGAGACGAGCTGCGCATTAGCGCCTGATGACTAAAGTCTTGGTGAATCCTTCGAAGGACCATCAAAATTAGGCAGGAAATTTAGTTCGCAGCAACGAAACGTGAAGCAATAGCAAAAAGATGCTCCTGATGTATTCAGTGTGACAAAAAACAGCAAAACATACAGCAGCAGGGATTCCCACGTGGTCACCCACCGTAGTACTAATCTGCCGTTCAACTGCTTATGTATGGCAGAGCGGACGGGATGCCCAGTTTTCAGCTGACTGTGGCCGTATGTACTTGATGACACTTCTCTATCAACAATATACCCTTTATCCCAAGCAGAGTTGGATTTACTGGTATACCTTCGATGGTCGAGGATGCATCGTGATGCACCAACATGGTCTTCAAAGCTGGTCTTGACCATCACCTCTTCCAGTGTATCATCGAAGTGCACTTCTTGGCATCAAGCTCTGCTTTGATTCGACTTGACGAATGGGATGCATTCCTTTGCTAACAGAGAGCATGGCGTACGCAGCCAAGATCAGAGCGATGTAAAGAGGGAGGCTTTAGTTATGGCAACCCTGAATCCAGTGTAGATATGTATCACTCCAAGTTTCGCTGTCATTGCAAGTGCGTTCCAAGAAATTGCATGGATAGCAAGGCATAAACAAAGCAGCAAGACAGTCTATAAAGGTGTATCCGTGTAGTAAAGAGATATATGGTTTTTATGCAGAAGTAGAGGACTTCACCGAGTCTCAAACGCCATAAGAAGATTGTACTGTGACCTCCTACCTCCCTGATACGCGGATCTGTCGAGTCATCATTACGCCTTTCCCATCATACGTCGTCCAAGCACTTTGACCTTCATGATCTATAAGTGAACTCTGAGATCTTTGACTCTCTGGTCTGCCCGTCACGACTTGACCATGCTCGATCGTGTCCAATTCAGTCATGCTGTCGATGTCCGTCTGCATAGTTTTCGCCCCGATAGTAGTCCGCGAGAGTCCTCCCGATGCATTGTATTCTTTTGAGTGTGCTGACCTGGCAGTATGCTTGCTGTTAGAGCTTTGCCAGGAGGGGAGTGATGTTTTCTCTGCCACGACCTGGAACAAGGGTCTCAGCGTTCCGAGGGAAGCCGCAGTGATGGCCAATCCAGGTTCAATAATGGATACTAGACCCGTATTGACAGCGTTACTCAAGTAATGAGCTTGATCGGTCACGCCGCTCAACAGTCCAATCCGAACGATCGAGGCAACGCAGCTGAACCCTCCCATACTCAACAGTACGCAGCAGGAGATCTTGGTCTTTCTCGGCATCTGACTGCGCCAGAGGATAGCTGTAGGCAGACATGCGAACATCACATCCATCAAAGCGTTGGAGATGCCCGAGACATATAGCAGCGGCGAAACTATACTGGCCGGAAGGCATTTTCCTCTTGCAGTGTTGAGTAGTATTTCTCTGGGTGAGCCACACCGGAAAGTGGTGATGAACATGTAGGCAAGGCTGTATGCCGTGAAGATTGCTGTTGGAATTATGATAATTCGGCGCTGCCACTTTACGACAACGATGCGAAGGAAGACGATGGCAAGAGATATCTTGAACAAGATTGTGGTAAGGACATAGAGAGAATTGTAGATCAAGGTGTACTTGTGACCAGTTAGCATAGAAACAACAATGAGAATGTTTGCTTGCAAGGGTGTGACGTTTGCTTGATTGTCTTCGAGTATTATCAGCAGATCCAAGATGATGCTCGCATCAATGACCTGTGCTCGAGTCGGAGAAGAAGCCACATTTTCGACAACTTCTACCCATGCTTCGTACGTGTTGCAAAGAAGCAAGATGAGATTGAGATGGGTATGCAAAGCAAGAAAGAAGGAATGAAGGGTCAAGATACCTCAAGCGCTGTCGTGAGGGCATTCCAAATGCCGATGAAGTCCGATGTTGTGTATGCTTCAACGACCGTCTTATTGTAACCATACTCAGCAATGACGATTAACAATGCAGCGAAAGAGGTGAAAGACATCTGTGAAGAAATCAGTGACAAGTCTACAGGAGTCGACATGGCATTGGCAAGGGACTCACTGCAGCCAATATCATTATTCCATCGTCCCAACCGAAAGCTTTCGCGAGACAGACTCTGACATAGATACGAAGGGCTATGGACACCCATACAGGTACAAGGAAAGCGATTGAGACGCCCAGCATCTGTGACGACCTGCTCCGCAGATCCATCACATTTGGGAGACCACTGATATCCATCGAGGAAGCCATGGTGTCAGTACGTGTAAGTAGAAGAGTAAGAAACGGTAGATGGATTGAGGAGAGGACTTATCTTTGGGTCTATAAGGCTTCAAACACTGTTTGATCCGACGAGTATAAGTGGGGTAGACTGCTAACCGTACTGGTAGCCAGGCAATTCATCGACTCTAGTGCGGGACTATCGTTGCCGTAGGTGTAGGAAGAGCAGCAATATTTGCCGATCGAGTGTGTTTATGGTCTGTGGTCGAGTCATGCCATTGCCGCTGGGATCATTTTCAACCGTGTTCAAGCCTTGAATTCGGACCAGAATCCGTTAAAATTGACTGCCGAAGCAGAGACTCGTGAAAATGGCGGAACGATAGCAACGATCTGCCCAAGCGCAGTAGGTGACAAATGCTCAAAAGCTTTCTTTGTCCCTACCGTGTGTCCATGTCCAGGACCATAATAGTAGTGTTATGTCGGTTGGAAGATGCCATACATAGATAGCACAGTGCAACCATGTGTGTAATAACCTTATCGTATCATGGATCTTTGAATTCATTTATCTCACTTCTCCAAGGTAGATCATTCGGATATGGCAGTACTCAGCTTGTGGGGAAGTATCACGACCGCATCCAGGATCTCAAAGACGCTAATTAAACTGGCGAGAGACAGCATGAATCGTCTGTGAGATATCTGAATCATGTCATGAAACTTCGAGTTGTCAGTTTCAATGATCGACTAGAGTAACAATAGTGTGCGACTGTTCAAGGATCGGGAGCCAAAGTTTCGGCGGCTGGGAAGATTAAGCGTACTCACGCTGGGGCGTCTTAAGACAAGGAGAGGAGTTTGAGACACGCTAACGGACCCAGGGCGTGTTCGGTTCCGAAATTCTTCTCCCGCTTGATGTTCCGTCTTCCTTTTGGGCGCACAAATTTATGCAATATAGAGTAGGTAACTACTTTTGATAAAAAAAGTTCTTAGTAGCCTTCTAAAGAGTACTGTGAATACTAATACTACTAAAAGTCTTAATCGCAAGTCTTCTCTAAGAATATTTAGTATGCCATGGGATTTAAGGATATATTCTAATGCAGTAATATAGTTCTTAATATTTATCTTGGACACCACCTCTTGTGGAGTACCACGATCAAAATACACGTCATCGAAATACCATTGTATTCTATACACTCTCTATATAATTGAAGCTCGTTTGTGACTTTATCAAAGCGGAGTGTTGGTGATGTGATGGCAGCCCGAAGCCATCATGGATACATACTCCTTAGCTGCAAGTCGAGTTCAAACATGCTCATGAACCTAATCCAGTTTATGTTTCTGTCAGCGACTGACTGACAGCGGGAAAGGTACTATGAACCAACCGGGTAGAGCGTTTTGAGGTTACCCAATCGTGATTGGGATGAGTTGCTCGTCAGATGGTGCAATAGCACGCGAAAGCACCTATGGATTTGCGATGCAGCCATGTCTCCACCTGACCAACTTGGCTCCTCAAACACTGCATGTAACCACTCGTTGAATATTGTAGGATTCTTGAAGCATGGCTGTGTCTGGCTTGAGAGAAAGAACTACCACCATGTCTCCACAATGGTGCAATCCTCAACCTTTAGGTTCAATGTCGCCATCGTTCGTGTCTGCTGCTACAGCTGTTAGTTTATATATTTCGGTTGTTCGATGGTTGTAAATGTAGTCAACAGCTTGTCGGTCGTTCTCCTATACTTGCAGACAATTTATTTATAGTTCTCTCGGACCAGTTTCAATGTCTTTCTTTCGACGGTCTGTTCGCGAAAAGAAAGAAGATTCTGCAACATCTTCGAGCAACGATGTCTTTTCTTCGCACGAGATAGTGTCAACCACAGGCGACCTGAAATTTGTGGTTGAACAGGGCTGCAATGGATCGCAACCATCTTACCAAGAAGTGTCTGGTGCGCCCGTCGAGACCAAATCTTCTCTCGGATATGCTGTTGGACCCGCGACAATTGTCTTGATTAACGTTGGCAAGATGATCGGAACCGGTGTCTACTCGACGCGTGCGTCATTTCCACACATTCATCGAGCACCAATGCTGATAAAGGCGCAGCGGCGACTGTACTAAAAGGTACCGGCTCTGTTGGAACCAGTCTAATCTTTTGGGCTCTGGGGCTCCTTACGTCCGGTACATCGCTTGCAGTGTATCTTGAGTATGCATCCTACTTCCCGAATCGATCGGGCTCAGAGGTCGTGTACTTGGAGCAAGCTTTTCCGCGACCAAAATACTTTTTCCCCATTGCCTTCGCTGTCCAGACAGTGATTTTGTCGTTCAGCAGTGGCAACGCCATTGGTATGTGATACTGCGTCAAATCGATGTAACTGAACTGACTGTCATGATCAGTCATGGCTCAGTATCTATTCAAGATAGGAGACCACACGCCTTCTGCCTGGGAGAAAAAGGGCGTCGCCATTGCTTGTTATACGTTGGTCACATTGTGTAAGACGTAAAATACGGTCAAGACAGCGACATGATCTAACGAGGTTCCAGTATTGATTTTTCACACCAAAACCTCTTACCGTATATCCAATGCCATTGGCATGATCAAAGTTCTGACATTAGTGTTGTGAGTCGATGATCCTCCCGAAAGATCAGCCACTAACAGCAGTTTTTATAGCATCGCCATCACTGGACTTGTTGTTTTGGGTGGCCACACCAGAGTCCAAGATCCAGGAGCGAACTTTAGACATGCGTTTGAAGGCAACGCGACTGGATACGGCTTGACAAACAGTCTGGTCAAGATCATTTTCTCATATGCCGGCTATGAGAATGCCTTCAACATCGTTAACGAGATAAAAGTAGGCCACCGAGCATTAGATCCAGTCGAAAATGCTGACGTTCGTCGTAGAATCCTGTAAAGACGATCAAGAGAAATGCATCATACTCTCTGATCATTGTGACAGTGCTGTATATCCTTGCGAATGTTGCTTACTTTGCGGCTGGTCTGTCCGATGTCTTTTGAAACGGCAAGCATATACTGACACTGAGACTAGTACCAAAAGCCGATATCAAGGCGTCAGGTGTGACGGTTGCAAGTCTTTTCTTCACCAATGTCTTTGGTCATGCCAAGGGCGTCAAAGTCTTCAACCTGCTTATTGCTCTGAGTGCATTTGGAAACCTGATTGCCGTGCAGATTGGACAATCTCGTCTCATTCGAGAATGCGGAAGGTGAGTACCCAGGTTGGCTAGATCAGTAAGTACTAAGACTGATCATCCTGCAGACAAGGAGTGTTGCCATTCCCAAAATTCTGGGCATCCACAAGACCATTTGGTACACCAATCGGACCGTATATGGTTAAATGGGCTGTCACAGTTATAATGATCTTGGCACCTCCGGCGGGCGATGCGTTCAACTTCATCACAGACCTGCAGACTTATCCGGCTGCTGCGTTCGCTTTTACTATGTCGGTGGGATTGTACGTGGTGCGCTACCGGCGTAAGAAGTTGGGGGTCCCAAGAAGTGAATTCCGAGCGTGGGACGCTGCTGTGGTGTTTACAATTCTGCAGAATCTGTACTTGCTCATCATGCCTTGGTATCCTCCAACAGGAGGAGCAACAGGTGGAGATGTCAGCTTCTGGTATGCGACTTACTGCGTCACAGGGATTGGAATTCTTCTGCTCTGTGGAGTGTATTACTACTTGTGGTTGTATGTGCTGCCCAGATGGGGCAAGTACCGCATCAAACAAGAAGTCGTAGTTCTGGAAGATGGATCAAGCACCAACTCGCTAGTCAGAGTAGCATTGAGCGACTTGGAGCAGTGGCGCCAGGCCCATGATGCAGCAGGCAGATTGGTTGTGACGGGTGTTGAGGTCGAAGCGAAGAACGAGGGCCGCTCCGGACAGGTGTAGGTTGGCACGAGTTGTTTGTCAGGGTGATTGGAGAGAGATTTGTGTATCGAGTCAAGATCGAACGAACTTTGGAATTAAAGATCATGGTTGATATCGTAAATATGTGATAAAGCAGGAAGGAGCACTCCACCGGGCGGAAAGTCTTGGCAGTGTATATCACGGCGGATGGCAGCCGACGCGCGGTGCGTTTCGAGCTGTCAGCTGTTACTACCGACCTTACCTTCCTACTCATCACACATAACACAGTCGCACCAACGCAAGTCATGTCGGACGACGAGATTGTTGCAGGTCCTCCCGGAGCCACATCGGTGGATGCACGAGGAGCATCCGAGTCGAAACCCAAATACCGCTCATGGCGCAAGAAGTATCGCAAGATGAAGACGCACTTTGACGACGTCATGAAAGAGAGCAACAGCTTGTTCGTTGATGAGCAGAAGCTCGATAACCTGTCCAAGAGGCTGCAGGAGCAGAACGAGTAGGTCATCCTCGTCCACCGTCGTGTCATGACCAAGGGTTGACTTGTTTAATAGCCAATTGCTCGACCTCCTTCTCGACCTGAACACATCCTTGTCCATCCCACACGAATTGCGATTCGATCTTTCGTTGGCTCCTAAATCCCAGCAACCGCAGGAAGAACGCGACATGAACCTCGACACAGCAAACAACATCATAGCCAATGCTCACCGCGCCTTCCACAACCACGAGATTCCCCAACTGGACTTTGTTCGCATACGACAGGATATAGAAGCCTTGCTGGCTCGTAAAAACGCTAAGAGTCTGGTCGACATGGAGGCCCAAATTCCCCATCCACGATACCACCATCCCGTCCCATCCCTTGTCGCCGAAGCAGATCCAGCCTTCTTGTCCTCGTCGCACGAAGATGCCTATCTCACTCGCCTTGACAACAAGCTAGAACCTGCCGCCCTTAGCGACCCTCGCCCGCCCTCACCTCAGCCCCTTTCCAAACTTACACAGCGTGAACTCGACCGCGAGGTTGAACTGCGGAACCCTCTGTCCGTCCACAATTGGCTCAAGAAACATGGCACAATTTCCGACCTTGATGCCGCCTCTGAAGGTGGTGCCGCTCAGACCCCTGCGACAGTCAACAAACGACGTAATCTCGCCAAGCAAGTTGGCGATAGAGCAATTGAACGTGCTAGAGAAAAAGAAGGAAGCCCAGGGAGTACTGCAGACAATGACGACGACCTTGCCGTCGATGACACTCCGGGCAAGCCGAAAAAAGCTAGGGACGACGACCAAACATACCGGCCAAAAGGTGGCCGTAGCAAAAGCAAGCGAAAGAGAGATGAGGGCGAGAATACACCTGCTCGAGGCAAGAAGCAGAGGACGAGCCTCAACATCCCTTCCGATGCATGAACATGCAATTGACGGACTAGTCGTAGTAGCATTTGTAAAAGCCTTTATCTGTTTTAGCTTGAAACACGCTCTATCGTACCAAACAAGTTTTAGCAATCACCAAATATTCGTTCCTTTACTTCCACTCGGCGCTCCAGATCTTTTGATCGCGTCTGAAAGGAACAACCTCGACGCTGCCATCAGCGTTCTTCAGCAGACTCTGCACCTTGACGGCGTCCTTTCTCAACACGACCTTCTCACCCTTCTTGTCTTCAGCTCCGTAGAACTTTCTACCATTCAATCCAAGGAATCCCTTGAGCTTCTCCTCGGTGACATCATCTGCCTTAAGAACGCCGCGCTCAATGCCCTGCTCCAAGGCAGACAGCACATACCCGACTGCATGAGGCTGCGTGAAAACACCAGCTGCAACCTTGTCACCACGCTTGTTGATAGCGGGGTGAGGAGCACTGTCGGTGCCGAGGAAGAACTTCTGGTTGCCCGAAACAACAGTCTTAAGCAGAGCTTCACGATCCTTGGGGGTCTTGGCCACAGGCTTGCAGAATGAGTGCGGGTCACCAGCCCAGTCGTCAACAATCAAGAAGAGATGGTGAGCAGTAATGGTAGCCGAGACGGTGGGACCGCAAGACTTGACTGCCTCGATAGCAGCTGCGGTGGTACAGTGTTCCAAGATGATTCTGAGCTTAGGGAATCGCCTGTGGAGGTCCTTGAGCGTGGGAAGGAAGGCCTCTTCGGCGCTCAACACGGTAATGTCGTTGTCCTTGGATCCGGGGACTTCGCCGTGCAGGTTCAGAACCATGTTCTGACGCTCCATCTCCTCGAAAACAGGATAGAAGGGCTCGTAGCTGACGACACCAGCACTACTGTTTGTAGTCACGCCGGCTGGGTAGGACTTGATGCCCGTAACACCTGCGGAAGCAGCCTCCTTGACCACTTCGGGAGTGATGTCGGGGTGCAGGTACAAAGACATGAGGAAGTTGACATTTGGCTCAATGGCTTCAAGTCTCTTCTTGTAGTCCAAGGCGTGTTTAACGGTGGTGATTGGAGGTACCAGGTTGGGCTTTGGTGGTAAAAGAGCTTAGATTCTTGTTCCATTTCCTACAGCTCAATGATATGCTTACCATGACGAAGACGGTGTTGACACCTCCCTGTCTGATAGTCGGTGTAACCAGCTCCATCATAGGTCCATCGCGAAGATGAACATGAAAATCAGCAGGAGCCGGAATTTCCAAACCATCGAAGTGTTGGAGAGACATGATGCAGATAAAGTGCTCTCTACACAAGGTCATGGTCAAGTCAGAACAAGTATCATCGCCATTGATTCATAGCCGTAAAGAGCAATTCAATGATAAAACTTACCTATGCTGTCTCTCAATCTGTCTCTTGACGACCTCAATCGATGAATGCAGCTATGACTGACGCCGTCGAGATGGACGATATCGCACGCCGAAACAGGGTCTAGCTTTTTCGGGCGTGCCAAGCCTCCAGCCAACACCCATCGCCAAACAACCTTTTGTGCATTAAACGAATACTGCTGCCAACTATCCGCACCTGACATATCAATCAAGCCTGAGCTGTTGTTAACTATCAACTATCCACACAGTTGAAATTCGTCGTCATGCTTCTAGGCCAAAAGTCGTGGTGTCACCGATCGCTGCACAAAGCCTGCTCTTGCCTCCATCGTGCAACGTTACAATCTAATAATATGGAAGGCTCACCAAGCGAATCACAGTTCTACTTGGAGAAGCTCAATTTGAGACTCGCATATGTATCTCATCATATCTATGGCTATAAGGTTTCTGACTACAAGACATGTCCACACCTTAGCAGAAGCAAGACAGACCAACAAGCTTGTCAGGCTTGTAGTGTTTCTTAAAACTGGTCACAAACTTCTGTCCGCAGATCTGTCAGTTGCCTGTTACTGCATGCGTGAACCCGTGTGACCATCCAATCATATCGCGCTTACCATCAAACAGCCATCAAGAAAGCTCCATACAGCTCAGCAGATGCAGTTTGCGAACATATTGATCACTATGCAACCTGATTTAGACCTTTAGATGCTGCCAACTCAGTTTTGTTGGCAGACGAAAGGAAAGCGCTTGCTTCCCTTCTCCAACAACTGGTCCTTTGACAACCACGTCTTGATTGTACAAACCTACCTCTCCTTATACGTGCGACGGTCTCTCCTCACTTTTCTCAAGCGATAACATCGCTCCTGAGCCTTCGCATACTAGCTTCATTGAGACCGAAATTTTGCTATCGACTATGCCAGGCCTCCACATGTCTGCCTATGCTCCGCCAGGCTCCATGGCTTGGTCAGGCTCTCATCATCCAGTCGCCATGCCGACACAATCGACTCTGGCCCCAACGCTCAAGTTCTTCATCGAACGAAACGACGGTTCTCTTGTTCCTCTGGTGCCTGTCGACGAACTCCCGGATGATGTTCGCTTGGTCGGCGTTCCTTTGAGTTTGAGTACTTTCCAAGCACAGGATATGCTGTTTCTTGGACATGATTCGTCTGTTGGCAGAAAGTTTTCGCATGCTGGAGCTATTGGCATCAGGGAAACAGTGGCCCCTTCCCTAGTTGCGATGAGGTCTGCACCTCGGCCGGATGTGGCTCCTCACAGTTATCACGCAACTCAGGTCAGTACAACAGCTCTGAAACTTTCTCTACTTCCTGACGTGGTTCTCGCAGCACATGCACACGCAGCCTCTTTCCGCACCCGCCTCTACCTTCGGCTCGACGCCCAAACCACTTAGCTTGTCTAAGTCGAAACCTCCTTACAACGAGCACCCCCTTCCGCCTTCCGGAGTAGAGCCTGATCCGAGCAAGAAGATCTACTGCACTTACTGGATCCAGAATCAAGGCCAATGTGGCTTTACGCAGCAAGGTTGCATGTACAAACATGAGATACCCGAGGATAAGGAAACTCTCGAGTCGATTGGTTTGAAGTCGGTGCCTGCTTGGTGGCGCAAAGAGCAAGCACGCAAGAAGTCGAGGGCTAAACGCTCCGAACGCAACAGCTCGATTTCAGAGTGGGAAGTTGTCGAGAGTCACCATACAGGGAACTCTGCTGTTCAGAGCGACGACCCTGTCCGCGTTCGCATTCCACCATCGCGTCCTGCCGGGACTCCCACCACCAAGCAGGCTGTACAGCAGTTCCGTTCAGGCTCGACTGCACAGAACGGCGCTACCACATCTGATGTTGCATCTGATACCGCTACTGCTGGCAGCTCAGCTCCAGGATCATCTCCTCCTGGGGGTGTCAAATTGGGTGCAGCCAAGACTCCTGTGCGCGGCCCTACATCTCTGCCTCTCAGAAAGCAGACTCTCAATTCACCCATTGCAGCCGAAGCTGAAGAAAACCTTATCGATTTTGAAGTTCTTCTACCATCGTCATCACCAGATATCTCTTCACTCCCTCAGGCGAGTCCTGAAACGCTTGCCGACCTTCGCTCTAAGGCGAACGTTGCTCCCAGTCGCTCAAAGATCATCATCAAGGGCAGTGCATCCATCTCTCCAGGCAGAGGTATCCGCTCGAGCAACAAGGCCTACAACCGACGCGGATCTGCAGGAAACAAGACCATATCACCTCTTGGCCAGCGCAACACGACCAAGGGTAAGGTCGAGACGGGCAGAGACAAGAGCGACCATGGCAATAGCTTTTCGAGAAGAGGCAGAGCCAAGACGAATGTAGTCGCAGAGGTCGCAGCCAAGGCTACAAGCGACTCGCAGTAGCGGTCGATGCTTCACAGCTGTATCCTCAGTTCTGGAACTCTTGTTTAATGTTGGTCCGGTACATCTTGCGGGTAGTCGGCGGCGTTCACCCCGAGATGTGTAGGCATGTGCTCCGACAGTCGAATATCACGCTGGTTGAATGGCATCGGCCCGACTTTTCACTGAGCTGTTGAACGAACGTTCAAATTGGCATATTAGTCCAACTAGTAGTATCTCTCGGCTGAGATGAGGAATGTATGTAGCTTGGCAATGCAACACGATCGTTGATTCTTGATACAGATCTTTATACTTTTTTTTTTTTCCCTTTTTCTTCGGAAGCTGGAGGACCCTTGTGCCGGACCGAGGAGAGGCCAAGCAGAGAACCTGGAACAACAACACTTTGAACCAGGAGGACATTTCTTGCGAGACTTCAGATTCGCAGCCAACGCACAATAGTTGATATGACTCGCAATTCGTATTGAAAGCCTTGTTGTCCTACATGCCGGCCTTGTCACTCCAACCACGGCCTTGTTATTTTGCTCCGCCACGATCTCCGAACGTCTCAAGTGCCTCAGCCAAGACTCCAAGACACCCCAACCTTCTAGCGCCTTTCCAACTTGCTTCTGTCCTCCCCGCGTGCCAGGTGCCGTCACAATGTGACTAGAGGGATGCACAATATCAGCGGAAAGAGGTGACATCCGCAGAGAATGTGGTCTCAGACCCTCTATGGCCACACCTCAATCTGGATAGCAGTTGTGCATATCTTCACTGCTCACCGTGAGAGGTCAGTTGTTAGATGTCGACTGGATTGAGCATGCGGAAAAGGTTGAGCATTCGGCTATCGATCTCCAAGACTCTTTACTGGAAGCCGGCGCTGGAAGGGTGGATACTCCAGGATTCCGTTGGCCAGCACCGACATTTTCGGCCGCATGGCAAATACTTGGGCCGACTTGGCCTGCGTTGCGTACGGGTAAAGTAGTGTGGTCGTGGGGTGATTGGACTCCGTAGAGTAGATTGGACTGGGGTTCTGGGGCTCCACAGTAAGATCGACCATATCGTTGCGGAGAGTGGAACCAAGGTTTGTCTTGTGCTCAATCCTTACTGCTCTTCCCCCTCTTTAATATATAAAGCCTGGATGATCGCACATAGGAGTACAAAAGCATCCGCAGTCCATTCGCTCTTTACACCAGGACCTTTTCTCCATTCTTTGCTGGTGCAATATCTCTCTTTCTTGCTCTATCTTCCATTCAGGGACAGTCGTGAGACAATATCATCATGGCGAGCCGCAACAACTCGATCGCTGCACCTCTACCGGATTCTGTGGTCAAGAAGCATGGTGTCAAAACCATTGAAAGCAATAATGCAGTAACTGGCGCTCATAACCTCACTCTCAAGCAGTCGATCCTGCCTGTCTGCCTTGTCACCATCCTCTTCTTCCTATGGGGCTTCGCTTATGGACTTCTCGACGTTTTGAACGCTCACTTTCAGACTGCTCTCCATATTACCAAGGGTCAGAGCGGTGGTCTCCAGGCTGCTTACTTTGGTGCTTACGCTATTGGACCTCTCACCTACTCTGGTTGGATCGTCAGAAGGTTCGGTTACAGATGGGCCTTCATCACGGGACTTTGCATATACGGTGTTGGTGCTCTGATGTTCTGGCCATCTGGTCTTAAGCGTTCCTTTGGCGGATTCTGCGGATCGTGAGTATCTTCTAGAAGCCCAATCTCTGCGTGTGCTGGAGGCAATCCGTACAGCTATAGAAGTGCACGATACTATGGGGAGCAGGACAGCATCCAATGAGAGTTGGTACCTCGCCAGCTCTCTTTGGTAACAGTGCCGTTTTCGAAAGCGATTGTGCCTTCTTATAGCTACGATAGTTGCAGCCATCAGCGTGGGGTTGAAACATATCAAGATTACTGACACTAACCCAGCATGTTCATCGTCGGATCCGGTCTGTCAACTCTCGAGACTGCTGCCAATCCCTTCATCGCTACCTGTGGTCCTGCAAAGTACTCTGAGTTGCGTCTGACTCTTGCGCAAGCCTTCCAGGCTGTGGGAACCGTTGTCGCCCCTATCCTGGCCAGTCATGTCATCTTCAAGAACGTCGACGACACCTCTCTTCAGTCTGTACAATATGTTTATCTAGGGATCGCCGTGTTTGTCTTCATCCTTGCCGTCGTTTTCTTCTTCGCTCCGATCCCCGAGGTTACCGACGCCGATATGGCTGCTCAGGCAGAGTCCAGTGGCGCTCAAACCGCCTACGAAGACAAACCCTTGTCTAAACAGTACACCTTGTTCTTCGGAGTGGCTGCTCAGTTCTGCTACGTCGGAGCACAGTGCGCATATGCAGGCTATTTCATCAACTACGTCTCTGCCGTTCGTCCTGGAACCAGCCATGCTACTGGTGCCAACCTTCTTGCTGTTGCCCAGGGATGTTTCGCCATCGGCCGCTTCGTCGCGAGTGGTTTGCTCAAGATCACAAAGCCTCGTCTGGTCCTCATTGGTTTCCTCTCTGGTGTAGTACTCTTCGCGTGTTTGACCATGGGTCTCAAGGGCAACGCTGGCATCGCATCGATCTCTCTGGTTTTGTTCTTTGAATCATGCGTCTTCCCCCTGATCTTTGCGCTGGCGATCAGAGGTCTTGGTCGTCACTCCAAGCGCGGAGCCAGTTTTATCGTCGCTGCTGTTTCTGGTGGCGCTTTGTTCCCTCCCGTCCTTGGTACTGTCGCCGACCATATCGGAACTCAAAAGGCCTTCTTTATTCCCTTGATTGGCTTCGTTATCGCATGGTGCTTCCCACTTTACCTTAACTTGTTCAAGGCAAAGAGCTTGGATGGCTGGACTGAGGAGAAGGCTCCATCAGCTTCTACTGAGAAGGATGTAGAAAGCATCATTGATGTAGATGACGAGAAGAAGGGTGCCGCCATTGAGCACCAAGAGGTTAGAGCTTAGATGTAACCATGGGGCTGAAATAGTTTGGTAAATCTACAACTAGATTCGTAGACGATGCACCCCGAATTTTGTATAGGAGATTGCCATCATCTCATAATTCACGGTCTACTGTAAATCGCGAGCATTCTCCAATCTTCTTATGGTGATCCTTCATGAACAAATGGACAGGGTTGTGTTGACGCGAAATGATCGACAAAGCCTCGGCAAAAACTTGTCCGACTGGTTCACACCTCACACACTCACGGCTTCCACTCCGCTCGCAGTTTGAGGATATATATGCAATGATCGATGGCCCTTCCTTGAGAATACGGGCGCTGATTACGAGCGATGTGATCGCAAGCTCAATAGGCACTGCTCATCTGACAATCTGGAGCAATGCCCGCAACTAACCGAAAGCTATATTAATCCACGGGTTGTCCTGTTCATTGTCACGTCACCGGGTATGCCGGCTCCATGGATGTCTATCAAATAGATACCGTCCTTTGACGTCAATCACTTCGGACATGGTGGTGTCAAGATCATATTTCGATAGAAGGAAAGAGGTGAACATGGGCTGCTCTTTCTGTCTTTTCCTGACATCTGAGCAAGTAGCACCAATCTGGAGTCATTCTTTTTACAATCAAAGATGGTAACTTCTAGATTCTCGGCAGAAGACGATCTTGTGATACCATGGTCTTATATAGACTATGGACTCCAGGACGATGAGGCTACGGAACAGCACAAGGCTCATAGAGGTCACAAGCTACACAAGCGCTCTATTCGACATTATCGACATGCGACCTCAAAATGGGGTACTGCCTTGGAGAACTTCAGTCCTATGGTACATGATCCTGGCATGATTCGTGATTCGACAGCGGTTGACTTGTCTAGTGGTTCGCTCTCTGCATATCATCCGGAGGTATAGCTCTGGTGCTAAACGGACCGTTCCCATATCCCGCCCACTGGCTTGTAGTATTGGCTACTATCCTCTATGTCACAGAAATTGTGCTATTTTTCACCTTCCTGGCTCTGATCATAGCAAAATGGGTCGTCTATCCACACGTGGCTGTCCGACGCATTATGAGCGATCCGGACGAACTCGGAACCTATGCTATTCCTCCCATTGCACTAATGACTATCGGCGCTCTCACCATTACTCAAGTCAGCGAGGGTCCATGGGGCGGTCATGCGTTTACCTTGGTCGGGTATGTGGTGTGGTGGATAGGTGTAGCTTGGATCTTTATAACAGCAATAGTGGTTCTGGCTGTGTTATTCTATACTGGAAACCAAGCCGATAGGTTCATGACTCCTGTCTTGTTCATGGCGCCTGTTGGACTCGCTACTGCTGCTACTGAAGCTGGACTCATTACCATATATGGCTTCGAGATGTCCTCCAGACTTGCCGTGCCGCAACTCATCGTTGGTTATTTTGCTGCTGGTGTGGCCTTCTTCATGGCTGTCCTGCTGTACACTGTGTTCTTCCATCGTCTACTTTCTGCTGGTTGGGGCCCTGCTGCAAAGCGAGCTGGGCTATTTATCTTGGTACGTGTAACACTATCATTCAGCAATAGCACATACTTACCATTGCATACCAGATCGGACCATGTGGACAACTTGCAACAGCATTCCAACTGCTAGGTGAATCTGCATCCACGTACATGCGGTTTGCACAGTACAAGCCTTCAGCGGTCAAGCCCCCAACATCCGGCACCTTCTGGACTGAGCAAACGGCACAAGGTATAGACGGCGCTGGCCTGTTCATGGCGTTACTCCTACTTGGCTTCGATTACCTCTGGTTCTGTGTTGCCATAGTTGGAGTTGTTGACGTCTTCGTGAGGAGACAGCAAAGCTACTCGTTAGTTTGGTGGTCCATAGTCTTCCCGACTGTGACGCTCACCACGGCTTGGCTTGAGTTGGCTTCAGCTATGGATTCTCCCACCTTCAGAGCCCTCACGTGCGCACTGACTGTCTTTTTGGTGATTGCATATTTTACCAATCTCGCCTTTACACTGCGAGGACTCCTCAATGGATCACTGATCTTTGGAGGTAAATCACAGTTGGAAACCGAAGAGGGCATGATGAAGAAAGCGCAAGACGAGATGCAAAGCCGGAAATCAGAGGTGTAGGCTTGAACTGGGGCACGATACTGTTCTGTTTCTAGCTTTGTCCACTGAGAGTCCGAGATACCTGAAACTCTCTCCGGACACACTCCCAGGTATGAAATTACTGTGCATTTTGATAGCATCAAACGCAAGTGTGTCACATCTTGGGAGTGAATGTTTCTTAGATGGCATGACCCAGGCTTATAAGGGATAACTCTTTCTCCATTCTAAGGTAAAGGGGTCATTGTAAGCTGTCGAAATGCACAGTTGCAATTCGAACATGAGTCTGACCAAAGAGATAGCCTTTCACGATGGGCTCTCTATGGAGACAGCGTTCTTCACGAAAGTATTGTGCATTTCTACAGCCAGCCTGTGACCGTCTTTGGCACACGGGGAGCTTAGATTCGGACAATGATAAAGGCCGAAGGATGGAAGATGCTGCTTCGGATCCGAGCTCGGGGCCGAGATGTCCGACAATCACCTCAGACCCGTGGAGCCTCCGAAATCATCACCAGGCAGCAATTCTATTGTCAGCTTCGCAATGCAATCAAGCATGATATAAAAGCAAGGAGTGGAAGCTTGTTTCGGGAGCGAATACTCCCATCAGGCTTTCAGTACATGCTAATTCATCTGCAAACATCCACTCAACCACTCAAACGACAATCTACACAATCAAAGCAACGAGCAACTACTATCTACCAAACCATGAGCAAAGGCACTATGCATGCTGCAGTCGTTACTGCATGGGGAGGATCGCCAAAGTACACTCGAGTCCCCATTACAGCACCCGAACCAGATGGAGTTCCAGTCAAAGTGATGTGTTCAGGCCTGCACATCGTGGTCCGTTCCATCGCCAGCGGTAACCACTATGCCTCTGGAGACTTGCCTTACACTCCTGGCGTCGATGGCATCGGTCGCCGTCTTGCCGACAACAAGTTGGTCTACTTCATTAGTTTCCCTGGCGGTGCCTATCAAGAAATCCTCAACGTTGAGCGCCGCAAGATGGTAGAACTTCCTAATGGCATCGATCCTTATCAAGTCGCTGGCTATGCAAATCCTGCGCTGTCTAGCTGGATGGCATTGAGAGCGCGAACAAAGGAGCTGCCTGAGAACTTCACCGTGCTTGTCATGGGCGCAACTAGCGCTAGCGGCAAGGTCGCTGTCGAGGTTGCACGCGTCCTGGGTGCTGGAAAGGTCATTGGCGTGTCTCGCAATGCGGCAACACTCTCAGAAGTTGGAGTTGACGAGATGATTATTCTCGATGACAATGTTTCAAGCACCGATTGTAGTGCTGCTGCTGGAGTGGACGTCATCCTCGACTATCTGTACGGACCTGTTGCGCAGCACGTTCTCTCTACCGTCAACTTCACACGCCCAGTACAGTACATCCATATCGGAGGTCTTGCCGGCACGGAGATGATGCTGCCGGGTCATGTACTCAGGTCCAAAGACATTACCATTCGTGGAGCTGGCCCTGGCAGCTGGTCTCGCGAAGCCATGCGACCAGAGATCCCTAAGATCTTGAACGCCTTCAAGACTTTCAAAACACAGAATGTGAAGGTCGTACCCCTGAGTGAGATCGAAGAGCACTGGCACAACAAGAACGAGCGCATTGTCTTCACACCTTGAATTTCCTATTGCCTGTTTAGCGATGATAATGGCGAGTTTCATTGAACTTTCTTGAAGGAAAGCCGTCAGAATAATAACATATTACAATTCCTCCTGAGATGCTAGAGCAATTCTCTTATTTGTTTTTGCGTGAAACTTCACGGTATCTGCCAATCCATTCGGGCTTGCCAAAAAGCACGTAGAGTCTCCATGCCAGAGCAGGCAGCAATGCAGAGCTGGCGCCAAGTAGAGCATTCTTGGTCCATCCACTGTCGCCCCCATCAGCAAAAGCTTTGTACAGTGTTACAGCCGTAACACCGACTTCGCCAGCCCCGAGAGTGTAGTAAGCAGGCGCTCTGCTTTCAATGCCACGTCTAGAGTTCGGGAAGGCCAGAACCAAAGGAGCAGCGAGTGCGTACACCAAAGCACCAGTCACTTGAGTCCAGGTGACTGCAGTAGGTGTCATATCGGAGGGTGAGTTTACGAGCATACCCAGGAAGCTCTGTGGGAAGAAGACCATCCATGTTCCGCCAACAACATTTGCCATGGTTTCGAAGCCGAGAGCAAAACGCATGACACTTCCTGGAGCACTGGGGTCGACTTCGATGTCTCCGGAGCCAGAGTTCGAGGTGGGGCTGATGTAGCCACCAGGTTGGAGTGTGTAAGGCATGTTGTACGAGCTGTCTGGTTATCAAACCACTATTTGACTCTCTGTGGAATGATACCTATACCAGAAGAAGCTTCCTTGATTAGGATACCAAGTGGGTTGAACAGATTTTAGGTGATCTTACGACAAGACTTAGTATGCAGGAAACCAGAGATGTACGGACAGGATCGACGGCGCATCAAATGTAGTGATGGTAGTTATAACCCGTCTACGATGATGTCGTTATATACAAGGTATCACTAGGTGGGGTAGTTCCCGCGATACCTCGGTCAAATGTAATTCCGTATAGCTCTGGAATTTTGTAGAGATACACATCGTCTCCTTGTCTCTCGGGTAAGAAAGATTCGGGTGATACAAGATATAGTAAGCGACAAGTCCATCAATGTGCAAATGCAAGAACATGTCGGTGCATGAGCGGCGTCGGGCTGCCTCTGCATGTTCTGAAGATACATAGTGTGGTAGTCGTCGCGATGCACAGTATCAGTCAGAAGGGTAGCCACCCGATTGCCTTAATATGATTTTTTTTGCATGAACATCCCACTTTCGCAGAGCATTGTGCATTGATTGTTATGGCTGGAACCATCACCAGATGCCTCAAGGAGAGTGAGATAGCACGGCGTTACTTCGGTATAAAGGCAGCGAGTGCTGTGTCCTCAAGCTGTATCTGGGGATCGACTTGAGCTCAAGCATCTCACCATCTTGCTAACACCACCAGGCAATTGACAAGATGGCCGACTTTGTCAAGGGTCTCTTTGGAGGCGCAAACCCATCTCCGGCCAGTGCAGTGCCATCAGCCGACTCGGGTGCGTCTCGTCCTGGTTCCACGTCGCACACCATTGAGTACTGACTGAGGTACTGCTAGACTTTGCCGACTTCGCGGACGCACCTTCTCCTAAGCCAGCTTCTTTGTCGAGCACCATCACTAGTCGTCCCGCCTACCAGACCTTTGGCGCAAAGATTGATATCTCGGATCGTCCCTTCACCAAGTGGTACAACGTCCATGAGCGCGTGACCTGGAGTGACTTCAAGGCCGAAGCCATCGTCATCCCCTTCCTCTTGCTCACCATCTTCGTCCACTTCTGGGGTGTTCGCGCCAACCGCCGTCGCGCAAATGCTTGGATTCGCAGCCACGTCAACGTTCTCGAGAACGAGTTCGCCCACGTTGGCTTTGGCAAGAAGCTCGATCTCACAAGCGTTTCTCCCGACGTCGCCATGTCTGCTGGTGACAAGATCAACCCCGAAGTTCTGCGTGAAAAGTCCAAGGATGTCTTCCTCAGTTACGCTACTGGTCGCCAGAACGTCGCTTGTGTCGACGTGAAGCTTAGCCTGCTCAAGCGCTACAACCCCTTTGCCCTGATCACCGAGCTCGGTCTTGGTTTCTTCTTCGAGAGCATGGCTAGCAGCGGCGAGAAGGCCGAGATCACTGCCTACACTTTTGACGGCAAGGAGGCTCAATTCATTCCCCGCGCTCGTGGCGAGGAAGAGAAGCGTTTCAAGGACACTACCTACGACGGTTTCATTTTTGCCATTGTCAACAAAGACTCAATGAGAAAGGTCCGCGAGGAGCGCTACGACGTCTCTCTTACTACAACCAAGGACCACCCCAAGCTTCCTCCTTGGGTCAGTGTCATGAGCGAGAGCGCCGAGATCACCGAGTCACTCTTGACACAGGAGCTGGCAGACGTCATCAAGGAGTGCGGCGACGATCTTGAATCTCTGATCGTCACTGACATGCCCGTTGACGCCCCAAAGACGTGAGTAGATGCAGATTTGCCATCTTTGGATCGATACTTACAAAGCCTATAGTCTTGACGATCTGGTCCCCAAGAAGCGCCTTACACTCACTTTGAAGCTCAACTCTGGCACCAACACGATCCCACTCTTCTCCTACTTCCTTCGCATGCCCGATCAACTCGTCTCCAGCGCTCACTTCCGCCCCGAGGTCATGCGCCGTATCCGCCAGACTCGTGAGGAGGAGGCGAAGAAGGTGCGCAAGGTTATCGAGGCAGAGGGCGCCGAAGACAGAAAGTTGCTCAGCGACAAGGCCAAGAAGGAGCAGCGCGATCGCAAGCTCAAGGGCCTGAGCGCAGAGGAACAGAAGCGTTTCCTTGAGAGAGAAAGAGAAAAGGAGCAGAGAAAGAGAACTGGTAGGCAAACCATGCGTGCCTAGGAGCGCAGCGTCTGATTATCGTCACTGCGGACTGACTGCCCCAAAATCTCGAGTCCTTGAATTCTCGAGGAGAGAGGAATACTATCGTTCTTGTATATTATTCAATGGCCAAAACACAATGTAGAAACAAAAGGATGGATTCTCAAAGAACGTGGTAGATTCGTCGGCTATGGTTGCAAGTTGGCTGACATGCAGGCACGATGCAGCTCAAAAACGCCACGGTTATGCAACTTGATCGTAATAAGAAAAACATGGAAGTAGACAGATCACTTTTCGAGCGCCGCACTCGACGGTGAGCACAAGAGCTCGACCGACTAATTGTGATATTCAATATGTGGTAGAGGAAGAATTGCCATAACAATATGATTGTCTTGTTTAATGACTCGACGTCCCTCCATGGCCAAAGTCTGTGAATCCGATTCCAGCGATGAAATCTGCCAAGTCTGCCAAAAGTGGTCGTCCTTGGTCGTTGCTTCCCCGGCCCCCCGTGGGCAGCGGTTGATCGACGTGGACGAGACCCTTGAAAGACGAATTGACTTACGTCACACCAGAGCTATCGAGTCCAAAACACGTCCCCTTGGTTTCGACTCAAACTTTCCCAACCTTCTAGCAAGCTGTCAATCTCGAGAGTTTCACCTCTTGTACGTCTCGTAATCACCACTGACTTTTCTTTACACTTGGTGAGTGCTTCAAACCTATCCTTCATTGCTTCCAAGCGTCTTTAGCAGCTCGACATGGACACGTTGAAGCTGTCTTGTTGGGACTGAGCAACCACTGAGCTCTCGATGACCTTGGCCGTGCTGCTCAAGCTCTCTCACTCAGAGGTGTGCCATGGCCAGTCTTGCCTCGTCTTCACGTCCTTGCATCACTGCTGTTGAGCTTGTTGGGCGCTTTGTGCTTAGCAAGTTTCTTTGTTCACGACTTCGTTGTATCAGCGTCCAAGTTTTGGCAGCACCTCTGACAGGAGAGACAGCATTAAACCCCCTTCATCATGTTCAGCAGAAGCATCCTCCGCCAGGCCACTCGGATGGTGGCCCCCGCCCGCCCTCTTGCCATGTCGGCCAGAAACATGTCTGTCACACCCCTCATGCGCGATCAGCATGATCATGAGAAGCCCATCCCGGAAGAAAAGGGAGAGCACGTTGGTTCCTTCTCCAGAACTGATGACTCGATCGAAATTCCCTTCGATGAGAAAGCTGTCCCCAAACAAGAACCCGTCCAAGGTCGTGGAGGCTTCCACTTCCACAGAACCCTTGCCTCTTTCTCCCTCGAAGGCAAGACCGCTGTCGTCACTGGCGGTGCAAGAGGTCTTGGTCTGGTTATGGCTCAGGCTTTGGTTGTTTCTGGAGCAGATGTCGCCCTCGTCGATCTTAACAGTGCGTTCCAGCAGTCCAAACTCTCGACCTACCCACGACTGACACCATAACAACAGAGGAGGAAGCCGAGAAGCAAGCAAAGGAGCTGGTCAAAGTTTTCAAGGACGAAAACCCTGGCGCCGACAGAGTACCTAAGGTCACTGGCCACTACTGCGATGGTGAGCTTCTTGGATCATGGGCATAGAAACCGCGACTGATCGTTCCTGCAGTGAGCGATGAGAATTCTGTTGAGGGTGTCCTTTCCGATGTAGTCAGCCAGCACGGCAAGATTGACAACCTCGTAACCTCGGCAGGCTTCACTGAGAACTTCGACGCCATCAAGTACCCTATCGACCGTGTTAGAAAGCTCTGGGGTGTCAACGTCGACGGCACCTACCTCTTCGCTACTGGCGTTGCCCGTCACTTGATGGAGCGCAAGGCTCCTGGTAGCATCGTCTTCATTGGAAGCATGAGTGGCGCTATTGTCAACGTTCCCCAGCCTCAGGCTCCTTACAACGCTTCCAAGGCCGCTGTCCGTCACCTCGGCCGCTCGCTGGCAGTCGAGTGGGCCCACGCTAACATCAGAGTCAACGTCATTGAGCCTGGTTACATGGTGTGTACCAAAGCAAGATCTCCCAAGAATGAGACTAACACAAAATACAGCTCACTGCTTTGACCGAGAAGATCTTGAACGAAAACCCCGATCTAGGTAACAAGTGGACGAGTTTGATTCCTCAAGGCAAGATGGGCCGCCCCGTAAGTGCTCTCTCTACACCGCGGGATCAAACAACATGCTAAAACTTGCTTCATAGGTTGATCTGATGGGTCCTGTTGTTTTCCTCTGCAGTGACGCCTCTAATTATGTCACTGGAGCCGATCTGCGCGTTGACGGTGGTTACACCTGCACTTAAGAAGCTGCTGGACACTCCACCTTCAGCCCGAAATGGGTTTCACTGTATCAACAACTAATGACAGAAAATGCATGCTACGGAGCGCTTCGTAAATGATGATAAATGGAAACTTGATTTTACAACCTTGCGCTCTCTCTAGCGGCTCCCACATTTGTTTTTGATCCACTTACCGTTCCTGATGAGTTGTTGTAGCACAGCCATTGGATCCTAAATCAAGGGCTTCTGAGTAGAAGTGAAGCATCAGACCATTCTCATGCTCCAAGGAACGTGCTATACGTGAACACATCTCAGACCAAGCGGTAAGTCACACTCCTCGAGCAGGGCTTCCAAAATCAAGATGGGCTATCCTGTTATCACGAGGATCACGGAGTTTTGCTGACTTTGTGGCCTCGGTATACAAGCTTGCTTTGACTCGAATTCAGCAGCTGGTCTCTCGCCTGATCGAAATCTGATCTTTGCATGTGACTAGACACTCTTCGACCGCAATTTGGTCATGTTGTCATTTCTCTATATCCTGCAAGCACGTGTAACGGTGAGCAAATGCGTACAGTGTGCAAGTGGGAGTTTTGATTGCCTCTGCTAATCTCACAATAGTGCCCGCCTGTTTCTGTGACTAGTATACAGCCAATGTATTTCCTCTACCACGCACAAAAACATGATCTGTGTTGTGGAGTTATGTGTACGAGCAAAAGGTCAATGGAGTATGTTCAATTGGTGTTGTGTACTATTTCACTGACGATTGGCAGTCAAACTACTAACATCTACGAAAGGGGAAAGGTTGTCATGCGTTCTCCTCGTTCATATCCATGGATTGTTGTTGCGCATGCAACTGTGTGCAAAAAGGGAAGCCTGACTACAGCGGTGGTGATGCGTTTGCACTGACGATAGGCAGAAAGTGCAGAGGCATTGATAACTACTCCTTCGAGAGCAAAAGGTTTTATGCGTTTGATCATGATCACGCTCAGGATGTGTTGTGCCTCATGCAATTGCATGCCGACCGGAGATATCGATAAATATCTTTCAATGGCCTGAGTTCTTTCTCTCCTCTTCCAGATCCAAAAGCAAGACTTAATCAGGGATTATTCAAGTTCTTGAAGACGTCTACTCCCTCGTTTAATCATCTAACACTGAACCATGGAACAAACTCGCAGAGTCAATCGAGGTTTGCGATACCTCTGTCTGGATCAGTACAAGGACTCATCCCCTGAACTTGTCACAGCCAACATCATCAAACTTCGGCTGCTCCAGTCTTTCGACCTAGGTGTGGTACATCTCCCAGCCCACCCTGGCTTTCCACACGATGGTGCAGTTCGTATACCACAAGACCCCTCAGAGCCTGTACGCCTTATATGGTTTGATTTCGTGGTTCTGCTCGAGGACAAAATCGACACCGCAACCCGATACGGAACCAGAACGATGACTCAAGTTGGAGATTCATCATCACCGGCTTTCTATATTGTCATCTTCCCAGACTCACCAGGCTATATGGCTATCGTGCCACATGCTGTTGCTTGGCGAGAAAGAGAGTCTGATTCCTTCGATATAATCGGCACTGGCATAACAGGTCCCTACTTCCCGTACCTGATGCCAGAGCATCTTATACCCCTGGCTCTTCAAAGGATCTCGCTGATTCCTTGGGGGAGCCTGTATATAAATCCGGGAACTGACGTGGTATTGAGCCGTTGGTTCCCAGTCATGACAGAGTCACCAAGAGACTCGCCAATTGTTCCTCTGCGCTCTGCAGCCCCTTCTCTGCAGTCGGTTTCATCGAACAGCGCAGGCAAGAAACGTCGTCGTGAGCCGGACTCGGAGAAGGACTTTGCGAGGCCGGCTCCTGCATTGAGAGAGACACAATCTCATGCGACTGTGCCTTCGTTTGATATCTCTGATCTTGGGATTGATGCCGATTGGACGGAGCAGGGTCTGTTCGGCTTTGACTGGCCGCCCTTGGATCAACCGGTGCTCTCCGTGCCGCCGGGAACTGCTACTGAGTCGTTGCAGGGAGTCAGTATTGCAGGTCAGCAACCGCTCGAGCCTATATATCGGGCCTCATCTCAATTCGACGTCCCCTCAAGCGGTGCCGGAATCGCTGGCGAGGAGCTTGGTTGGATGGGATATGACCTGCCTGAGATGTGGCTTGCCGGCTTCAAGGGTACTGGAGAAGAAGTTCAGTGGGGTGGTGATTTGGCAGAGGTCTTACCAGCTACTCAAGCCGGCCCTGCGATTGCCGTCGATGCACGACAGTCCAAGCCAGCTGCCGCTTTGAGAGCGATCGCACCTGCCCCTTTGATTGTCGAGGCAGGTCCGAGTGACGTTTCTCCAGCCGCAGCAGCCGCTGCTTCTCCTTCTAACCCTCATCATTCATCTCCCGCTGTGGTTCCTTCGTCTGAGGCAGACAACACAGGATCCGAACTAGAAGATGATGATGAGGCAGACGCCCCTCCACGTCGTCTCATTGAGTTGCACCCTGAACATCCATGGTGCAACCATATATACCTGCCTCCCTCCACACAAGATGTACTGACTCAGCTCCTTGCACCAGACGCCGTCTGTCTACCCGTCATCACTAATCCCAGTGATACCATCGACGGCAAGCCCATGCCTCTTTCCGTCCTTTCGATCGCACACCCTTGTCTGCATGTCTTGTCAAGCCGCTCATCACCAGACACGTTCTTCTTACTTCCCAGCCGCTGGGTAGATTTCTTCCACTGCAGCTTGACTCAACTGCTCAACAGTACGCAAGGAGAAAGTAAGAGATCGGCTTTGCGTGGTGCCAACAAGATCATGACGGAAAATCCGACTGTGAGCGATGCGTTCAACAGGTACGGGATTGAAGGCACGGTTGGAGCGGCAGCGCTGAGCTGGGGACTGTGGGATGAGTGGATAAGGGAGTTCAAGAGGAAGACTCCTCGTGGAATGACGAGGGAGGAGGACAGGAATGCTTGTTGCTCTGTGAGGGAAGTGTTGCAGGTCCAGGTTGATTGGTCGATGAGAATGTTTGCTGATATAAGGATGTGAGGAGTATATTGTTGGATGTTGCGAGTCCAAGCAGGATTATATCTGGAAGAAGGAATGCCTGATGACATAATGCAATGTATATATTATGGAGAAAGCTTCATGTTCTTTGGGCAGGGCGCGATCCTGTTGGGAAGGCTGTATTGGTTTGTTTTATATATGCTTGGAAGATATACGAACGCGAGTCTTTCTCTATCTGCTTTCGAATCTATACTTTGAGCTTTCCATTCAGATCTACCACAAATCTAGCTCTGCATCGTTTTCTTGGTAGACCTAACCTCTGTTGTCGTATTGCTTAGGCAGGTCTTCATGACTGCGCAGGGAAGCCAATACCAAGCAAGAGTGCCGGCTCATCAACTTTGTGGTGAGAGTAGCTCAGCACACCAACACCGCCAGGTTCCATCATCAAGTTGAGGTTCATGTCCAGAGGGTAACCCAACCATCTCTTGGCAAAACATCTCGTAAGGTGACCATGAGCGACCAGGACAACATCACAAGGTTGTTCGCCATTCATGTTAGGACCCTGAAGCTCTCTGATCTTGACAATCAATTCATCGATACGAGCAGCCACCTGATCAGGCGATTCTCCGTCCTCACATCCATCACGCCAGATGTCCCATTTGCGCTCGGTGTCCAAGCCCTTAGACTTGCGCAACTCACGAATTTCGGCGGGCTTGAGACCTTCGTAGGCGCCATAGTCCCATTCGGCAAGCTGCTCGGTGGTCTGGACCTTTCCTTGTTCTCTGAGAGCGGCTTCTTGCTTGTCGCCGAAGAGCAGAGAAAAGGTGTGTTGAGCGCGCGTACGGGGAGAGACCCAGCACATGCCGATCTTGGAGGGATCGATGAGTTTGTTGTTGCCAACGGCAATGGCGCCTGTGCTGCGGACTTGAGACTCGCCGTGGGCAGTCAAAGGAATGTCGGTTTTGCCTGTGTGCTTGCCGGACATGGACCATTCGGTCTCACCGTGGCGGATGAGGAAGACACGAGGAGTGCCGGCGTCTTTGTCAGGCATAATCGCGGTACTACCAGATATCAGTCAGATGTTCATCGAGATCAGTTTCAAATGTGTATGTGTTGACGAAATGGATGTCAAATGATGTTTGAGGAAAAGAGATCACCAATGCTTCAGTCAACATCAATGCCATAGATCGCCTTCTTAGACGTCAAGTTCCTCGTCAAGAAGGTCTACGGGGAGCATATCGCTACAGTACGTGGAGTACAAACGTTCTCGAAATTTGGACAAATGTATTCTCCACATCTTCACAGACCAAGACACGAGACAGTGAGCTATGAGATCAATGGAAAAGAACAAAAACTCACCGATTGAGAAGATAAAAATATGAACTGGTTTGCAGAAGAAGCCAGGATGTATTCAAGCTGTTAAAGGTCAACAAAATGATGTGCGCACAGACCCTTGTGCATGACGCCGAGCACAAATTAGAGTTTGGAATTAGCGGCGACTCCATGAGTTTCGCGAAACCTCTCAGATGCTGCTGAATTCATTCTTTGTCTTGACATAAATTTGCCTTGAAACAAACACCTTTTCTTCTGCAGCAAAAGATTCCAGAAGTCTCAGAAGCCAAAGATACAGAGCTCTGTGTTATCGACAAGTCCGGTCTTGTTCGTCAACATGGGTCAATTCAACAAGGATGGCACGGGGAGCATCGAGCTCATCCCCGGTATTGATATCCACACTATGGGCATTGGACTAATCACCCTCGTTGTTGTGGGCGTAGTCTCACTCTGGTTCTATGCCAACTACATCTATGACGAGGATGCTGCTCGTGCTTTGACAGCCAGCAAGAAGCCTGTTTCGACCGAGGTTGTTTCTTTGCGCATCTACCCCATCAAGTCATGCCGTGGTATAGAAGTCCAAGATACCAGACTTCATAAAACTGGCTTAGATCTGGACCGCCAATGGATGTTCGTTGATGCAAAGACCCGTCAGTTCTTGACAATCCGCTCTGATCCTTCCATGACCTTGATCGATACTGGCCTCAGTGGAGACGGCAAAGGCAAGTGGACAGACTTGCATGTCAGCATCCACGATACCGACAAGCACATCAAGATACCTTGTTACCCTACCGCTGAATGGCTGGAGGAGAACACCAAGCTTACAAAGGTCGAAATTTGGGGTGAAGACACCGATGGTTGGGAGTACAGCGACGAGATCAATTCTATTTTCAGCGAGTACTTCAAGAAGCCCGTTGCTCTGATCTACAAGGGTCCTACTCCTAGAATTGCTCGTGGAAATGGCAGTCCTGATCTGTACGGAAAGGAACAAGAGCATCATTTCGCCGATGTCATGAGCATTCAAATTGCTTCGGAAGCCTCTCTCGCCGACCTCAACTCCAGACTCGAAGCTGCTGGCCAGGATCAGCTCACCATCGAACGCTTCAGACCCAACATCATTGTCAAAGGAAACAAAGCTTGGGATGAGGACAGCTGGAAGAAGGTGTGCATTCGCACTACTGATCACCAACGCGAAGCAATCTGGAAGGTCAATCTTGACGTTTTGTGCCACTGTGCTCGCTGTCAGGTGCCCAATGTCAACCCAGATACGGCTGAGAAACACGCGCACGAACCTTGGGACACACTCATGAAGTTCAGACGTATCGATCAGGGTGGGGTGGCCAAGTACAAGCCTTGCTTTGGTATGCTTTGCATTCCCACGTCCGATGGACCAATTGCTGTGGGCGCTGCTCTCGAGATCTTGGAACGTACAGACAAGCATCTGTACAATACATCCAAGTTCGAGGACTTGTAGTATGGCTATGTTTGTTTATGACCGAATAGTCTCCTTGGAAAGACACAGATGCTTGAAAAGTTGTCATGTAGTTTTTTTTTTATCCCTATAACCCCATAATCAAAGAGAGCCCAGAATGCAAGTACAGCATAAGAAGAAGAAATATTGTACAAGGGTATATACGGCACATTTGGCATTTCTACCATGAGTACCACTGTCTCTGACCCTGAATCGGGCGGTCGGGCAGGGGAGTCCAGACCTTGGCCTCACGCTGCTTCTTCCTCTTCTCCTCGCGCTCGTTGTACTGTCTCACTCTGGTAGCCTCCTCCTTCAGCACCAAACCGATGTGTGTCCAGGGAGTACGAAGAATGTTGATCTTGCCTTTCGCACGGTACTCTGGCAACTTTCCGTAGGGTCCTCTTCCGACCCATGCTTGGTCAATGTACATTTTGGTAGGATCTTCGACGGTGTGTCTCTTGCCGTCCTTGAGGCGAATGTCGACAGGTTTGTCCGAATCGGCGACAGTAGGCTGACCAAGACCCATACCACGGGCGACAATGGCCTCGTCACGAGCGTACTCGAGGTAGTTGAGGACGGGGATGGCAGCCTTCTTCTTGCTGAAGCGCAGTTGGACAATGGCGTCGTCGACAGTCTTGCCGGCGATTTGGCGTGCAATAGGACCCAGCTTCTTGATGCTTGTCTTGATGTTCTCGCTCTTGCCGACGGATTCTCTCTCAGTGCGCTTAGTAAACATTTCTTTGTTCAAGCGACCACCCTTGCGAATGTCGCGCATGACCATCTTGCGCTGCCATCGCTCGCGTGCGACAGGGTGGGGATCGAGGACAGTGGCCATTGTACTCAGATTGCGACCACCAGCTTCAGCTTCTGCTGCCTTCTCCCCCTCGCGTTCCTGGGCCTGGCGCTCGCCTTCAAAGATGGATGTCTCGGCGAGGTCACCACGCTGCAGGCTTTCGGCGCCTTGCTTGGTTGGCTTTTTCTTGAGGAACTGGTCCAGTACGGGGTTGGTCGCTTGGCCAGGCCTGGAACTTATGTTGCTGTCGTCCTTTCTCTTGCCAAAGAAGCCCCAGATGGAGCGGCGTCCAAGAGTCTGTGGTGTTGTTGAAGAAGGCGCATGGAGACATTGTAGGCCGCCTAGTGCGCCTGTCAGCAAAATGGTCGCCGTCAAGAGCCAAGCAGCAACTCACCGTTCTGCAGCAGTCGCCGTGAAGGCGTACGGGCGCTCATTGTGTGTGATACGTGCGTCTGCCCTTGTCGTCGACGGGCTTGATGATTCTCTAGAACTTCCTTGCCCGCCCGCCGCGCTAGCGCACTCGCAGAGCCGCCAAGCAATTTACATAGCGACCCTGTCCTTTCGTGCCCTGCTCTGACTCGCTGCTCTTGAACCTGTTTGTGCACCTTCGCACGATACTCAATCTTGTTTTGATCATAAAGTTTCCATTTGCTAGCACGATAGACCGCATGATCAAACTGTAACCTATCATTTTCAGATTGCTTGACCTTGTAGCCGCATCAGTCTTGGATCGTGACATCTTGATGCTGCCATCTTTGTACGAGTCATGCTCTAAACATTTTTGTATTGATAATCAAGCCCTGGCCCATGACTGTGTGCCTGATGCTTGGACTCTTCTGATCCTGCTCTTGTCTCTCTGCGAAACAGCCTCTTCGTCCTGCCCGACACTCTCATTATTGCCCCTTTGTCGATCTGCCTACGTCTGCATCTTCAGAATCTTCAATCCACTCCACACTCCGCAGCTGACTCTCGTGCTGATTGGACGGCGCATTTGCAACACCGTTACACGCTTCCAGGATCGCAAACTCCTGTGTCCAAACCGTGCCAGAGAGAGCAACCTCTTCCTCCTCTCTCTCTCACTCTCTTCAGCCTTCTATCTCTCGCTTCTCCCTCGCGCTTCTAGAAGCTGGCGAGTCTGCGGCCCCTCCCGCTCTGATCCTAATCGTCGGAACCTGAAGCCGCTGTCTGCAAACTGCTGTTTGCGCTATTGGTGCGGTCCCTTGTTTCCTTTACAGGTGCCGTCAGCGGAGTCACTTCCATCCAAGAAGGTTGCTGCTCCGGTTCTTGTCAACTCCCGTGACCTCAATCCAAGTGGTGTTCCTCCTCCTTTAGCTAGTCCGGGCCATCGTTTTTGTTCCTTGAATATCTTGATCCATATTGTCGGATTTCGGATTATCTTCTGCCATGGATATCAATGCCTTGCTGTCGCCATCAGAGTCGCCGGCGAAACCGCAGGCTTCGACACAATCAAATCCGGCAGCGACTGCCAGGGCGAGGGCGCAACCACGCCCTGCTGGTGGTAGGCGTACTGCATCGGGCCTCAGCAATGAAATTTCCATGACATCGCCGCCGCCTGAGCCACCGCGTTCGGCGCCTGCACCAGGACATGATTCTGTCAACCAATATCAGAGGAACGCATACGTCTCGGCATACAATGGCGCGCAGGATATGAGAAACTTCAGAAGCAACCACGAAGCCCCGGATGTGAGAAGCTCACACGCAGCGCCACAGGCCTACCGACCACAACTTCAATACGTCTCGGGTCGGCACTCGTCAACGCCGCAAATGGAGACTCTGGCAGGTGCGATGGTCCGCGTCACATGACGCAGTTGCCTACAAACGAGTGCATTTCTGACATTGACTCTAGATCTTGCTTCAATGCAGCATCACCAACTGCAAAGAAAACACTCCTTGGTTGATTCACAATTACCATCAATGTCAGTCACCTGCGCCTTCTTTGACCTGATGATGCTGACACATCTATAGCAACCGTCGCACCAGCTTTGCCCCTCCACTCACCCGCTCTGCTCTTTCTTCTACTCAGGTTGCCATGGCCGAAGCCCCGGCGCAAACGCCTGAGCCGCGTGCCATCTCAGCTGCTTCACTAACTGAAATCGAGATTCAGACCATCACTGAACTGGTCAAGTACTTGGCCGAAAATTCTTACGCTTACGATTCCCACGTACAACTCATCAATCTCTTCCACAAAGGCTTTGTTGCTCATGTCTACGGTACCTCGAATGTCGTCATCAACGATCCGAGGGATTACACTCTTCTCTCTGATATGCGACAAGCGCGTGAGGCTATGGATTCTCGTTTCGCTGTTGGTGAAGACATCTGGAAAGACTGGATCAACGATGAGGCCATACTGGCCCGCCAGAGCGAAGAACGCGTTGCTGTCATGGACTTATGTCAGAAGGCTGTTCAAGAAGAACCCACTAGCGTCACCCTCTGGTCCATCTATGGCGAGTGGGTCATGCAGACCTATTCCATCGCAAATGGTTTCACCGAAGGAGACCCCAATATATGGACCGACATCGACAAGGAGATTTGCAAGGAAGTCTTCAGTCGTGACATTTGCTTGAGCGTGTGGGAAAGAGCCATCGAGGCCACAGCTTGGCGTATAGACGAGAGCCATCGTATATGGGATCGTTACATCGATCTTGTGCTACAGGAATTTCCGGAAAATCCATCTCCTCAGGCAATCGAGCACATTAACAATATCTTCATGCGCCGCCTCCGAACTCCGCATGCGAACTGGTCGGAAACTTCTGCTAAATTCTGGCCCATTGTATCAAAGTTTAATGCGAACAACTGGGAAGAAATCATGGCCGCTACCAACGAGATGGCCGCCCCCGCTAAGCAACAACTTGCACTTCGAGAAACACACGAGCAAAACTTGCAGCGGGCAGCCGAATCCGGCGACAAAGTTGCCCTCTACAATGCTTTCGCAGAGTACCTCGTCTGGGATCGAAAGAACAAACGTCGATCACCATTCGATTTCGAATTGCGATGCTCTTTGTACGAGAGAGCTCTTTTGCGCTTCCCCACTGTGATCGAGTGGTGGCTTGACCTTGCCGATTTTGTATTGAAGACTAACTCACATAGTCCCATTATCTTGACGATCTTGGAACGAGCCACTAGACATTGTCCGTGGTCTGGTGACTTGTGGTCAAGGCGTGTCTTGCGGGCCGAGGTCGACAAGCTTCCTTACGATGAAGTCGAGCAAGTCAAGCACAAGGCTACCAACAGTGGCCTTCTCGATATAGGCGGCATGGAAGAAGTCCTCAAGGTATATGCTTCATGGTGTGGTTACCTTCGCCGCAGAGCTTTTGCGCCAGACAACACAGATGACGAGATTGACATGGCCGATATGGGTATCACAGGAACTCTTGAGGATGCCAGTGTTGCTGGTAAAAAGACCTACGGCAGTGATTACAAAGGTGATCCCCTTTTCCGTCTGGAGCAGATCCACGTCAAGTTCCTCCTGGAGGCTCGACGCTATCAAGACGCAAGAATGGTGTTTGAGCGTCTGAAAACCACTCATGCTGCTAGTGCTGATTTCTGGCTTTCTTGGTATCGCGTCGAGATCATGGTATGGGGTCATGAACGCATGTCTGAGGCAGTTCGCATCGAAACGCCTGAAACAGCACCCCACAATGCTACTTCTGTTTTACGCGAAGCTCTACAGCAAAGAAACCTCGACTGGCCAGAAAAGATTCTTGAAGTGTGGCCAAACCACTTCTCCCAGCATGAGAGCCCGGAGGCATTGCAAGAAGCTCAGGCAGACGCTCGTACTGCACAGTTCTTCCTGTCTCAGAAAAGGGCGAGAGAAGCAGCTGATGCTGCTGCCACTGCTGCTGCCTCTGAAACACAACCTCAAACGAATGGTCTCGAGACCATCCAGGAAGAAGCGCCGACCACATCTAAGAGGAAACGCGAAAACGAAGCCGAGCAAGAGGCCGAAGATATTGTCAAGAGGAATAAGACTGGAGAAGAGGACACGATTCATCCGCCGTATAACGAAGTGTCGGCTTCGGCTTCAGCTCAAATCAAACGCGACAGAGAGCACAACACAATCACCGTCAAGGACTTGCCAAGCAATGTTACAGAAAAGCGCGTACGACAATTCTTTAGCGACTGTGGAACCATCCTCTCCGTTGGTATAGTAGCTGACGATAATGCCCCGACTGCGCACGCCACCATCGAATTTGAAACTGAAGAGGATACACTCTCAGCTAAGACTAGAGACGGAAAGAATTTTGATGGCAACACCATTCGCATACAGTCTGGAACACTTTCAACTCTTTACGTGACGAATTACCCTGCCGACTGGGATGAAGTCAAAATTCGTGAGCTTTTCCAAGATTTTGGCACCATCGTCAGTGTCCGCTTGCCGTCACTCAAATACAACCAGCGACGCCGCTTCTGCTATGTACAGTTCCTTACGGCTGAAGAAGCCCGTGCTGCTACGGTCATGGACGACAAATCCCTTGACAGTCAGCACCGTCTTATTGCTAAGATCTCTGATCCCGATGCCAAAAAGGCCCGCTCGGGCGCCATGACCGAGGGCCGGGAGTTGCATGTCGCCAACATTGACTTCACCGCTAGTGAGTCTGAAATTCGCGATCTATTCAAACAGCACGGCACTATTGAGAGCGTCCGCATGATCAAGAATCTTCAAGGCAGGTTCTTTGGTACAGCATTCATCGTCTTCTCCAAAGCCGAAGAAGCTCAAGCGGCGATGACCTTGAATAACAAGCCTTTGAAGACTCGCCTTCTCCGTGTCACGTTGGCTACAGATAAGGGTTCGGCGAAGAAGGACATTGCAACCACAGTCATCAAACACAACGCGGGTGGATCTCCTGCGCCCGAGGGCAGTCAAAACGGCTCTGCCGAAGCAGCTAACGGACGCAGGGGGTCTACTGCTCTACCTGAGGAGCTCAACGAAGAGACCGCTAAGACAGCACGTGAACGCAAATTGGCTCTGCTAAATCTTCCCGACACAGTCAACGATGCCCGCATACAAACTTTCCTCGAGAACTTTGGTCCACTTCGCAAGATCACCGTCCGCCGCGATAAGGGAGGTGCTATAGTAGAGTTTGTCAATCTTCAAGATGCCGGCAAAGTCAGCCTGGGAGTCGACTGCAGCCCTCTGGGTCCAGAAGTGCGCATCGGCACCGTCGAAGAGCTTCTCCACAAGTCCAAGGCCAAGCCTACATCCGACCAGGCCACCAAGCCAGCCACTTCCTTCAAGCCTGCTCAAGCTGGTATCTCGAGACCTGCTCAGAGAAGCGGTCCGAGTAGACGTGGTGGGCTCGGTTTCAAACGTGGTGGTGGATTTTCTTCTAGCTCCGCAAAGTCGCTCGAAGGAGAAGACAAGGTTATGAGCGGTACTGGCGAGACGGATACCAAGCCGAAGAGCAACAATGACTTTAGAGAATTGTTCAACAAGGGAAAGGAGACTGATGCTGCTGCTGCTGCTGCTACCGAGGAAAAGCAGGAATAAGTGCGTCGAGCGCACCAAGCATCAACCACAAAAACAACAAAATCGGGAAACGGAGTAATGTTGGTGTAGCTGCGTGGTCGCAAATAATCATATCCAACCCTTTGCAAGAACGGATAAAACTGTATCTTAATCATTACAAAGAAAGAAGGAAAGCACATTGACTCAAAAGATACTGTCTTTCTCATTTCAGAAATCCTTCTATCTAGTTGCAAGATTTGACTTGCTTGTGAAATATCTGGCTTTGATGATGTTGATGCCTGAAAAATAGACGACCATTCCTGCCTCTCCGAAAAAATTTTGTTAGCGACAGAGATATGGCGATGAACAATGCAAAAGATGCCCTAAATGCTCTGGACCCAATGTGAGAAGAAGAAACGAGAACGCCCAGCTGAAGAAGACAAAACAGCAGATGTAAAAACCTCCCTGTGCTGATCAGACTGCGATCAACAGGCCTCCACGATAGAGAGGCTCGTGGAAATGGCTAACAGAAGAGGAAGATAGGTACATGGGGAACAAGATCAGGCGCCTTGGGCTAATTGCACAATGAGACTGCTAGCCACATCCATGAAGGGGAATGGACTTGAAATGTCCTTTTCCTCGGGTATGCGCCCACAGCCCATGTATCCTTCATCCATGTCTTCGTCATCTTGGTCTTCATCGCGCCAGACATCCGAAGTCTCGCCATCGGCATGCGTTTTAATTTCTCGTCGCAAGCGACGCACGAGACGTTCGTAGCCGGCGCACTTGAAATCGACCATGAAGCTATCTTGTTCGATACAGTACAGTTGGATTGTTACGTATACCCAGGCGCTCTCGTTGGGTGCAAAATGACGGCGGCGAAGGCTATCCTGGCCAAAGCTACCAGGGCCTGTGGCGGCGACGTTGTCAGTGGATGCGTGAGCGCTGCCATGGATGCTACTTGGTTGAACGGGTGAGTTGAAGCCTGCGGGTGAGGCGGCCAGACTAGTGCTGCTGCCCATTGTTGAGCTGCGACGACGGATACCTTCGTGCAAGTCCACGCGACTGGAGTGCGTCGATGATGGATGTGCTACACCAGGAGGGAACATGCCATCCTTACGGAATCTTGCATTGATGATCCACGGGTCTTCAGGAATCTTGTAGCCCCAGTCGTTCTCGGGTCCGAAGGCTTCACGGATATGTGACTTGTGACGTTGGCTGCGAGATAGTTCCTCGCCGAAATCATCGTCTGACATGTCCGATGCGTGCCCACCACGAGAACGACGTCTAGCACGTTCTTCGTGAGTGGAATATTCAGGGTCAGTGCCAGCCTCCGGGTCCGAGTCGGAGTACTCAGGACTCTGACTTCCGTCTCTGGCATGACGCCGGCGGTTGCGTGGCGGGCTACCTTCACCATGTCCAGGACGACGCATGACAGGCGCTTCCCAAACAGCATTCATTGCTTTTAGTGCCTTGTAGATAGCCAGCATGGCTTCTGAAGGGCTGTTGCGACTGCGTATACCGAACTGCCATTTGGTTGGTTTGACCTTCTTGTCCTTGCTGGGCAGGGGTGTCATCATCTCGGGCTTATCTCGACCTCCAATCTGATTGCCCTTGACATGAGGCCGTAACCGTTTGAGGACGGCAGCGCGTTGCTCGCTTGTCAATTCTTTGCCTTCGCCTCCAGGTACACTGTTGGGGGCATATGGATCGAGCTCGCCTTCGGGTATGGCAGCTCTGGGAGTAGTTCCCTGCATGTATGCTTGATGGAAGGATGGGAGCGACGAAGGCAAGATACCGATTGTCGTTGCCGGAGTGCGAGCTTCATGAGTAGAGCTGGTGGATCCGTGGCGGGGATGATCAACATTTGAGGCTGGGTTGGATGTTCCGGGCGCCGGTAGGCGGACATTCGGTGGGCCAGTAACAGTGGTTTGGAAGGTCGGTGGTGACTGAGCAAGCCATGGTTGCAGCTCAGGGTTATGTGCGAGCGAAGGGTTGGCCTTCATGATTGTGTTTTCACGCACAATGAGATAGGCGTCTTTGATGGCACTGGGCTCATCCTTAGCGAGGGCCTCGGTCACGTCGTCCTTTGCATAACCCATGGTCTTGCCTAGCTTGCCAACGACACTCTCGTGCAACTTCTGTTGCACCACAGCAGGTTTTGTGGGGGCCAACTTGGCCGGGTCAATTGATTTGTTGGGATCGATACCCTGGTCCATGAACTCCTCGACAGGTGGTGTAAGATAGTCGGGTAGGTCCTTGAGGAACCACGGATCGAGCTTAATCTCGTCAATGGTGATACGGTTGACAGGGCTGACCTGCAGCATTCGCTTGATCAGACGAGCGGCGCCGGACGAAATGTAGCTTGGCGTATGATACGTGCCAGACTGGATCTTCTTAAAAAGCGTCGGGATGTATTCATCGTCAAAAGGAAGGCGAGCACAAAGCAAGACGTAGAGAATAACACCGCAACTCCATACGTCAACCTCAGGGCCGGCATATAGCTTGCCTCCGACGACCTCGGGAGCTGCATAGTTTGGACTGCCGCAACTAGTTTTGAGGAAGTTTCCATCAGTCATGATGTTACTCAGACCAAAATCGGCGATTTTGACATTGAGCGCGTCGTCGAGGAGCAGGTTCTCAGGTTTCAGATCACGATGAACAATCTTGTGACGATGGCAGTACTCGACGGCGCACACAATCTGCTGGAAGAACTTGCGTGCCTTGTCTTCAGCCATGCGTCCGTGGTCCAGAATATACTGGAAGAGTTCACCGCCGGCGTACTCGAGGACCATGATGATTTCTTTTGGGGTGGTGATGACAGTGTAGAGCTTGATGATGTGAGGATGGCGCAGCAATTGCAAGTACTGAATCTCGCGTTCTATGCGGCCAGCCATGTCGCGAGTGACGAGCTTTTGACGAGAGATGATTTTGAGGGCGACTTTCTGGCCGCTAACCTTGTGGACGGCGAGTTTGACCTTGCCGAAGGAGCCTTCGCCTAATGTTCTGACGATGTCATATTGTCCCAGACGTCTCTTGTTGGTGGCCGGGGGAGCAGGTTGGGACTTGGAGATGGCGGGCATAGCAGTCGGGGGATTTGAGTCGTCGTTTTGCGAGCCATTGGTCGGGCGACGGGTCATCGAAAGCGAGAGGTCATCGTCGTCGAAGGCCTGGGCCATGATGGGCAGAGCGATGCGCCGGCTGCGAGGCCAACGAGGTTGGAGGAGAAGAAGGAGCGACGGGTTGAACGAGGAGCTTCAGAGCGGCTAAAATGGTTGAGGGCGCACTTGAATGGTGTCGGGATGCGCTGTGATGACGGATGGTTGCTGCTGCGGATGGGCGCCGACGTCGCACTTGTCGGCTAGCAAACTGGCCACGTCTGGTGTTGGAGTTACCAGACGGGGCTGTGGATGTTGGGCGGTCGTGTTCTGGGATGTTTGCGAGAATTGTCGGTGCTTGGTGAGTTGTGGTTTGGCATGAGGGTATGGTTCAAGCGGAGGAGGTCGTCCCCTCGTGTCCCTCGCTGCTTCCTCGCTAGTTACTCCAGAAAAGCACGGACTTGAGTATACCGACCGATGTCATCAGGCGACACACGAGACTGCCCACTTGCTCCTTCTTTTCTATCGACCGTCTTCTGTCTCGTTGGCCAAATCGGGGAATCCCTTTTCGGCTTTTTGCAGCTTGCCTTTTTCGACTATCCGAGTCTTGCATCTGCTTCCAGCTCCTCAGCTGCTCTGTCCAGCACCTTTGTCTGATCATACTCGGGCCAAGCTGCCCCGCGAATCAAAGCCCCTCATCACGCACCCTCCACAGCTAATTCCGCTCTGTAACGCGTATAGCTATAGGAATGCATCATATACTAGGACACCTAACAGTGGCCACTGGGAAGCGACAACTTGCCGGCTCTCTGTGGACACGCTTCTGCTTTCGGCAACAATTGTGCCTTTCTATAGTGTACGTTTTGCGCTTTGTAAAAGTGGACGATGGAAGTTATGGACCTCAGCACATTGGGAAGGTCAACACGCGATCTGTCTCTACACTATACCTGCTTCGCTTCATTTGCTCTTCTCTGCCTCCAGTTGCTTCAGTCGTGCGACAAGTTTCTCGCGAAGATACGGGCTAAGCCCAAGACTATGCCATTGTTAGCAAATCCATCTCGGTCGGCAGTTCGTGCGTACTTTACTTACATTCCCTCCCGTGTGATGCATCTGTACGTTCCACTCTCTTGATAGCTGCCATTCTCGCCCACAAAGTTGCCGACTCCGTCAACTTCGAGACTGCCGAAAATGTCTTCGGGCCAGGCGACACGACCATAGTCTGGTGGATTTCTCTGGTCGCTAACGTGAATATACCCTCCTCTTCCTGCACCTCCAGCACCGCCCTGAGCCGACGCTCCTCCGGCTCCGTCTCCACCGGTGCCGCCTCCACCACCATATCCTGTGCGTCTCTTGCTGCGCTTGCTTTGCGTCTGAGGGAAGAAAACACCTCCCGAACCCAACGCCGACCCTGCTGAGCTGGCATATGCCTGGGCTTGTGCGATAACTTCGGGATCTTTGGTTGCATGTTCTCGTATCACTGATTGTAAGACTTTCATGAATGATTGGTTTTCACGCAACGAGTCTGGTGTTGGCGGAACTTGCGATGTGACACCAATAGCAAGTGACCCTGTGGGAGGCGACGTGGGCAGGAAGGAAAGGACATTGACAGTAGGTGACTGCGGGTGTACATACTGCCATGTCGTGTCAGATGGATGACTTGACTGGCCTGGACTTGCAACATACAATGTGGGGATTGTTAGGGAGAGTAGAAACAGACCGGCGACATGCCGAGAACGATGCGGACAGCACTGTCCGTCTGCATTGTGTGAGAATCATCTTGTCTTTGGACTTTGTCTGATGTTTCGAGAGTGGCTGCACCAAAGAGTTGATGGTCGACTTGAACATTTGGAAGCTCTGACCACATGCACTCACGGCGGCATGACGTTTATGATATGCCGAATCGGCGCTCGCTCCTCCGAGCAGCAGCAACAATATCACAAACTCTTAATCTGCATGCCTTGGTTGCAAAGCTGGGTCTAGAGATGGAGGACTGAGTAAGAGTGCGACCCTCTCGTTTTCAGGTCCAAAAAGTGTGAACAGAACTAGTGAGAACTACCAGAAGTCATCGGACGAACACAGCTCTACGGTCGGCAAGTCAAGAACGACGCTACGGCACCGGGTCAAGACAAAAATCTCCGCTCCCGCCCAAAGCTCCCTAATGTGGCTTCTGCTATCAGATGAACCACCGTACGATTTTCATCCCCAACCATACACCGGACTCGCTTCGGACAAACTTTGATACAAGGCCCTTCTCCTTCTCACCGTGACTCACCTCTTGGCCAATCGTCTAAATACTTGCTCGACCCATAAAGTGGGAACATGCGACGCTGAGAGGTCCAAAAACTTTTATCTTATCGATCGTAGTCTTCCCCATTGGGATACTGGCTCCATCTTTGCCCTTGGAAAAGATAATATCATAGTCGACTCAATATCATGACTAGTTCGCAGGAGCAAGCTGCTGCCATGCAGCTGGCTGGCTATGGCTCTAAAGAGGCACCTATCATTGATGATGAAGAGCTGGGATCCGAAGGTGCTGATCTGGCTCGTATCGAGCGTGTCTACAGGTATGTTAATACTGCACACCTCAATTAACAATTTAGCCGACAACATCTAACAACACAACAGGAAGATCGATCGCCGAATTATCCCACGTATGACTGTTATACTTCCTAGAAAGACGACACTGACTGACATCGATGCAGCGTTCTGGATTCTTTACTTCCTCTGCTCGGCCATTCGCTCCAATGTTGGGCTGGCACAAACCATGAACTCGAAACAAGGTCATGACCTTTCCCAAGTGCTCCATCTGACGCCAAAGCAAGTCTCTACCGGTCTAGCGCTCTTCTACGTGTGCTATGTCGTTTTCGATTGTCCTTCGAACCTCATCATGTCGAAACTGAGCCCGCACGTGTGGATGAGCAGAATCGTGCTAAGTGTTGGTGTTATTGGCACATGCATGACAGCTATGAAAGCAGCGTGGAGTCTGTATCTGCTCCGATTATTGCTGGGCATTGTTATTGCTGGTATGTGGCCTGGCATGACATACTACCTCAGTCTCTACTATCCACCATCGCGCTGCGCAAAGCGCATTGGACATTACTATACTGCAGCACAACTCTCTGCCGCAGTCGTTGGTCTAGTGAGTGCTGGTTTCCAGAAGATGGATGGACTTGGTGGTCTTGTTGGCTTCCAGTGGATGTTCCTCATCTACGGCTTGTTGGCAGTCATCCTTGGCATCGTCCTGCTCTGGTGGTTGCCCGATCGCCCACATCCACCTGGTGAGAAGATTGAACAACCTGTTGGATGGAGACGTCTTCTACCGCGAAGCCCACCTGTGCTTACCGGAGAAGATGCTCGTATTCATTACGAAGAACTAACAAGAGTATATCATCGCCCCTCATGGGGCTGGAGAGACTTGGGCCGTGTGCTGATTGACTGGCGCCTTTGGCCTTTGGTCATCATGTACTTTGGCGTCGTAGGCGTTGGTATGTGTTCGAACCTTCTTATATCACGATTGTTTATGCTAACAAATCTGGCAGGCATCGGTGTTCAGAGTTACGGTACCGTCATTATCCATGCCATTAACCCTAGTCTCAGCAGTATCAACTTATCGCTGCTCTTCGCACCCATCTGGATCATGGATCTGATTGCCATCCTCCTCATCACACCTCTCAGCGACCGCTTCCACACCCACCGCCACCTCATCTTCTGTCTTTCATGTCTCGTCATCCTAGCTGGTCTTCTCACCACCACTTTCGCTGGCGGCAACGACAGCTGGTCAAGATATGGAGGTCTCTTGATCATTGGCTTTGGTCTCGGTCCCACCGTTCCTACTATCATGGCCATGAGCACCTCTGTCTTCCAACCACGTCATGGTGAAGTCGGCATTGCTGCAGCTTCGGCTCTCGTGTCTGGCCTTGGTAATCTTGGCTCTATCGTGAGCACTTACGCGTTATACTCCGGCTGGCCCGCAGACGCAAAGGGTCCTCACAAGTACAGAAAGAGCAATTTGGTCATGGTGGGCATGGTGTGTGCGAGTATTGTATCAAGTGGTGTGATGGTTTTGCTGCTCAGATGGACCAGGACAGAAGGTACGCAAGTCATCGAAGATGCTGTCGAGAACAAGGACATTATGGTTGATGGAGCGGCCAAAAGAGAGCTGAAAGAGATTAGGGCGCAGCAGCAAGGATTCGGTCTGAACAGACTCAAGGTGCATAGATAGGACAGAGATCTCGCGATGTAGATTGTAGGCTATAGGTAGTAGAACTCATACACTAATAGACAAGACAAAACATCCAGAAGAGGGGTTGATGAAAACCAGACAGTGTGATCAAGCTTCCGATCCCTTTTCTTCCCCTTGTCAATCGATATCTACCTTTCCGTGATACGTCATTCTCAGGTCTGTTGCCATCAATTCTATAACATCAAAAGTCATAGCAGTAGATCTCCATGCTTCCATCCACACTATCGTTCGCCTGTTGGATTCCAGCTCGATGCATTCGCGGTCCAGACGATCAAGGGCATCCTCAAGTCCAAAGACACTGTCAACTTCTGTGCGAACTACAGGTTGTTGAGGAAGTGGAAGATCTGGACTGTGACCTGGTCCCATACATCGCGAGATCGCTGCTGGTGGTCGCTGAGTGCTCGGTCTAGGCTTGTGCTGCGTTCGAGGCTTGAATGTCTGAATCTTTCTCTTGGCGTCTGAGTAGACATCTCTTGTCTTTGTGGAATATGAAGATAGAGGGAGTGAGTCTACCAAGTGTTAAACAGCTTTCAAACGTGTTGTGTTCTGACTCACTCATACCAGCTCCCACGTGGCCATCACGAGTTCTATCTAAGCTCATACAGCAGCTCATTATGAGAATCCAGCATATCAGAAGCCCGAGTACAAGAGAAGAAACCAGATTAGATTCAACTCGAATCTGGAAGGCGTTGAGGCATGAAGAATGTAGCGATTGTTATCATGTGTAGGTATAGTGTATTTAGTATAAGTAGCGGACTAGGCAGAAACTTGCTCATAGCTTCAGGGAGCTGGAAGAATGTACCATTGGCCCACACAGCCAAGCCGGTCAGACTAGAGAGTGTGTAACTCAGAAAGACGAGACGTTCTCGCAAAGAGAAAGGTTCGCTCCTAGGCAGAAGATGTTTGTCTCTGCGAGAGTTCCAGTGGGCGACCATACCGACTGGGATGATGTGAAAATACAATATAGCTAGCGTGGTCATAGGTCCAGGTAAAGAGCTAGTCAAAGCCTTAGGAAGCGTGAAAATTGTGTCGTTGGCCCAAACAGCAAAAGTCACCAGTCCGGAGGCTATAAAGCTCATCCATACAAGAAGTTCAAGTACAGATGTAGGTTTACGTGAAAGTGAGAGCGAAGGCAAAGTATTGGTTCGCTGATAGTCTCGGTAAACGACCAGACAGAACGGAAGGACATTGACCAGCATACTCCAAGGCCCGTATACAACATCGTGTAGGATATGGGGTAGTTGGACATATTCCCTGTCTGCCACCATAGCAACATTCACCAGGCCAACAGCAATGTAGCTCGTCCATAGCAGGAGATCTGGTGAAGATCTAGGCTTGCTCGGAGAAGACGGCGCGGCAGTCCGGTCAAGACGTTTCTCTGAGGTGCTTTCTTTGGTCTGCATGCTGAGTGATGTTCGTTTGTGACTCTCAACAGGTGTACATGAGCAGATGAGATACGGAGCAAGAAGAGGGTCCCTTTCGGAGAAAAGGCAGGGAAAGATGGACCCCGTTGTCGTCACTTTCCCGATCGGGCCGAGTGTTATACTTTCACATGCCGATCGATGAACGCATCTCCTTCAACTTTTTGTAGACACCACAATTCCTCATACCATACTACACAACCATGGCAATCTCAGAAGCGCAAAAGCCCGTGTCGGTTCTCTTTGTCTGCCTAGGCAACATTTGTAAGCCCTCGCACTTCCTTTCCACGACCATGCTAACAACATGTACAAGGTCGCTCGCCAATGGCCGAGGGCGTCTTCCGTCACATCACAAACCACACACGACCCAATGCACACCCCATGATCTCCTCTATCGACTCTTGTGGAACGGGGGCATATCACGTCGGCGACGAACCCGATCCACGAACCATCTCTGTCCTGAACGCCCACAAGATCACCTCGTCCTTCTACACACACCAAGCCCGCAAATTCCGCAATTCTGATTTCAAAGACTTTGACTACATCTTTGCCATGGACAGGAACAATGAGGAGTACTTGTTGAATGCGAGAAAGAGAATGATCAAGGAGGGCAAATTGACAGAGGAAGAGGCTGGCAAAGTTATGCTGTTCGGTGTGTGGGGTGGTAAGGGTAAGGAAGAGGTCGACGATCCCTACTACGGCGGCGCCAGAGGCTTCGATATCGCATATGAGCAGGTCGAGAGATTCTCGAACGGCTTTGTGAAGATGCTGGAGGAGCGTGGTTCGAAAAACTGAGTCGGACCTACGTCAAAAGAGCAAGTCACTTGCAGAAAGAATAGATATAGAGATAGACGTCTTTGGTCTACACAAAATGATACCCATGTACTCTCAGGCTATCATAATCATGAGAAGAGATGCCAAAGGCTGCTGGACGGAAATATTGAACTGAACATGTAACGATTATATCAAGGGTATCTTTCTCATCACTCATACTGCATAACATTTCCGTTCAGTCTTTACAACAGCGAAGTCAGGGCCGCCCATGCGCCAACCACGGCCAACACTGCTCCGAGCAACAATGCCTCACCCTCCCAGGTCATCACGAGATATGTCACAACTCCGACAGCGAGCTCTCTACGTCGGGCCGTCTCACGCCTTTGCTTCCACCCTGCCTTGATAGCATATGGTGCTTTGATGTCATGATTGAACGACTTCAACGAATGGGTTGGTATCGAGGCATACAAGATGACAGGCTTGTGATCTGACGAAGGTTGCAGCGAGAGGGAGTTGTAGGTATGGACGGCGGGTTCGTGGTCAGGCAGTGCAAGATACAGTACGCGATCGCACCAACTGGGGTGACGGTGCTCTGCCCAGTGCCAATCGACCTCGTCGGGCATTGTTACTGTATTTGCACCTGATTGCATCTGCTTTTGCACGCCTTCGGCCGCCTGTGCAGCTTGCTTCTGGGCTTTTTTCGAAAACTTGTATGTCGGTCCGAACTTCAACGGCTCTTCACTAAGATGGTGCAACGTATTTCCAGCAGCCTTCTCACGGGCAAGCTGGTCATTGGGCATGATGTGCGAGTAATGGGTGGCATCTTCGGGCGAGTCATTGCGGCGTGGAAAGGCGTGGTGGTTGTCGGGGTGGGGTGAAATATCCGAGGTGCGATAGTTGAGGTCACCGGCAAAGAAGATATACGAGTTCGGGGTTATGAGGGCATTTTCCTGTTCTTGCGAAGTGTGTTGGTCGTCGGTAGCAGAAGAGAGCAAGGGTTCCGTTTCGTCTTGAACGTTTTCGTTATTGGTCGCACGTGTTCGTGTCTTTTCAGCGCCCGTAATCTTGGTGAAGACGAGATTCTCGTTGATGGAGCGCCAATCCAGGTTTCTACGCTGCCAGGCCTCTTCATGAGGAGCCAGATGAGCTGCGACGAAGGTGAGGTCCATCTCACTGCCGTCTTCAACTGCATAGGCCAGGCGCGCACCAACAGCTCCTTTGTTGCCCATCTCCCATGCTCCAACTCCTGTACCAGCCGTCTGAATACTTTTGATGTTGCGAGCGACTTCGGGTCGCGCAAACAGCATCAGCGCCGTCATTCCAACGTTGCTACAGAGTATCGTCTCGTATTGCTCGTCATGTTTCCAGAGTTGATTAAGCTTCTGAATAGTCTCGGAGAAACGCTCGAAGTAAGGCGAGAGAAACGAGCCTCCGAGGAAGGACTGGCCTAGAGGAGCAATCTCCTGCAGCGAGAGAGCTATAACATCTGGGGGAAGCTGGGCGTGGGAGAGGCCTTGGTTGATACTGGCCGCGAAGAAGTCACTGTTGACCAATTCGCGACCACAGTTGAAAGTAAGGAAGAGCGTGTTGAGGACCGCCATGGTCGTGATTGAGCTGTCTCAAGGAGCGAAAGAAAGTACGAGGGTGCTGTGCATCGCGCATGTGATTGGGGAGTACATTGATGTCATCGCCAAGACCAGCAACAGCTCTCCAGACCTACCTTACCTTGCAGACTTGGGTCACGTGTCAGAGTGAAGCTGGAGCAGTTTAAGCGAGAAGTCGCCAAGCAATTTCGGCGCTAACGAGTCCGCATCGCTCGGACCACAGTCGAAATTCGACTTTGGCAAGTTTGCGCGTCGCTCTTTGCTCTTCTTCTTTTCTCATCCGCGACACTCACGGCAACAACAAGTCAAGATGCCTACCCGCCTTTCCAACACCCGCAAGCACCGCGGTCACGTCTCTGCCGGTCACGGTCGTGTCGGTAAGCACCGCAAGCACCCCGGTGGTCGTGGTCTTGCCGGTGGTCAGCACCACCACAGAACCAACATGGACAAGTACCATCCCGGTTACTTGTAAGTTTTGACATTCTCGCCTAATTCTTTCATTGCAATATACTCACAACCACTCCAGCGGTAAGGTCGGTATGCGCTACTTCCACAAGCTCCAGAACCAGTTCTGGGCTCCCGTCATCAACCTCGAGAAGCTCTGGTCCCTCGTCCCCGCCGAGCAGCGCGAGAAGTACCTCTCTGGCAAGGCCGACTCCGACTCTGCCCCCGTCCTCGACCTCCTGCCCCTCGGCTACTCCAAGGTCCTCGGCAAGGGCCGTCTCCCCAAGATCCCCATCATCGTCCGCGCCCGCTACGTCTCTGCTGAGGCCGAGCGCAAGATCAAGGAGGCCGGTGGTGTTGTCCAGCTCGTCGCATAAGCTCGTCGCTTGTGAAGACTGATGGAAGGAAAAGACTCGACAAAAGAAAAGTTATGAAAGGTGGCATCCGGCATCATGGTTTTTTTTTTTGTCAGCGTGGTAGCTGGGTGGGAGTGCTCTTCAGCGTATTAGTTGAATGCAATTTCTCCACCGAACAAACCATTTGCCTTTGTGCAAATTCGCGAGATCAACTCGTCTCATTTGAGAAGAGGCCATCTCTAGGCATGGACAAAGGCGTGGAAAGGCTCAACCCTTCGCGCTTGCCTATCGTGATATGCTGTCCTGTGAATCTTGTCATGTCGTGATTCTGAGAGCGTATTGCTCATGTCCAGTCGCTCTATCAGTCGCTGCCGACTTATATCTTAAGAGTCTAGGCGCGACTGTTGGATGTGACTCCTTCGACAATTGTCCGTGATCGTGAATTGTCTCTGTAATGATCATTTCGAATCAGCAAATTTTCAATCTAGCTCTTCTAGACTTTCGGTATTTTGTTGTCCCTACGGACACAATTCTACAGACCATTCGGTGTCTTTCCCAATGCCTCCAGTTCCGTCCGTCTTTTGTTCTTGCCTATCTAATGCTCTATATCCTGGCCTACTTAGTATCACCTCCCAACCAGACCATCCATACAATGTATGATTTGCGCGGATGAGTAATGAATTCCGTGGGTGGGAAGTCTTCGTTGTAGGTACGACCCTGTCATCATATCTTATGCATTATTGACTCCTCTCTGGTGCTTCTTACCTTGATGGAAGGCATCACTGTGTGCTTGCTTGGTTTAGAATAGGCCTTCTGTCCATTGAAATGAGGAACTCGGGCGTCGATGATTTGTCTAGAGTGATATCTTACAAGGTAGAGAATATCCAGGAAGAACATCGTTGAGTCACTACACATCTAGGTTTCTTATTCGGGTCTGTAACACGGCTAGATGTGTATCGATACCAATCATTGATTTTGTGGTGCAGTTTGCGATGGAACATAATTACCATCAGCCACCTGGAGTCCCTGGCCCATCATGTCGAATGCCATCGGTACCATAAGATCCGCACCACCATTAGGTCCAAACAAATCCGTCATACCAACCGTGCTGTAGTCAAACGACGGCATCTCAAGAGAGTTATACAACCACGAGCTTGCAGAGTCATAGGGTGCTTGATCAAACATCTCGTTGTTGAGCCAGGTGAACGACTCCATCAGATTTGTTCCCAGATGAGTCGTCGGCTCTGTAGATTTGAGAGCATCCTTTGCGATTTTCATCACGTCTAGACTGATGGCTCGACCTGTTGTGGAACCAATGTGATCGATCTGGTCTAGGCATTTCAAACCTTTCTCCACTTCTTGGAACACTTCTGTTGCATGCGCAGATGTGGTCTCAGTGTCGAGGACATCGAAGAGAAGGACGAGACATGCAGAGACGATGAAGTAGACCATGTTTCCATCTCTTCTCATCGCGAGGCAGCGGTTGAAGAAACCGTCGTGGACCAATGAAATCAAGTCCTTAGCGGAAGAGACGGTGCGCTTGATGTCTCGTTGGATGTCGATGCGGTCACCTATACTGTCCTGGGCCTGCTGTTTTGATTCAAAGAATGTGACATACACCAAAGCCGGCCGCATCATCAAGATGCACGCGATATGGTAAGTAGCCCCAAGACAGATTCTCTGCACCTCTTGCCAAGTCTCACCAATCGGTGTCTTGTCATCGAAAAAATGCAGGTATGGTGGTAGAGTTTCCAGGAGTTCATTCAGCGCTCCTGAACACTCATTATTGACCCGATTGACTTCTGTCAAATCAGAAACTCGTGTTGGTTTGGTGGGAGAGTAGTGACAAGCCATGATCCTTTCACTGATCTTGCCGAGCGCCGCCATGGCCCTAATGTATGCGTATTCGATGTTCTGACTTCCGTCCTCTGCATGCTGACAGTCGGTAGGATGGGGAGTGTCGATTGATTCGTCAACGAAGCAAGAAGGTCTGCCAGTGAACATCGACACCATGCGCTCCATATAGAAGGTAGTCCAAAAGGTCAGTCGAAGAGTGTTCAGAAACGAATTGTTGCCTGCCACTACCTGGGCACGATGAAGGCCTAGTGCCATAGCAGATCGAGAAGCATGACCAAGATAGAGATACATCATGTTTGGTCTTCCGATCTGCATTCCGTACATGGCCTACCACAAATGAGATACTTCTCAATAACTTTCATGGGGCCAAACTTACTCTTAGCAGTAGCAGGTGAGTCCCAAGAAGAGATGTTTCCTCGAAAGAGTCTGTAGGTACGCCTGCACGGTCGTAAAAGTGTTGAGCCCAGGCATCCGATGAAGAAGGTTCATGGTCAGTCAATCTCGCACCGATAGCCAGAACCATGTACAGAATCGCCTTCTGTTGAGCGAGCTTCTTGCTCTGATTCGGCGCATAACTAGGTCCAGTCCAGAGAGCCTCCCATGTCTGCCGGACATCGCGCTCAGACAATATCGGTCCCTGGGGGTGCATGAGAGTAAAATAAGCTGAAATGAACGCCTCACCTAGCTCTTTTGGTAGAAAACTGCCATCTGGAACTGAGTTCTTGGAAGAGGAGCCCTCGTCTCCATACGTGAATATCTGACGTTCAATACCCCATTTTCGGAGACCCTCTGGCACCTGACGCGACACATTGAGCGGGGCGTTACCTTGACGCCGAATGCGTTGATATAGACGTTGCACGAATGAGAAATGACTTGAAGGCCCATAGAACTGGTAGGCTTCCGTGTTGTCGTCAAATGCGCCAATGCCAGCTCGCAACTCTTGCTGTTTCTTGTTGGTGACTGGATCTTCATCAATGCGCGAATTTGATTGTGGTGCTTCTCTTGTCTGAGAGTTCAATGGCTGTTGCCTTGGCAAAGGCTTTGGCGCAATTGATCTGATGCTTGCGGATGACCGCGATTTGACACCACCAGGATAAAGACAATCAATACGACTGTCCAAACATCTCGCGCATGGTAGATTTCCATCGCACTTAACCTTTCGAGCTCGGCAGATGTTGCAGGCTCGTGGGGCTCTCTTCTTTTGAATTGACCCAGTAGTCGAACTCGGCGTGGTCTGGTCTTCCATGACGGTGAGTTGTCAAAGTCTACGACGAGACTTTGTTGTATTCTAGGACTATGGCATTGTGTTCAAGTTGATATTAGTAATGATGAGAAGCAGGCAGTTGAAAATCGCGGAAAGTCTCAAACTTAGCTGACTAAGCAATCCCTCACCCAGAGCAGTTACCGCATCTGAATGGCATACGAGTCTGATACCTTCTCTCTAACCGTCTTTGAGCATAATTCAAGTCGTGACTGTGCTTATCGTTATCCATGTTGGTAATAATAATTCGATCTGTGTTTAGATGGATCGCACTGCAGAGACGCTTTGTGTATATTAGTGACTCACTGTATCGGCCCTGTGCAAGCTTGCGACATTGCATACGGCAGATATCTGAGAGCACTCAATGTTCACTTCGACCTTGTAGTCAACGCGAGAAAGCCATTCGCTAACTCCAGACCCTTGATCTGATATCATATGTGCCGAAATACCGTTGTCGTCAGATGAGGGGAACCTCGGAGGTACTGTACTCGTGATGTGGTCGATCTCGAAAGTGTTATCCCCTCACGATTTTCCAAGACGAAATCTATAGCTTTTTCAAAAACGGCATGCAAAACCAGAAAATCGTATGAAAGAACAGCCTGTTCACCACATTGTCATGCACGACTTAGCAGAGCAGTCCGAGGCGGACTTGAACTTTTTGAACCTGCCGCCATTCCCAGAGCATGTGCCTACAGCGCCACTCCTGCGTATAAGTCTGAGTAAACTCAAACAAGGTGATCCAGAGGAAATTGACAAGCTATGGAAAGCTTGCTGTGAGCTTGGTTTCTTCTATCTCGACCTCCGTGGCGCCTCAGACAGCCATAAAAGTCACCCAATGTCCTCTGTATCGAACGACCGTACCGAAAGCGTCCGGCAAGAAGTTAGCAGAGCGGACTCTGCCACTGGAGATGATGAACATAGCGCTCAAGTCAAAAATGACAACATCGGCAAGTTCGAGGTCGACGTTAACGGCGAACAACTGCTCCAAGATGCCGAAGATCTGTTCAGGGTCGGCAAAAGCGTATTTGACCTGCCTGTCGAAGAAAAGGTCAAATATGATTTGAAGGACCAAGGAAGCTATTTTGGCTACAAAGGATATGGTCAAGGTGTTATTGATGCCGCAGGGACGAAAGATAGGAATGAGTTCTACAATGTAAGATACACTTTGAGCTTTATGAGATCAGAGGCTGACATGACATCTCTTCCAGGTTTCGAAAGATGATATTCTAGGTCTCTCTGAACCATTGCCAGCTCCCAAGCTACTGGACCCTCATCGAGACTTGTTGAGATCTTTCATGCAACACTCCCACGCCATTGTGGACTTACTATTGAGCCTGTTGAACAATCAATTGGGTCTGCCACACGACAAGCTCACTTCTTTGCATAGACTCGGCTCGGTCTCTGGCGATCAGGTTCGCTGGGTGCATGCACCGCCTCAGCCGATGGACGACCGTAGAACTGCACTCGGCGAACATACTGATTTTGGAAGTGTCACTGTCCTGTTCAATCGATTAGGAGGGCTACAGGTCTTGCCGCCAAACTCGAATGAGTGGTGTTATGTGAAACCACTACAGGGACATGCTGTCATCAACCTGGGCGACGCGATGGTCAAATTCACTGCCGGGATACTACGATCAAACATTCACCGTGTCATCAACCCTCCAGGTCAGCAAGCCGATCATACACGAATGAGCTTGGTGTACTTTGCCAGACCAGCGGACGACGTGATATTGAAAGCGTTGAACGGAAGCACCGTGATTGATGAGAAACGACGGCAAAGTCCAGGCGAGGCTGAAGAACAAGAGATCACAAGCAAAGAATGGATACTACGCAGAGCATTGGGTCGAAGACAAGGAGGAGATTGGACAAAATCTGGAGGAACAGAGAGTGGACGCGTTTGAGCATTTGGAAGGTCGCTCGCACGAGCCACATGAGCGCACGGACTTCAAGCTCCACCCCTCGCGTGCTTTCAGACTTCAATTTCGGTCAACCTCAAATTTTGCTTTCATCAATGGACCTGTGGCGCAGCGGTAGCGCGTGTGATTCCAGTGTCATTCGGGACATCCACAAGGTCATCCGTTCAAATCGGGTCAGGTTCATGTAGAAGACATGGGGTGAGAGCCCTGTGTGAAGCCTTTTGTCTGTAGTGGGTGATGAACAGGTTTTGTTTTGCAATGTTCAGAAGCAAGGGTCCCGGATCCTTTCTCGGCACTTTTGAACAACAGCTTGCCTGCAGCATTGATCGGTAGTTGAGAGCACAAACTTGTATCTGAGCTCTGGTGTGATTTACAGAGTCATTGATCATCCCAACAATGCAGAGACACAACACGAAAGGAATAATAATCATGCAAAGTAGCGGGCCCCGCATTCAAATTCTTGTTCAGGGCATTGCACTCTGCGTTGATAGGGTCTGCATACAATTTATGCATGAAGATGCAAGTGAATATCGACATCTGCCGATCGCCCATCCCCACTGGCAATGATAACGACGATGCCAACACACATAATGATAGGCAGTCTTACAGACGTGACAGCATGAATTTTGAAGGCTGAGGCTTATCTTCTGCATATATCAATCACTGCAACATATATTAGGTAGCTTGCTTGCAGCTGGAGATGGCTCCAGAGCATGCTTACACTGACCATCACGTCACTCTCGTCCTGTAATGTCTTTCCATAGACACAAAGACGTCCAAGATCGTGTGTCAGAAACAAGTTGACCAATCGTTGGTTGTTCTGACCGCCCCTCTTGAAAGATATGCAGCCTATCTAGCTTGGAGGAATAAGATCAGCTAGCATGTTGACCTGAACATGGACTCCGTACGATATGAGCATGAGCAATGGGCTGGGCACGAGGAAACATAGCGTCAATGTTCATACTGCATCCAGGAAGCCAGAAACAGACGCTGCTTAGCATATTTGAGCCCGGCAATCGAAACAGGCAATCAAAGCGAACGAAGCCAGGGTGTCAGAGGACTGAGTTGTTCCATGCACAGCTGGTTCAGACCTAGCTTCGCAAGCTGGTCAGGATCGATTCCGGAAGCCCATGGAGACTTGTACCGCTTGAACTCTTGCTGGGCATGTTGAGCCATCTGCATCAGAAGTGATGTGATTCAGATACAACCAAGGATGACGTTCTGTCATGTGAACATATTTGACTGATGCAGCCACACAAGAACTTTGGTTTCATTGAAGACGCCACTTTCATGTGGATGGCTTGGTAGGGCTGATTTTTGAGATAACTTTCAACAGAACAGAGCAGCTTCTGCCTAAAGGGTCTATCAGCGGTTGCATGACAGGTCGTTCGGATCTACGGCCCGGTACAGTGGCAGAGAAATGTCCGAATGTACACAAAGAGACAAATTGGTGCCTGTGAATGCTCTTGGATTCTGCCAAGGTCATAGGAAGGTGGCCAAGGACCCTACTGACTATGGCCTTCGAAGAGTGTCACTTGGGATGCCCAAGAGGCTCCAAGACATGCACATTGGTATTGAAAACTTGACACAGCAACATGCATATGCGCTCGGCATGCCAAGACGGAAGAATGGTTGCTCAGCTTGTGTGCTTGCTGATTGTCGTAGATGGATTGAATCGCAGTGAGAGGGCACCTCCTCTCGGTCGCTAAAGCACTGGATGCTGATCGATTTTGCTGTCAATGTATTTTCCACACCCACACTGACATAATGCTGCAGCTCTTGAGCAGGCGGCCAGTGATGTTTTTAGTAAGCAGCATTCGGGTCTCCTCATCGGAAGTTGCGAGGTGAGGTTGAAACTCGAAGCACTGCACATTCCAAGAGGCACGTCGCTAAAGCTCCGATTGGCCAAGCCGAAGATAAGCCTTTGAGAGGTCAGTGCGATTTGATCTGCAAGCACGACTGCTCGCGCCTGCAGAGCAAAACACTTGTCATGCGATTGCTATTTCTCTTTTGAGCAAAGACACCGAATTAGACCACTTGGCTCGGGTGATGTGCCGCGTGCGTATCTCGAGATGTATAGGCCAGCGACGATCAGGGAAAGTTGTAACGTGAGCGGAAAGGCTCTCGTTTCACATGCCTAGGCTCAAACGAAGATGTATCCTCAAGGAGACAAGATTCGAAACATCAACCACACGCGGTCTCAATCTTGCGACGATTGCTGATAGCTAGATTTGATCTTGATGATGTTGTCTACGCTGGATTGCATGTGTATCCACCTCGCTAGATCAAGCTGTACCACTGAATGCAGCGCGCACAAAGTCGTGTAGGGCACGCGATCAAATCGATTCCGCCAAGTCAGGTGGTTCCATGGCAGTGTGTATCCCTGGGATACAGATAGACAAAACACTGCGAGTCCGAGCCCAAGGCTGGGCCGCCATGGCACGAACCACTGGATGGTCGATCCATCTATCAAAACGATGTGGAGCAAACAGGAATAGCATCGATCGCGGGCAACTTGATGTCGACTCCTTCCAAGCCTGCCCATGATCTTGTCTCTGTCAGAAGTACCTCGTGGGGGTCTCGGATTTGATACATCCCGTTCATCCAAGATGTGTGGGTGACAGTAACTTGCAACCGGTCTCCATGAATTGTCAGTACATAATCCCGGCACTCTGTGCCTCTTCTTCTGACTGAATTTTCCTCATTCGTACCTTTGTCTCCTGTTCTCTGATTTTGCCCGTTCTTCTCGCTCTATGCTGGAGCATATTGCTCTCATTTGTTAATATCTTACCTTGTATCTCAAACCCCTCAACAGAATCTCGAATCATAATCAGCCAGTATGGCACTCATCTCGCTGATCGCGGTGGTCGTTGTAATAGCGGTGGTATCTTTCATCAACTATATCAACACTTCGAAAAAGGATCAGCTGCCGGCAGGAGTACAGAGACTGCCAGGCCCCAAAGGTTATTGATAGGTGCCTGTAACTTAATTCGCCAATTTTACTGACAGTTCAGGCTTCCCAATCATCGGCAGCGTACCAGACGTGCCAGACAAAAACAGTTTTCTCAAGTTCCACGAATGGGGGCAACAGTATGGTCCCATCTACCAAACGAACCTCGCTGGCCAGAACCATGTTTGGATCACGCGGGATCGTGTTGCCCAAGATCTTCTCGGCAAGCGTGCCGCTAACAATTCTGAACGTCCATTTATTCCATCTCTCCAGGCCGACAATCGTGACAGCGGCCATTATCTTCCTTTGATGTCTCGAAACGGTATGTACTCATTAATGAGAAGTTTTTACAATCTGCTGATACCTACAAGAGTTGTGGACGAGGCAGAGAAAGTTCGCAAAGCAAATCATGGACAAATCGTCAGCCAATTCGTTTTACCACTACCCTGAACTGGAGTCGATTCGTCTTCTATTTGAGCTTATGACGGATCCTTCTCGTTACAATCATGCTCTGGAGTCCTTCATCTCAAGAGTGACTTGCAGGCTTGGGTGGGGAAGTGCAGCTCCCTCTGACGAACTGAAACAGCGGGCAAGGGAACTGCTCATAGGTGTTTCTCCAAATGGTGCACTCACAAACAAACTAGGCTTCCTCAAGAAACTTCCCGAGGCTGTTGTACCAGCGAAAGCTTGGGAGTTTCGCAGATACAGGACTGAAAGTCGATTTTTCACCATCTTGCAGAATGAAGTCAGGGAGAAGCTCAAAAGTAAGACTGCTCCAGAGTCTTGGATGCGTCACTTCCTGGAGAACAAGGCTGCGACTGGATTCGCGTCTGACTTGGAAGGTGCTTACGCTGTAGGTATGCATGGCATCGCTGGCGCACTTACCATCGCTGCTCCCATGCAGAGTTTCTGTCTTGCCATGTGCCATTATCCTCAGTACCAACCTATCTTACACGAGGAGATCGACAAGGTCTGTGGTGACAGACTGCCAACACTTAGCGATATGCCCAATATGCCCGTGCTGCGAGCCTTCATCAGGGAGACTATGCGGGTAAGTTGGCCATATATACCATATTCTCTATGTGAGTAGGAGGCTAATTCAAGTCTCAGTGGCGCCCGCCTGTACCTACCGGCATCCCCCACGAGTCTGTCAAAGACGACATTTACGAAGGCTATTTCATCCCTGCAGGCTCCGTCATGCATCCTCTCGAATGGTCCATTAGTCGTGACCCAGAGATGTTCCCTAATCCCGACGAGTTCAACCCAATGAGATGGCTGGAAACGAAATATCCTACCTACCAAGAGCCTTTGAGCAGATACCCTACCATAACCCAGTACAGCCAGTTTGGTTATGGTCGCCGTATCTGTGCGGGCATGGGGGTCGCCGAGGCAGACCTCTTCGTCGGTATCGGCAGTCTTGCCTGGATGTTCTCTCTGAGCGCTAGTGACGCCCAAACCGAGGATGCCGCGCTACTACCAAAAGAACCTGCTCCGTCGTCACTGCCAGTCCACAAGGAGGACGAGGTACCAGTAATGACACCAACAGGCATACAAACACCCCCTTCCGAGACCGAGATTGAAGAAGAACTTGATGAGCACTTCTCTGAAAAGATGTTACCGACAGACACATGTAGGCTGTCTCGAAAGAAGACCGTCAAAAGGCCAAAGGCTTTGGCTCGAGCAAAGACTGTTACTTACAAGCTGCGCCTGCCTGGTTCGTCCCTTCCTGGCCAGTTTCCAGCTTTCTTTGAACAGCACACTGGCCCTGATACTCCACCTTCGTCACCCAAAGCTCGAACTGCGATGGCAGGTACGTCCGACATGCCTGCCGTGAACAACATGTTCAACTCCACCGCCGACGAAAAGGACTCAAAGCCTGATCCCACGCTCGAGTACTCAAGTTTGCTGATCGCAAAGCCTCTCCCATTCAAATTCAATATGAAGATCAGAGACAAGAAGAAGGCCGAGCACGTCGCTCGCGAGTGGATGTTCTACAAGATGGATGGTGAGTTTGAAGATTCGAAATGTTATTGGGAAGGCGGTAATGCTGGCAACAAACAGTATGGATGGGGTGAGGTGCACAAATGATTCAAATCTGTACTTTCTCTAATTCGTCATTCTTTTGTATTCTCTCATGAGCACTTTCCTGTACTCGATGTATATTGCGCCTTGTTTCTGTGAGTTTCTAGACACGAAGATAGGCTTGTTTTGAGAGACCCGCGAACCATTTCGGAGAAATGCTCGGAAGACTATGTTCTGGATTCGAGAGGGTTTGGTCAAGATAGGGACTATTTGCAAGAAATGCTAGACTTTTCTACAAAGCTTCGAACTCACGATCTTTAGCGAGCTGCTCTCAGCTCCTATCTCTTGATTCTCTTGCGTAGAATTAGACAAACGTCTAGGAAGTCAGGTCGACGACTCTCTTGACAGGCTTGAAAAGACGTCTCTTGCTCGCAGCTTTGAGACTCTTCTGGCTCGATGGTGGGTTTGGCGCATTGAGGGTAGTGTTGTATGTGGCGGTTGCGTTGACGACTTCGAACTGCACAGTTGAGTTGCCTTCACGGTACGTGCTCTTGGCTGGGCCAGACGTCTTGTAGCCACCCTTTACCGAGCGTCTACCAGTTGCGATATCCTTGCCGTTAATTGCACGGTCAAACATCTCCAGACTCATGAGTGGTTGGTAGAAAGGCACTTCGTGACCAGATTCGAAGACGCGAACGAAGGAGAACTTGCCAGATTGCTTGACTTGTGCATGGACGACACCGTCTGAGCTGGTGACATTGGTGTAACCTGCAGTTGAGAAACCAGGAGCGTTGACCTCCTGGGCAACGACCTCTCCACCAAGCCAGTTGCCTGAAACACGTTAGTTGGATTTTTGGGTCGTGTGAAGCAATGCTTACAGTTGTAGTCAGCATCACCAGCATAGAGCACAACGGTGATGTCTCTGCAGACTAGCGACTTCAGTGCCTCAATAGTGCCATCCTCACGGTCATCGTCACCTGTGCTTCCGAAAGCTGACGAGACAGCACTGCTACTCTCACTGAAGTTGACATAAGCGCCAATAGCTTCCTGAACCATGGGAGAATTGAGGTAGTCCACATAGAAAGTAGGTGGGAATGGGTCGGGCGATAGTTCACGAATGTCGTATTCATCGCGCAAAGCGTAAATATCGAGAACACTCTCGACATTGTTAGCACAGAAGTTGTCGGCGAAGCTGCAGATTTCGTTGATGCCGCGAGCATAGCAATCTTTGGTCATATCCACACAGTTCCCTGGCCCATAAAGTGCGTTGTACATCATGGCTGAGACACTCTCGTTGAATGGTTTGTAGTCGTATGTATTTCCGGGGAACACGGTGAAGTTGTAATAAGCTTGGTACTGAATCAGAGGATCATACCAGCCGTTGCCGATGAGAAGTGTTTTGAGGTTGATATGATGAGCATCAGGAAGCTGGCCCTTTGCAATAAGGTCATTCTGTCCTTCGATATATTGGTTGATGATCCCTCCGTAGTGTCCGCCATAACTCTAAAGTCTATCAGCTAGTAATCATAACAATTCTCTCGCATCTAACTCACCTCTGTAGCAAAGTTAAACTCGTGGCGAGAGTATTGCGGGAAAGCACCCATGAAGCCTTGTAGACCTTTCCAGAAGTTTGGCGCTACACCAGCAGTTGAATTGGCGGTGAGAGTTTCGTTGGGGTATGAATATGTACCACAGCTATCTGCGTACTCAGGACAGGTGGCATTGGGGAGAGTGATGATAGAACCGGAGTTAGGATCGGTGTACCCAGGAACAGGAATAGAGTATGAGAAGCCAACTTGGGCAGGCTGGTCAATGAAAATCATGTTACTTGACTCACTCCACGAGTGGGGGTTGTTGACGACTGTGCCATCAGATTCGACTCTGCAAGGACCAAGCTCCTGGAACAGGCCAATCATGCTGCTAGATCCTGGACCACCATTGATCCAGACTGTGAGAGGAGCATCCTTGGGATTTTGGTTACGAGCTTCGAAGAACCAAAAGAAATAGTGTTCGTTGGTGTCCACATCGAGATAGCCCGAGTAGCTCTTGACGGTATTGTTGAGCTCGCAGATGCCATTGGGAACCTCCTTGTAGCGGACGGAGACATTCGCATAACCAGTCGCGTGAGTCAAATTCGTTGGAGCCTTGACGAATTGACCCAATGCAAGAGGAAGTCCAGTCAGGACCAATGCTGAAAGAAATGCCGGAGCCATTGGTCATCAAAATCGATGGGAGCAATTACGGTGGACGAAGCAATGGCTTGTCGAGCCTCTTTAAATACTGCCATGTCGTATCATTGCGTAGTAGTAGCCTTCAGATCAAGATAACGCTTGTTGGAAAAGGGCAGTTGCGAAGGCAGAATGTGGAGTGGAAGTGTCCGTACTGCGGGAGCTTGCCCAGTTTGGAGAAGATCCGCATGGGTGATGCAAGGAAACTTGAACACAACTTGATAGCAAGAACGAAAGCTGCCGTGGCCATGCATGGAATCAACAAAGAGAAACTGCCCATATACCAACTGCGAACGAGGACGACTCCTGACGCTGTGCACGCTCATATGTTATCACATAATTCAAGGGTCCAGAGGGAGATTGGCAAGCTTGAAGGTGCGGGGGAATGGTGTTCGCTTCCGCCATCGGACGACCCAGCCATCTCAACTCAAAGCAAGCTTGCCTCTGATCCTTCTTCCTTCTGTGTGTTGATCGCAACATCACCTGCCATATAAAGCACCATTTCTCGAGTAGTAGGTCAAAACCCGGCAAGTGGCATCCGCGCTTGCTGAAAGCCAATGACTGCCTATCCATTGATCCGTGTTCTCGTGAATGAGGAGCTGTGGGCAAACAGGCTGAGCCTTCGAAGCGAGGATATGGATCTTATAAAGACTCTCTCAAGCCGGGCGGAGAGTATCAGCCAGTCTACATGGCCGGACATGATGAGGTGACTGCTCCATGCTGGGTCATTCATTCATTCAACACATGTTAGCATTTGACACCAGAATAGTTAGACGATACGCTGCTAACTGTCGTTCGCTGGGGATCGCGAAGCTAATGACGAAGACAGGTCGCGGTGATTGTTCGGCTGGTGTGATACATAGATGCCAACAGATCAAGGATTGTGGTGAAGACACACGCGACAACGAGGTAGCACCGGCAGGTTCATGTGCAGATGGCGAAGCTCACGCAACCACGAAGGTGATGTTGTATAGCTGCAGCACGTGTGGGTGGGATTGCTAGCCGATCATGCCGAGTCTGAAGGGCCGATAGGGCCGAAAAGAGGCGCCCTAGCGTTGTAAGACGTGAAGAGACTGTGACAATGAGAAAAGACCACCTCGGAACGAGGATATACAGCGGTACAGACAGCCCAGGACAGAGCGCATTTGCAGCTGTGAGCACAGCGGTTCAAACAGGGCAGATGGAGAAGGAACGGCTCAAGTAGCCGGAGCGCGCCTGCCCGCTCGGGTGATTGAGGGGCAGCGGGGATATTCGGGTGGCAGGTTGGAGAGCTACACCTTCCCGGCAGAGATTATGGTATACCGGTAGACGCTAGAACCGAAGCCATCGAGAGTGTATCTGATGAGCCATTGAAATGCTCGTTGTTCGTGCAGGTCATTCTGCTCGCAAAAGGCTAAGACTTTTGACTGCTAGTCTCTGACGTCCCGAAAGCGGCATGAGCTTCTCCGGGAGTCAGCGCGCAATCAGTCGACTGTGCCCAGTGTTCCCCAACCGTCCAACGTAAATTTCTCTGCGGTCATCGTCCAAACCATCCCTCCTTCATCACACACACCACTTATAAACCCACCCATACACATCCTGTAAGTTCCGCCACTACCTCCAAGAACTTCTGTCAAGTCCTTGATTATCTTCTCTTCTCCTTCACAGCTCTAACATCTACCCCGCAGACACATAAACATGCCTGTCAACGTAAGAAGCGCCAGCAGCTCTGCTTCCCCTCCATCCGGGAGCTGTCACTGACCCATCTACAGGTCGGTATTAACGGCTTCGGTCGCATTGGTCGCATTGTCTTCCGCAATGCGTGAGTTGATCTCTTCACTTGCGAGAGCTTGGAGCTTGGGCACTGACCGCCACTACAGCATCGAGCTCGACAACGTCCACGTCGTTGCCGTCAACGACCCCTTCATTGAGCCCGAGTACGCTGTAAGACTGCCCGACACTCCTCCACACAGAAACAGGAGCTAATATAGCTTCTCCAGGCCTACATGCTCAAGTACGACTCCGTCCACGGCCAGTTCAAGGGTACCATTGAGGTCTCCGGCAAGGACCTGATCGTCAACGGCAAGAAGGTCACCTTCTACACCGAGAGAGACCCCGCCAACATCCCCTGGGCTGAGACCGGCGCCTACTACGTCGTCGAGTCCACCGGTGTCTTCACCACCACCGAGAAGGCCTCCGCTCACTTGAAGGGTGGCGCCAAGAAGGTCGTCATCTCTGCTCCCTCCGCTGACGCCCCCATGTTCGTCATGGGTGTCAACGAGAAGAGCTACAAGTCCGACATCCAGGTCCTGTCCAACGCCTCTTGCACCACCAACTGCCTTGCTCCCCTCGCCAAGGTCATCAACGACAAGTTCGGTATCGTTGAGGGTCTCATGACCACCATCCACTCCTACACCGCCACCCAGAAGACCGTCGACGGTCCCTCCGGCAAGGACTGGCGCGGTGGCCGTGCTGCTGCCCAGAACATCATCCCCAGCAGCACTGGTGCCGCCAAGGCTGTCGGCAAGGTCATTCCTCAGCTTAACGGCAAGCTGACCGGTATGTCCATGCGTGTCCCCACCGCCAACGTCTCCGTTGTCGACCTTACTGCCCGCCTCGAGAAGGGTGCCTCCTACGAGACCATCAAGAAGGCCATCAAGGACGCCTCCGAGGGTGAGCTTAAGGGCATTCTCGGCTACACCGAGGACGACATTGTCTCCTCCGACATGTGCGGTGCCAACGAGTCCTCCATCTTCGACGCCAAGGCCGGTATCTCGCTCAACGACAACTTCGTCAAGCTTGTCTCCTGGTGTAAGTTATCTCTTCTTTCGGAGTCCAAGTACTTCTTGCTGACATTTTTTCACAGACGACAACGAGTGGGGTTACTCCCGCCGTGTCCTCGACCTCCTGGCTTACATCGCCAAGGTCGACGGTAACGCATAAATCTCTGATGTGCGTATGACCAAGCTCTAAATCTGCAAAGAGGAAGAGCAAATATTATGAAAATGGGTTTCGAGCGTCACTGGCATACATGACTGCAAGAGGCTTTTCTTTATCTCACTACTTCATCATCGAAGAAATGACATGTGTTTACGTCCACGATCCTGCTCTATCTCCTGTGCTCCTTTTCTGTGATGTTGTTGCTTCCTGTCAAACCTTGGCCACAGCATGATTTAGTGATCACATTCGGTATCCAACCGAGCCACACATCTCCGTGCCAACGCGTCTCCATACTTCTGTCTTCTGGAACGAGCAACAAGCCCTTGTGATGAAGCCATCAACCACCTTGTTTCATGGCACAAACCCGCTCTCGGGGAGACAAATGTTTGTACTTGAAACTCGCGTTCCTTAGCACTCCTCCTGACGACACTTCTCACGCTCTTGTTCAGTTTCATGCTCGTGGTAGAAGCATGTGTTATCCCCGAACTGAGGCATGTCATCTGCCGTCAGATAAACACGATCCGCATCGACCTCTGACAGGCCGTTTCTGGTACTGGCTCGCGAATAGCAGCCACGGCACTGCTTTGGTGGCAGTCTTCTGCCCAGAGAAACCATGACCTTAGCCAGAAACTCTGCGGGAAGATCTTCCCAAGTTTCATTTGACTCCCACCAGATCTGTCCGTACACCACCAGATCGACTATGAGATCCCTCAGAGGAGACTTGGGAGGTGTGTTGTTATAGACGAAGCGGATGAGAGGTCTTGTTGGTACGTCGGCGTCGTTCAAGCCACGGTTCCAGGTCGAGGGTCCGTCAATGGAACTGATGACATGATTGTTGAATTGCTGCACCCCGAGGTAGTCTCCAAGGATGTAAAGTTTTGCCATAACATCGAGAGGCCATGTGCTTGCATCCTCTTCATCGATGTCTAGCAAGACGGGATCTTGACTTGTTGGGTTGTTATCACTGGAGGCCATGTGTTGGAGATTGCCAACTCCAGCGTGTTCTCGTTCGGTGTTGACATGATCGTTCTGTGATTGTTTGTGTTTGCCGTTTTTGTTGACAGTATTGTGTTTCTTAGTCGAAGGGATAGCAGCAGGGGTGGCAGGCTCAAAACAGAGTTGCTCTAGCTCTTTCTGTTCATGCTCCTTTGTGTCTGCTTTACACAGGAGTGGAAAGAAGTCTTCCGCTATGGTTGTGTCGCTTCCGGGAGGATTGACATAGACGAGGCGACCACTGTACAGCCAGGAGACGAAGATAGAGAACAGAGGCGCAGAGATGTGTTCAAGACGGACAAGACGTGTACTTGCTTCCAAAAAAGATCCGTTGAGTGCTTTATCGAAAAAGGTGGATTTGGTACAGATCAATTCCTTGTGGACACAGAACTCTTCCTTCTTGATGCCAACACAGACAGTGACCGTAGGTGAGCGAATGTAGCTGGTCCACATGTTAACTCGGTTGGTTGTAGATGACAGTGAAATGGATTTTACCTGAGTTTGCTGGCGCTCTTGTCTCTAGAGCGAGAAGAAGGCGGCATCTTTGAAAGACCGACGAAGAATTAGAGATTGAAGAAAGATCCCAACAGCTTACACGACCTAAGAGATGTCGAGAGAGAACTGCGAAGTGAATGTAGTTAGAGATGGATGACAGAGAACGGGTTAGAAGAAAAGATCTTTTTGAGAAAGTGCACTGAGAAAGAAAGTAAACATAAGCTGACGGAAAAGAGAGTGAAGAAACACAATAGCATCTCAAGCTCTCAAAAACACCCTTCCAATTCTCAAACTACAATTGGATGCCAGGTTCTTCACTGATGAATTGGTGAAAACACGCACTTCCGTGACGCGATATGATCAGCACAAGATATCGTACGCATGATAGTTACAAGCTACCCACCGAGGTACAAGTACATCTCGAAAGACTCAGATGTTCAAGTTTTCAGACGAATCTGCATCGGATATCTTCTCATGCAGCTGTCAACCCCGAGAAAAGTTCACGAGGCCGAATCAGGCAGGATCAAAACAATGGTGCTCCCAATATAGCACCCGCCATGTGACGAAAGTGGGATCGATAAGCTAACCTCGCAGCTACCTTGTTTCCTTGCAGATTCCTTGTTGGAAGGCACTCTTCAGTCTACCATTTCAAGAAACCGACAACGAGTACAAACACTTGTCCCGAAGATGGGAAGAGCAAGCCAAAAAGATACGCCAAACGAGGTGAAGGTGCACAAACGGCCAAGACGAATAGATATGTATAGTGCCTGACACTTCTACCTATGTACAGTGACATACGACAAAGATGCCATACGCAACATCGTGGATGCGCCACCCATGTTGCATGTCTCCTTCAATGCACCTCCAATCGAAAGTACGAAGCCGCATTCTTCCGATCATTCTGCCGATACTCGGCGCCATGAGCTTAGGGGCCTTTACAGATGGTATATATCTTCGTGGATCATCTGCTGCCCGTTTGTTTCGCCATGGCGCTGAACAGCAAGAGATCAGGATTCCGATCCGCATCGCAGATGTGTTCCTAGATGACTATGTACTCGCCCCGTAGTGTTTGAACATGCAACCAAAGTCAACGACACGCACGAGATGATGCAAGCCATGGAGCTTATCACAAATCTCTCGTTACAGACCGCTGTGCGACTGCTGGAACACCACCTACGAAGTCCGAGCTTACTGCAACTGGCATCCTTAGGGTGCAGATCGATACTACAAGTGTCAAAGCTCGAAGTGGAGGTCCTCACGATGACAAGAAAGACCTGAAGGGCGAGCCCTACCACATCTAAGGCATGGGCGAGCATTGTTCCTGATCATCAAATCAAGGGCGAACTAGTCGCTCGCCCGAACAATGCAGTGAAACAAATACCTGCAAGCATAACGACTTGGGTTGACAACACGGACAATATGCGCAAGATTCATGTGATTGAGTCGATGAAGGAGTAAAATAATAGACGAATGGTGGCGATCAATCTACCAGTATCAGATTTTCAGCCACGATCTTGTTTTGATTTTCTAGATCTCATTCTCCGGGGTTGACCGAACAGCGCACGGTACATTGTCCAGTGGTTTACATCAGAACGGGCCCGAAGTTCTGAAGGCAGTCTAAGCCAGTTGAAACCCATGATTCGGTGTATTTGGTTGACTCGGTGTACCAGAGAGAACTTGTTCATCTTCTGGGCTTGCCGATTAGCTGCCACTGTTGATTTGCCTGGTCCATAGAGAATCCAAAGTCGAAGCTTGACTTCTCTGCGCAACCCCTTGCCTCGGAGATCGACCCCAAGACGATCAAGGTTGCGAATGAGTGTCAAACCTCTAGTCCAGTCTCTTGGAATCTGGATTGTTCCCGTATCAGAGCCTTGGCTATGGCTGTTCGAGTCTGCTGAAGAGCCAAGCTTGATAGAGGTAGTATTCTCTGGTGACGATGCCTCGCTTTTGAAGCCCCACGCAACAATAGCACGCAAGAGGTGGGGAGTGAAGATGACGGCCAGAGGATGCTGACCATCCTTGCTTGGTGGCTTTGAGTTTGCCTCGACAAGACCTTGATCTCGGGGGAGACTTCCACCCAGAGCGCGATCATCAGAATCGATGCGACCTGAATACCATGAGGCCAACCAGATAGACAGTCTCTCGAGAGATTCCAGTCTGTTCTCCATTCCGTATCGCCTTAGTATCTCATGCCATCGTGTAGGATTCAAGAGTTGGCCGGTGCGCAAAGTCTCCAAAAACACATTGGTGGTAAAGTCTAAGTCGTCTTTATACTCATCATGACGTTGTGAGATGGGTCTTTTGGATCGAAGTCGAGGTCTCAGCAATGCCCACTGGATCACTCGTAAGGATGCATCCGACACTGGAATGCGATGCAAGCGCATCTCGTGCAAAATCTGTATTGTCGATGCTCGCTGTCCACTGTGAGCGTACGTCTGCAGAATCAAATTTGCGTGATAATGTTCAGGCTGAGAGTGTTGCAATGTGAGTACGTCTAGGACAGCATTTGCCTGACTGTGATCACCAGAAGCTATGAAGGAAGCGAACAGTTGTTTCTGCAGGATTCGATCTTCATATGCTGTAGGGTGCTGGTCGCTTGTAACCAGAAATTCGAAGCTCTGGTGTTTGTCTGGTCGACTAGCGAAGAATTGCAGCGCACGACTGAAGACAGAATCAACCACAGATATGCCGGCAGCTTTGATGGCCTCAATAGTTGTGTTAAAGTCGGCTGGGCTAGGCGCGCGTGCAGCTATCTCTCGGAGCGCTAGATTGCCCACTGCCTTCAGTCCAAGCATGCGCAGACCAGTGATGATCAAGTCGATGGAGAATGCCGTTGTGGCAAAGAGGCGAGCGCAGAAAGCATCATTCAGCTCTTTCTCTCTAATGTTATGAACATCGCCAACGATACTGCTCAAATTCTCGCGAGTCAGAGAAAGCATGTTAGCTTCAGCACGTGGCACGTCCAGCTCAGCAGGCTTCAGAGAATTGTAGCCGTACTGGGCCTCGAGGATCTGAGTGGTGAAGCGATCTCTAACAGACGATTTCATATTCGACTTGGCAAGCCAACTATGCTCGGTCAAGTGAGCTATCACAGGCATGGATTGCATGGAGGATGAAGGGTAGTCGTCATGCCGTAAGAAGAAGGCGTGCATGTCCACAGCATCAGAAAAGTCAAGCAAGCGACAGATGGGTAGCATGCACTCATCGTATGCATGTTCTACTTTAGCTGAAGTATAAATTTTCTTGAATGCTTCAACAGCCCTCGACTTGTGGTTACTGCCGCAAACATCTGTGACGAACCGAGCGAAAACAGAAACAAAGGCGGATGGGAGTAAACCATCGGCTTGCAGGCGCTTGTGCCAGGTCGCAGCGAACATGGGATTATGGCGTAACAGAGGGCCCACAAGACGAGTGTATAGATCGATGTCGAGTAGGGCAGAGCGAGGAAGGCTTTCGACAAGATAGGGGTAAATATGGTGGAGCATCTTCGGGTATTGGACGGCGGACCAGAGGAGAGTTGACCAGAGCTGGTCAGCCAGAGGACCACGTGTGGGCAAGACAACTTGACGTTGGACAATCGCTTGAACAATGTCTATGGCACCCTGCTGACCATCCAAGCGAAGGCGAAAACGAAGCAATTCAAGCCAAAGATTGACATTCTGCAGATATTGGGGTTGATCGACTAAGCGTGTCTCTCCAGAATCAAGCGAAGGCATGAGCAGGCGGTTGCAGACATCGGCCTCGTAACGCATGGTGGAAAAGGCGTCTGAACTAGCTTGCAGGCGACGGAATAAGGGCATCCATGAGGTCAAGCGGGCAAGGAAGTTCTTGCGCTCAGTGTGCGAGGGTCCAGGTAAAAGAGCATTTCTTGTAGGCAGGGCTTGGCTACCCTTGCGAGCATTCTCTAACTCTTGACGAACATGGTCGACATTGGCGGCAGGAACGGCGGTAAGCGGTTTAGTCGAACGAGAAACAGGAGCGCTGGACTGAACGAGACGGCGGCAGCATGGGAAAGATCGAGGAATTAGTTGCGAGGCTAGAGCTGAAGGTCGGGCCAACCCTCTGTGGAGCGCAGGCGCGCCGGGTGGCATGAACGAGAGGAAAGATCAAACACGGGCGAGCCTCTGTCAGAAGACATGGAGACGCCTGCCGTTCAGAGCAGCTGCTGTGGCATTGAGGCTGACAACAATAATTATTGCTCGGGGAAGTCGCATGCGGGAGCAGACATGACAGACGGAAAGTGCCGACAACCTCGTTCAGTCCATCACGCAACCCAGACGTCCAAGCCCAGCACGCTCCTGCTATCGTCTTGCTGTCTTCACGACTCAATCTCCGCTTAATCAACCTTCGAAATGGCTGGGTTCGTCAATTGCCCCTCTGCGCCATCAGACTGCCTATCGCAGTGCCCGCCCTGACTGCCCGACACGATCGCTGACCAGCTCGAGCAGCCTCAACTCTCCCGGTCTTTACCGCCGCAACAACGTCCCTCACTGGCAGCGCATGCACCAGACCCACGACGGTCTCCGTCAGTGGCAGAAGGGCCCTCGCGCTAAGATGATGCTCTACCCCTACTACGCTCTGCTGGCCTCGACCTCGGCCGCTACCATGTACATGATGGGCAGAATGGTCCTCGTGCGTCCGACCCGACATCCAACCCATACCTCCTACACCACATCTCTAACACAGCACACAGGGCCACAAGACTTGGTTCTCCAGCAACTAAACAATTGCCTACTGTACATTACCGCAATAGAGCTTCTTCACGCCAAGTCCAAAATACCCACAACCGAGCTGCTTCTTTCCATCTCTCTTTCATCCTCCAATTACTGTCTATCATGCCGCGCGCCTTTTCATACCCTGTTACCATCTGCATGTGCATGTACCGCTGTTCTATGTCTCTCCTTGCGCCGAGTGGTCCATCTTTACCTCGAATACCTCGCTCGACAAGCGACGCACATCTTCGTTGTCCACACGCGTAAGCGCAGCCTTGATATCCTGCACCGTCTGCTCACTCAACCCTTCCTTGCCTCTGCTGTAGAAGTCGATCCCAGCCGGTGTGAACAGAGTCTTTGCAAAATATGTGACGACCCAGCTGTCTTGACCAGCTCCCTTGTCTGCCCATCCAAGAACTTCCCAATGAGAGCTGGCAATCATGAGCCATCCTTTGCCGCGCCAGTCCCAAACGTCCGTCACACCAATCCCACCACTAGCTTTGTCCACGCCGTGAACTGTGTGCACTTTATCAGAATCGAGCGCTTGGTATGACACAACGTCGTCCAGGCGGTCCGTCTGACCAGGAGTAGCGTCAGGTGTTGATGGCGCAAGTGCCTTGTACGTGATCTGAACATTGCGCTTGGATTTCCACATGGGCAGAGTGCTGTGAGTGACGTGCCATGTACCCTCCATAAACGAAAGGCTGGGCGGTGAATACCCTTGGGGCTGCGTCCCCTGAGTGTTTTGCGACACGCCGGGCGCTCTGAGAATGACTGATGATTCGGACTCCATATTGCGTACACTAGAAACCTGGCGAATTCGATTGCAAGCTGTGAACCTGTCTGTGACTTTTGCACTGCTGTCTCTCGTTGATGATGTACGAGGAGATCATCAGCTGGTGATTGTCGTCAGGTGGTTGGCAGTCCAACATCCGCCCCACGTCTCTTGCAACTTCTATCCATCTTTTGCGACCAAGACAATCTAACAGTGGTTGGAGAACCCTTGCAAACTCCGCAATTGATATCCCGCCTGGTCTATTGTGGCGAGCAAATCATGGCATATGTAGGGAGCATCGGCCGAGGAGTGTTTCGAGCATTACGCATGCGAAAAAGGCCTGCCCAGTGATTACGACAGCTTTTCGTGAGGCGCAGCCGTCTTACCACGACACAGGTCTTATTTTTATACTCGACTTCTTTGTGTTTCCTCTCGCAGATTCCCATTCATTGTTTGTCCTTTGCATTTCATCTTGTCTCGTGGTGTTCCAAAAGCATTTGCCTCTCGGGAGTACCTTCTGTTCTGAATCTTCTTCCCATTTGCCTCCCGACTTTCGAACATCATCAAATATTCGCATCTCTCAGAACAAGATAGAATCTGAAACCTGTTTCGCATCCCTTAGGTATCATTCTTCATGAGCCATTCTTTGTTCTTTGACTAACCCATTTTGTCTAGCAACCATGATGTCTAGCACAAATATCCTAACGAGCCTCTTCTTGCTGCCGACTCTTGCTCGAGTTGCTTCCTCAGCAATTACCAAGAGAGCCACAGCTTGCAACAATTCTCCGGACCTGTGCAGCAAAGCGTACAATAATGTGACCTATCTCGGCGCTCACAACTCGCCTTTCCTACGCGATACATCCACTGGTAATTCAGAAAGTGGAAATCAGTTCTACAACTCCACTGTTCAGCTCAGTGCTGGTGTCAGATTGTTGACTGGCCAAGTTCACAACAACAATGGCTCATTACACATGTGTCACACAAGCTGTACTCTTCTCGATGCTGGACTGCTGAGTGATTGGCTTTCGGAGATCAAGACGTGGATGGATGGAAACCCAAATGAGGTCGTAACTGTCCTTCTCGTCAACTCTGATGACACATCTGCCTCGGACCTGGCAAGCGCCTATACCACTGCCGGAATCGCATCTTACGCATACACTCCCACATCAACCACGGCTCCAACCGAGTGGCCCACCCTGCAAACCCTCATCAATGATGGAAAACGTCTGCTCAACTTCGTCGCTAGTCTCAGCGACAACTCCGCTGCGCCTTACCTTATGGACGAGTTTGCCTATATTTTCGAAAACAACTACGACAATACATCTCCATCCAACTTTTCCTGCGCAGCCAACCGACCCTCTACTGTCACCACAAGCTCTGCTCTGCAGCAGAACTTGATGCCACTCATGAACCACTTCCTCTATGAAACCACAGATCTCTTTGGAACCACCATTGAGTCTCCCGACCTTGGTAACATCAGCACCACGAACTCTGCATCGGGCGGTACTGGTGCTTTGGGAACCTCTGCGACCGAGTGCACCACCACTTATGGCCGGGCCCCAACATATCTTCTGGTCGACTTTTTCAATGTAGGCCCGGCCATCGAGACTGCAGACAGGCTGAATGGTGTCACCAATGCTGTTGGCAGGACGAACGTGAGCACTGCTGCCTCGGCTCCAGCCAGTTCCGGCTCTACTCGCAGCGGACTCTCAACTTTCTCTTTGGTTACGGCATTGATCGTCACCTTCGTATTGATTGCATAGATGGATGCTCCTTGTACGAGACCTCGTTGGAACCGAAATTTTTAAGCAACTGCGGTTCATTCATTGGCGGAACAATCGCCGCCTCCTCTCGTGGTAACATCCGCCGAGGATACATTTGACATCACACATTACATAGCGAAGGCGTTTGGGATCATTCGGAAAACATCCACGTTCATCAAAACCGGTATATAGACTGCATCACGCATACGACCTAGACTCATGGATACGAAATCAATGAAAAGTAGATTTAACAGAAGAGGTCGACCCGAACAACTACTTCATAGTATCACATCACAGGCAACTCATATACATTGATTGATCTCGTTACCAGTATGATGGGTTTCTAGATTATAGCATTCCGCATCGCTACAATATGAAAATTACTGAGTGGAAGGCAACGCGAAGTAAGAAAGCTCGAGAGTGGTAATTTTTATCCCCTCGTCTTCTCGTCCCCTGTCTCTGGGCTTGGTGCCCGGGTTTCAGCTACAGATGACTTACCATACCATCGGGACACGCCATCACAACCAACCGAGCGGCTCATTCGGGAGACGTCCTTTCGTCCTTTCGATCTTTGGGCTCGCCCGCTTACGACCGAAAAGTGCCAGATAAATGGTTGTGGCATTTTCGCCGTGGATTTTCAATGCATCCGTTTTGTGTCAAGGAAGAGAAACTCCTCTTTCATGCATGTTCGTTGTGGTGCATGTGGGTAGCCCTCGAGTGCCTGCGCGTAGGCTGATGGATGTTTGGGCCTTGGTAATCAATATGCAAATCGAGGGGGCGCGGCAATGAGCGGGTGCAGTTCTACGTTCTACCTTCAGATTGCTTTGCTGATGTGTGTGCATTGGCGAAGTCAAGCGGTGTTGTTATGTCTAGACACGCCCAGACAGGCTTCTTGCGCTGCTGTCTGCGCCAACAAGACGAGGGTGTACACAGTACACAGCCAGAGAGCCTAGTGAGCAGTACCAAAGACATTGGCAAGCATGAATCTGTTTCCACGTGAACATGCGGATTGTGAACGTGATTTATTGATCACGCTGGCACTCGATGAGGTTAACGCACAGCGGCAACGCAATGCAAGGACATCGTAATGTGACTGCTTCCCTCGTAGCGAGAAAACAATACAAGGCTGGTGCACATGCGTCTTAAACAGCATCACGTCGCAGAGACTTCTTTCTAAGGTCAAGCCCTGGGTATGAGTTCATCAGATCCCAGCATCGTGGGAATGGATTACCGAGATCGGACATTGATCCATCATGCATGGTGTTCGTAGGGAGTACAGGGTAGTGGAAGGAAAGCGCGTACGAACCTCGGGATCGATCAAATGCACGGCTTTTCTGTCACGACGGAAGGCAAGGCCTATGCAGCTAACACGGAGTGTAGAACTCCTGTACCAACTTTCCAGCAATCCCAAGGAGCGCTTTCACTCACAAGGCGGGCCGGGCCCTGTCATCGAAGATATCCATTCTGTCGGGAACGTGACGAGGTTGCACAATGTTGGAATTGTTTGACGCGTAGACCAGGATCATGGCGTCACAAATCGCATATATTGCCAACAAACCAGTCTGCTGTCGCCTTGAAGTTGGAGTGATGTCTTAGGGTGGTTGGCGAACAACAAGCAGGGATACTTTGCTTGCTTGCGCCTGTCAGATCTACAATTGCAAGACCCGAGAAAAGGGAATCCAAGATCGCAGTGCGATGCAATGGCGCCACAGGGAATGGTGGCTGCCCCTTTCTGCCTGAGAATGCGACCCATCGACCCCAACCAGCTGTAGGTAGGTGTAAGTGACAGTTGCAATAACCGTATTGTGCCGTAGTCTAGGATGAACGCGTGTAACGTCCATAAGAACAGGCACATGGAAAGGTAATCTGTGGTGGAATGCCGCGCATAGCAAGGGGGAGGCTCTGATCTTGGTTCGGGATCGGGCTATCCACAACTGACGAACCGTGTTTCACAGCGTCTGTGCCGCTGGATGCAAGAGTAGCATCATCCATGTAAGGGAAGTGATGGATCGAGCCCACATGCCTGTGATATAGATCGGGGCGGATAGCCTAGCGCTGCATGGGCGGTTACATCAAAACTCCTGCTCGTCAAATCAGAGACGTTCTATGCACGATCTCAGAGGTATCGGTGAGTGCAATATCCATGTCGGAACACGGTCCTTCTCGTTCATCAAATTGTTAAGCGAGGCGCGCAAGCTAGAAGAAAGGACGCTTGGGTTGAGCCCCTGTGATCGAGGTGTGGGTGTACAGCGAGAACACTGAACAAATCTGCAGAAAATGTCTCATGCATGTGGAATGTCCCAAGCTGCCGTGTGATGCACGCCCTTCCCCAGCGTCAAGGTGTTATGGGTTTCCAAGAGCAAGAGCGAGGCACGATAGTCGACTTTGCAGAAGCCCGAATACTCGGTAAGACATTTAAAGCCCGTCCCAGTTTTGCATTCTGTGCTCGCAGAATCGAAAGGCCTCAGCAACGTGCATATGCAGCTGGCTGACCCTGGTAGCGGCAAAGGCATAAAGATCGGGTTTGGCAGCTATCAAAGCGGGGACACCCGCACCTTGTTCAAGAACGAGAGAATGACATGCCGCTCGGGAGATCAAATCAATCTGCTGGACCGGCTTCCTTTTGGGTCCCGCAATGAAGCGTGCATGAAGCAACGTTTTCCTCTTACATTCATGTGAGATGCGTGACACCGCAGTCGTAATAGGACAACAGCAGTCAACAGTTTTCAGAGGCACGGCAGAAGCGAGAGAACAGCTGCATCCCATGCGGCAGGCGCAACGTCCGCTTCAGGCCGAGGCAGCATCCTGTTCAGCTGGGACACGCATTCGCTTGTACGTGCACAAAGCAGTGAACGATTCGACATCTCAGGAAATACTTCAAACAGCTGAGCACTCGTGACGGAAAATATGATCAGCATCGACTATTGATGTGTGGACCTGTTAATCCCTGTATGCAGCGCCGCTAGAGCGGCCACGAGATCCGAAGCAGATGAAGCTTGTTCAGGAGAGAGATTACTTGAGCTACCGCCGACGTAGCCGCAAGAGACGCGCCGTTGTTCTCCTATGTTCCGAGGAGTGCGACTGTATGGAATCCACTTTGTAAGATGTCACTTTGTCTAATAAGATAGTGGTACGAGCGTCCACTGTACTTGTCTACCTTGTCCATTTGAGACCTGGTGCGGACTCCGTACTCCAGAGCAGAGACAGGAGATTACTGAACCAAACGGTCACAGATGCCAAGAGACGTCAATGCACATCCAAATCATCATGAGTCGTGCAGCTGCCTCTAGAGAATGAGCCCTGGCCTGCACGTCAGTGGTGCGGCCGCTACTGTCAACTCTACCCAGATGTGAGACGCCAGAAACACAAATCATTCTTCCATGGTGGCGTCTTCGCCGTTTTGGGTTCACTTTTGGCTCGCAGAGATACCGGGTCCTACGCTGGCTGACTCGGAAATCCCTGTCAGGCAGGCAGCTTAGCCAAAGGACACCTTGTTCCGAATGCGTACACGCAGCAGAACGGTGCAAAGGCACAAGAGAGCGGTCTAGCTGACTGAGGCCGCAAAAGACACCGAACCCAGCAGATCGGTCGTCTGCGGCTGCACTATCGTTGCGTACGTTGTCCAATACTCGACGCGCAGATCCCAGGGTCGACTTGCACTTCCCTTTTGCCCTAGCTCACAAATTTCAAGGATGATTGTCATGGGTGGGCTTTCTGGAAGTCCACTCCGGGAAAGTTGTCATTTGTCTGGTGGGGAGAAGGTTACATCACCAGCACACTGCAGCCGATGTGAAGGCCCGAAGCGTTGGTACTGGAGATGATAATGAGTGATCTAAAGCTACATCTCCACCTGCCAGAGCTACGACGCAGAGTAGACTTTTCGGACTCGAGCTGGCACATGTACCTGACAGGCTGTCACGGATCTAAGTTAGAACGTGCTGATATACCAAACGTGCCGTGCGCCTTGTCTGTGGGGGAGACATGACTTGTGTCTGACTAAAGTCGTTGACCGAATAATCATTGTCGCTTGCTGAAAGAGCCAGCTGCGAGTGCCAGTCACTGGCGACGACTACAGCCTTCTTTTTCGCTTGGTACCACCACAGGGCAGTAGTGAGTGGATGGATGGAGTACATAAGCTTGTGGATGTAGCGGCATGCCAAGCGAGAGCGCAGATTGCTACTCTCCCATTCTGGGCAGAGAAGACGAGATTGACAAGCGTCACGACAAAGTCAGGGGTTTTAGGCAGCGGACGAGATACGAGGACAGGCAAGAAGGAAAGAAAACCCTGCGTCGCCAGGCTCCGATCAGGTAGGTTCAGCAGGCACGCAGAAGCGCCAAACTCCAAGTGCCCGGCTGGCTTGCATGGGTGGATGGGATCATGGGAAGCATAACTAATCAAAGCAGCCAACAACAGACTCCGGAACACGCTCGAGACATACATCACGGTGCATGGCGTTTTAAACCTCCGCCCGGGCGACGGCTCGTGCGCGAGCTTCCGTTACCCACCGCTATGGCGTCGGCATCTGCATTGTCTTCTTTTGGTGCCTCGTCCCAAGACGCCAGGGACGGTTGTGACAGGTTGGCCGGCGAGCTAGGTCAAGCCATTCCGATCAATGCACCGACAATGATTTGCACTTGGTCTCTGCTGGCGCAGGACGCTAGCACACCCACTGACGGCTCCCAGGGAGGCCCGTTCAAAACGATGGAGCGTGCTTCATGTCCAAAATTATACATGAGAGCTGCACCGCCCATCCAGCACCACCGCCCGATACATGTGCTTTTGTACCCAAGACTCGACCTGACCTGCAGCCCTTCCGCCCCGTGATCCCATCCGACTGGTAGTAGTCTAGGAACTCTGCTTCTTATCCTTTAAACGTCCTGCTCTCTTTGGATTCGCTCCTTCTCACGTTCTGGACCACCTTTGCCTAAAAGCAACAAGTCTTGGTCACCATCCAACCATCCGTTCTCTCGACCACTTCATCATCTCCAACAACGCCGACACCATGGACGGCATCACTCTTATCGATCGCTCTCGACACAGCTTCGGCATGTATCATGATTCAATCCGTAGAGACGCTCCTGTGCATCATGCCTCTTACCCGTCCGCATCACACTCGACTCGTCCCTCGTCACACTCACCGCCGTACAACAGCGGCGAGAGCAGCAAGCCTTCTTTGCCTTCACTGCGATCGGTAAGCACCAACTGACACACCTAAGCCAGACCTGAACTCATAAATCTTCAGGTTCTTGGAGAGTCGGGAATGAGCCCGCCCGCAACTCCTCCTTCTCAAGGTCTTTCATTGCAGCCTCTGCCTAGAGAGCCGATGTATGATCACCAACCTACATACAAGCCAGCAGCTCTTTATCCTAACAAGAGGACGCGGACCGACTCGGGCTGGGATGCTCGCACTCCGGAACGAACATTTTCTGACTCTGCCCCCACAAGTCTACCATATATGCCGGCTCGCCACGAGGAGACAAGACCCCGCTCGCAGTTTGACCTACCTACCCCATCCAGCCGCAGTCCTGTCATTCACAGCCATCACGCCTCTCCAGACCTTCGTGGCCAGAGGGCAGACTTGCCCAGGACTTATCCCAGCCCTGCTCTTCCTCGCTCTGATGCCTATGCTACGTCTGACCCCATGTTGACAGCCCGCAACCGCTCAAGTATGTACAGCAATGCCTCTTCCGTCTCGCAGGATGAGGACCTGCGCAGACACTCTGGTTATGGCGAGTATCAACCTCAATCTGCTCGTGACAGATATGCCGTCGAGCCTCCACGCCCATCTTATATGCCTGTTGCACCAAACAACATGCACCGTGAGGAATATCCTCCAGGGGCCAGACTTGATGTCCCTCAAGCTTATGGCAACGCCCCATACCCTTATTCACACGCGTTCTTTGTTCCTTCACATTACGAGTATCAGAATGGAAAGTCAAGGAAGAGAAGCAATCTTCCCAAGCAATCGACAGAGATCATGAAGCGATGGTTCGATGAAAACATGCACAACCCATATCCCAGCGAAGAGCAAAAGAGGCATTTCGCCGCAGTTGCTGGTATCAATTTGACTCAGGTAAGGCTTGCGCACCATCAATTATTCCGGTCTCATTGCTAACGTCCCACACAGGTCAGCAACTGGTTCATCAACCACAGGCGCCGCTGTCCCGAGCTCAGAGAAAAGCGCGACAAAAGTCGGGCTGGAAGCCGTGACGATGACATGCAATGAACGTCTCAAAAAGCCAATTCACGATCATCTGCTTCAGCGAGTTTGGTGTACACGTTGCACGGAATCTACTCTTTCGGTCTCTAATTTTTCTTTTTTTTTTTTAACCCCTTCCACAAAAGACATATTTGCTGAGAAGGAATTGCATATCGCGACATGCTTATCGATCAAGGCTGGGATAGCCAGGCATGTGGAATTGATTTGGAAGCGCATATGGGGATAACCACAGATACCCGAAATGTCTTGCTCTTTTGACGATTTTCCATATATATACGTCAGATACAATAATGTTCAGAGAAACCGAAACCGACACCACCCAGCCAAGAAGCATCTCTACTTTAGGATAGAGCATCAAAGACGCAAGCATAAATGCAAGATTTGTCAACAGGCAAAAACGAAGGGTTCATTTAGAGAGTAGATTGCGTAAACCTAAACTTGGTCAGACAGCCGCGACAGTAGCCTCCCAGGCTTTTTCGTCTGTTCCTAGCGGTGTCGGGAACTGACAACGACACCACAAGGTGGGGACATGTAACAATCGTGACACGGTTACGGAAGTTTAAAACGAAGAAGGTCTTAGGAGCGGACGTTGCTAGCAAATCCTTTAAGATCACCTCGGTCCCATCAACCACTTTTTGACAGCACGACACGAGAGCGTTTGAAAGTTCTTCCTATGAGCCCACTCTTACGGACGTATCGAATCCCAACCTGTCATTGAACCTTAATCAATGAAGCCGCACTCTGGCCGCTAGCGGATCAATTAAGCAAGCAAGGAAGAGCCAATTTATTAGGGGTACGAGTACGAAGCAAAAAGAAGTTATTCGACGAAGATCATCGAATAATCGAAACGTAATAATGGCAAGTTGAAGCTTGGTTTGTACATCTTGCACCACCTGGAGATCCTTCCGTGGGAACCAGAGCTCACAGCGATCAGCCTGAGTCTTGACGCGGATCTGATACCCAGACAGGCAGCCGTAAGGCATACCTTTTATGCTTCACATAAACGCGTTCTACTTTGACTGAAACACTAATCATATCAGTACAAAGAACCTATTGAATCGCGCACACCGTTTTACGCCCACAATCAACGATAATCAAACCGGCTCAGCTGGTGACTGCCACAAGTCGCATGTGTAATTTCGCGCGATCTACGAACGTGTAGATACAGTAAGAGCCGAAAAGTTTAATACGCTAGCGGGTCCGGCTCAGAGCGGACTCATCGCCAAGAAAATTGTGCGGTTCATAGACAGGGAGATCGTGGCCCAAACGTGCTAGTGAGATCTCTTGGCAGAGTGTCGCGTTACGTCTGCATCTCCACAATCCGCGGTCAGGAAGACACATTTTCGGATCCCGGCCACAGCGGCCACTAACCTGTCCAGCCCCTTGCACTGGGTTTGACATGAGACGATGGTTGCCCTGAGTCTTGACATTTCACCATGACTCGAGATACCAATGCCCCGTTGTCTTGTTCGAGCGCCGACGCGGTGTCGATAGGGCAAGGACGAGGGCTCACAATGCTTGATGTATTCTTGGTCACATTGACTACCATCACGAATTCTCAGAATTGTCATACTGTACCGTGGACTCGCGCTACTGCCAGATCGGCCAGCTGCCTTTTTTTCGAAACTGGAAAAGGAGGTTCGAGACAAGTGTGCCGCTTGTCACCGTCGTCGACAGCCTTTTGATCCTTCGCGCGTGATTGTGTTACCGCACCAACGCAATTCCCCCTTCTGTGACTGCGGACGAATCATGCTTTTTGTGCGCACGTCACCGCTCTCGAAGCACACACCGTCTTCTCAAACCACGGGCGGCTGGCTCAGCCTCGTTGTGCCATGTCACATTGCTCATTCGTACTTCCAATGAGACGAAACCATCCGGTTTGTCCTGTCCGCGGGGCCTTGACACGTCTCTGATGCTTACCGTGCCTGCAGCCGGCAGCGCGAGGATAGAAGCGAATTCAAGCCACAACATTATTATCAATTGCCGCCCAGTCGCAGTTCGGACGGAGCATCGCGTCACCGCCTTGAAGGGATTTGGGCTCCGTCATCACCGATTGTAGTACAAGTATATTAATTCGCAGATCACCAAATGCCTCGCGCCATAGTTGCAATCAAAGTGAATCCGGGTACAGGCACGCCAGGGACTGAAAGAACGAGGATGTCCGCGATTCGTCGTCAATGCGCCATGGTGTTCTGGACCACATCATCATGACTGTCAACAAGAAAGTCATCAATCAAGATTGATGGCCAAGATGAATCCCGAAGGTCCACTAAGTACTTCAATCTGATAACTTACTAGCCGATCTATAACCAGAACCTTAGCATCTTGATGACCACTGGGGCTGAGCAAAGTCTCTACCGAGTTCATCTTCCAAATTCACAAGATCTCGGCTCTTTACGTGCGAACGCTTCGGCAGCCGTCGCGGGCATCCCGACGACGAACCGTCCCGCAATCTGCCATATTGTCTATCTGTTTTGACTCAACCGTAGGCCCCAACTTCGTGCCATATGTGCTCCGAGCATTGGTTGCAACAACCCGTCAGCGTCACAGATAAGAAGGCGACATATTGACACCATCAATGTGTCAGAAGCGAGACCAGGGGCCATCTGCCTAATCGACGAGCAAGGTCAGATGCTCTTTCGGACCGTGGTCTTTTGCCCAGGACAATCGTTCTGGCGCTTTGAGCATGGAGCGTGACTTCACGCTTCCCCCACTGGTGTGCAGCCATGGCGCTGACTCGACCATATCCTCAAAGTAGATCTGAGGCTCGCCTCTCCAAACATTAGAATGTCTATCACATTTAAGTGTCCACAAAACGGCCCACAACAGACTAGTCCACAGAGAGAATGAATGTTGCGGCTCCGATCTGACTTGCAGACTAGGTCGTGAGCGCCATCGACTGCCGCGAAGACCTTCCACAGGCCAAAAGATATTCATACAGATCTGCATTCATCGACCCACTCCAGATCGTGGTTCCAAAGATGCTGGTGGCAGTCTAAACTATCTAGTCTCGATACCCGTTCGGCACTTGTCACTCTAGGGACAATGGATAGAATGGGACACAATCGAAGCTAGCTGGATCTGCCATCCATCTGCAGCTAGCCTACGGGCGAGCATACACGTAAGCAAGCCTTCAGCGCTGCAGCGCAGACTTTAATCTGCTCCAGAGGTCCGGATCCTGAGCGAGAGCACCTTCATCCACCGCTCTTCTTGAACAAGTACCAGTATGCAGTCGATCGACGGCCTAGCCCCTGAACAACTCAAACCATGCCGCGGGATCCTTTCTTTCCCTATTGGGGCAATACGCCAACTCGTCAAATCTGTAGGTACAAGTCATGCAGTAGGATCCTGCACTCGGTGGACCCATCCTCGACTCAAGCAACCAAGACTGCAGTCTAGGGTGTGTCTTCAATGTGAGAGCAATCTACTTTTCGTTGAGATTGTTGGATGCAAATGCTTTTCTCGAGAGCAAGGACGTTCTACCAATCTCTATCGTTTTTGCTGAAATGGGGGAAGCCCCAGCCGGTCTCGCAACAGTGACTTTAATGAGACATTGCTCTGTCCATACAGCTACGGCACATTGAACCGGTACAACAAGCTAACTGCCGTTGTTTTCCATTGGAGGTGGCCGCTGGTCGTAAAGGTATTGAAAGTATAGATAACAACACATGTTTTGCAAGGATGAGTTGGAGCCGAAGGCGAACTCGAATCTTGCTTGTATCTCTACCCTATCACAGAATCTGGATCTTGTGGATATCTCTACTCTATCGCAGATTCGTGGTCCTAAAAAGTTTTCCATTATTGCGATCCTACGCTTCTTGAGCGCCATCACTCAACTCGACAAGTCAGCTTCAATTTCTCAACATTGAGAATAGGCAAAAGGCCATGGTCTTCATGTGTGATGCACCTTAAGCAAGTCTCATATCCGGGTTTCCTACTGCATATTTCTTAGCACTCTGCAGCCAGTCAGCCAGCAAGTAAACAAGCGATAAAACAAGCAGCTAAGCAAGCAAAACAATCTCCAGCTGTTTACTATTACCCACAGGCTGTTTTTCGCATCTGTTGGATAGCGCGCACATCCATGCATCTGCATATTCAAAGATTATATAGCGAATCGCAGTCATGGCCAAGGTCAAAATACGCAGTCTGTAAGCTTCAAACACGTAGACACGCCCTGTCCAAGGGTACTGTGGCAACCGATAGAAAGTGCGTGGCTTGCAGACTGCTTATTTCGAACTCGGTGAAGCTCGCTGTTGACTGCAATGCTGGTGGGTTCGGTGTGCACGCCTTTCAGCGAATATGTTTCTATCATGTATGATAGCATTCAGACATCAGATATTGCGTGGCTTGCAGACTGCCTATTGTGGCCTTGATACTAATTACACATCGTTGCAACCCGACAATATGCAAATGAATGATATGCACACTGTCCAGCGGACTTAGAAGCGCTCTCTGTGTTCTCCACCCCTGACCGACCAGGAAGCAAACAGTACGAATGTCACCATAAGTTCAGTCTGCAGACCCGATGTAACCAAGTCAGAGTCAAGCAACCCCATCACGGACCCGAATGAGAATGCGGCATACCTACCTACACCGTGGCATTCTTTCGCTTTCGCAGCGAAATTGGCATTTTAGGCAGAACTATCCGATCCCGAAAAGATAAAAAAGACAGAAACAGACCCAGACGTAAATGCAAAAGGAGAAAAGCGCAAAACCTTGTCCTAGACGAGTGGGTGCACGCTGTGTATGCGTGCGTTGTAGACAGCCATAAACGGCGTAGAACGGCAATCCGAGAAGTCCCGAGACTGGGTATTTGCTTTCCTTGGTCGCTTGACTCAGCAATCAGGACGCGGCCCGCCCTGTTTGCGTGTACGTGCGGCTTGATGCAAGAGCTTTGCCAAAAGCCCTAAGCCGAAAGCCTACTTGAGCAATGAGGGCATGATCCGCTACAAAGAAAAAGAAAATTAGTATGTGGAGTGCTGGCGGTGCTAAGGCTTGACTGTTCACCAAGAGTCATTCACAGGCAAAAAATGATCGAGTTTCGATTGTTAGCATCCTGATTGATTTGAATTCTTAACATATGTCCTTGAATTTAGGGCAAGAAAAAGCTATGTAACGGTACAGGAATTGATAGAGATGTAGCGAAGGCGGGCCGGCCGACCGGCATAGGTAACATGCTTGAGTACAAAGGAAATAACATGACTGCAGAAGAGTGGGCGACCACTTTTGGCTAGCACATCTACTTAAGGTCTTTCTCATCATACGCAGGCGCATCTTCATACTTGGGAAGAGGTTCTTCGTCGACATTGCTCTCGACAACGACGACGCCCTTCTCGGCGTTCTCGGTGTCCTGCTCGGATTGAGCGACACTAGCGTAGCCGCGCTGACCTCCGCGACCGAACTTGATCCACAAGAACGAGATCAAGCGACCAACGAGCATGCCGATCAGGCTGACGACCATGCCCATAGTCACACCGGCCATGACAGGAATCAGAACGGCAACGAATCCGTGGAAAAAGGCAGGGAGGAGATGGTGGTGTCTGTGGTGATGAGGACGGTGATGAGGACCGTGGGGACCGTGGTGAGGGCGGGGATGAGCACCAGGGCCGTGAGGGTGATGGCGGTCAGGACGGGCATCGACGTCAGGGTGCATCTCAAGGTGAGGTCTGATGTGGCCTGGCAGCTTGTGAGGAGGCTTGCGACCCCCACAGCCACCGAGGGCGTGAGGCATACCGGGCTTGAAGTTGGAGATTTTGTCTTCAACAACAGACTTCCACCTGCAGAGAGCAGCAGGAAGCATGCCACACTCCTTGGGTGGCTTGCCAGGTGCGAATTTGGGACCTGAATGGTGCTTTGGAGGAGCAGCATCGACCGAGACGATCATCAGCGAACCATCAGCGCCCTTCAGGAGCTTGAGGTCAACGGCGTCAAGGGCCATAGGTTGCGACTCTAGTCTGCCGACGTGGTAGTTGATGCTAACAAGCACGTCATTGACAGCAGAGATGGTCTCCTCGTGCACGCTCATACTAGCCGATGAGACACGGAGGGGGGTGATTTGCTCGGGGTTATTCTTGATGTCAGCCAGGGAGGCTGAAGATTGGATTTGGCCAACGGTAGGTTCATCGAATGAAAGTGTGCCGTGGAAGGGATAGACCTTGACGCCATTCAAGAGGAGATCCTTGTCGTTGCCATCGATGGTGAAATTGAAAAGGATGTCCTTGGAGCCGCCTTGGATCCAGACAATGCCATCATCTCCCTTCTCCTCGACAGACTCCTGTTGGGGCGAGGGGAAGGCGCATTCAGAACAGTGGACCTTGACGGCCTGAGATTTGGGGTCGAGGGCAATTCCCACAGCACCAGAACGCGAGTCGGAGATTTTGCTGATACCTGGCGGAAGAAGAATGGCGTTCGCGCCTAGCGAGAGGGCGGCAAGCGCGCCGACTGTGCGGCCAAGCATTGTGGTGATGGTCAAAATGGTGGATTTGATATGCGTCGAAAGCGGAGTGGTTTTGCAGTGTTTTGAAAGTCGGTTCGATAATGAAGTTGATGAGAAGGAAGGAGAGGCAAAGAGACTGAATAGGCAACAAAGAAGTCTGACGTTGGATCGTGGCAGCTGAGGGTGACGACGACTTTCGTATCGTCCAATTATAACTCTGAGCTTACAAACTAAAACAAAGAGCAGTGTTTCCCGCCGTCTCTGCTCTTTCGCAACACGAGACAGTGCCGCTCAGATGCAACCTCGTGTCCTTACCTGTACTCACCTTTGGCCATCTTTACCAGTTTCGAACTTGATCAAAGAGCGCAAAGCAGACTGATGCCCAGGACGATCAGCATACGCGAGACCCGGAATGCCGACACCCGGTCTCTAGTAACGCCCTCACTTTACTCTGCCAGCAACCACGGCGTCCACAGCCCTTGCCCGCATCGCAGTAATTGTAGTTCTTATTGTTACCAAATTGCTGCCAATAATGCCGCTTGCCTTGATTTCATGATACTCACAACCCCTGGAAATGCGAGTCGTGATTGTGTGCTCAGGGATTACGGTTTTGATCTGCAAGTTGTGGCTGCATCTAGGCTTTGATGCTGAACCCTTCATGGTACCCCGCTTCGTCATTCCCGCATCAGGGTTGTCCTCACAACAATTTATCCCCGACCAGCGCCTCAATCATCGAAGCTCGGTTGATCTCGAGGCCTGAAAGCATGCTCCAATATAGCCTCGGCTTGAAGAGCAGTACACTCATGTAAAACCACACCTCAATTCACAACGAACATTCACCAAGCTTAGCATTTCTCACGAAGATGTCGTCTAATAAGGTCCCGAACGATATTATCCTCTTCCACTACACCTTTTCTCCCTTTGCAAAGAGAATCGTCTGGTATCTCAAGCTACGCGGCATTCCCTACGCTGAGTGCATTCAACCCTTGATTCTACCACGCCCAGACCTAGCTGAGTTGGGCATCAACTACCGTCGCATCCCCCTGCTGTCCATCGGACGAGATGTGTACTATGACACCCGCCTGATCCTGGCAAGACTGGAGCAAAGCTTCCCAGCATCGGCATCGCACCCAGCTCTATCGATGCCCGAGAACAAAGGACTGGAAGCTTTGCTAGAGAAATTCACAGTCGATGCTGGTGTCTTCTCAAAGGCAGCTCAGTCACTTCCGCCTGACTTGCCGACTATGAAAGATGAGAAGTTTTTGAAAGATCGATCTGAGTTCACGGGCACTAGCTGGTCGCAGGAAAATCGCGCGAAAGGGTATCCTGAGGCACTGGCACACATCAGGCATGCATTTGATATACTGGAGGCCTTGCTTGCGGATGGTAGACAGTGGATCGGGGGAACAGACAAAGTCAGTCTGGCAGATATTCACGGTAAGATCCTAAGAAATACAAAAACTAGAGTGAGTAGACTGATCAATGCATTACAGCTGCTTGGCCCTTCATTTGGATCGGCGACATGCTCCCTAAGCAATCATTTTCCAAAGATCAACACCCCAAGGCTTGGGCATGGCTAGGTCGCTTCAAGAAGACAGTCAGGGAAGCCGAAAATTCATCAAAAGCTGTTTCGCTAGATGGGCAGGCTGCAATGCAGCATATTGTATCTGCGTCCTATCACGATCAACAAACCGGTGTGGACGGCAACGATCCTGTCAAACTTGAGGAGGGCGACCTTGTCCAATTGTGGCCTACCGATAGTGGTTTCCGACACAAAGATGAGGGACAGCTGGTGAAGCTCACGAAAGATGAAGTCGTGCTTGCTATACAAACCAGAAGCGGAGGCAAAGAGATCAGAGTCCACGCGCCGAGATGGGGTTTCAGAGTGGTAAAGGCAAAAGCCCAACTCTAAAACTGGTTGTACATGCTCCCAGATGGAATGAGGAAACAAGCATAAGATAGTGGATAAGAGAACAGATATAAATGCATATAATTGATCCATGAGGTGCACCATGCTGGGGAGGACAAGACGACCAACATTGCAAACATTCACGAAGAGACAGAAAGATCATGTTCGGAACGCTCGAATGAGCCCATATAAAACAAGGAAGCCGAATACTTTGGCATTTGTAAATCCATCCTGGAGGAAACGCAGGTTGCGCCTAGATGATATCCAATATGGTAATGCGCAGGCTGAACAAATATCATCATAATATCTCAAAGAAATCGTGCCTGGGAAACCCCCAAGGCTTTTGCTCAGACCCAAGCATGAATTACCTCGTAAAGCAAAACGCCGGGAACAAGCAACACCGGGCTTGTCATGCAGAGAAAAGAAAAACTCCATCGGATCTTATCCTCGCGCTGGACCGCGTCTCGTAATTCTCGTAACACACTCAAACCAATCGTCGTGGTTCCTTATGAATCTGGACAGGAGATCTATTGATCCAGAAGGAGTAAAGTGTATGCACCAAAAGATGTGAGAGCATATATGATGGCAGCATCAAAACCCCTATCCTCAGAGCCAGGTGTAACCGGATGAATCAGGGAGACGAGACTACCAGTCACGGAGCAGAGGCTAATGAGAATGATTGCCGAATAGTGGCCCGGACCAGTCAGAAACATCCAGAAGCAATCATATCATTTAGTGGGCAGTCGCCATCCTGGATCTCAACTGCGCGGACTTGCATCCTTGGACAACAGGAACATTACCAATCATGACCCTAGTTGATTCTACGACGAGGAGCGCCACGATCCGCACCGGGGGGAGCAGACGGACGTTCACGAGCATACGATGGATCCACTGAAGGAGATGGACGGGCATAAGGTTGGACAGGCATTGGCGTCGACGCAGGGTAGGCTGTAGGTAGGCACAGGACGGTTAGCTATCCATCATGGAATGATGTGAGTATCTTGTGAAAAACTTACGGCGTCCATAGGAATCGTATTGTGGCATGCGCGGTGGAGGGTAGTTACTAGGTGGGGTTAGTCCGCGCATAGTGGTCGTGGTTAGATAATGATCCGACCTTGTGGTCTGAGGACTTGGAGCTCCATTTGGTGCGACAGAGGCCGGGGGATAATTAGCATATCTCATCTGATCCTGGTATTCCTGGGCATATCTGGGATCATCCCTGGGATCTCTATGCCCTGTGGGGTACGAGGGAGGATACTGAGGAGGGCCTCTGACATGGGGCGGAGGAGCATCATGAGCATATCCAGGATGGCCATTGTAGAAATCTCCTGGGGGACCATATCCATTGGCAGGCGTCCTGGGCGGGTGCGAAGCATACATGGAGGGATCTCCAAAGCCAGTAGTGACGGGAGCCGCGGAGTGGGGAGGGTACATCCGTCTGGGATCATCATAGGGAGCCATTTCCGGGACAGGCATCCTTTGGGCAATATGAGGAACATGGCCGTTTGGAGGAAGATAGCCGTCACCAAGCTGGGGCGAGTTTGTACTGGCGCGATAGGAACCACTACCGTTAGTTCCAGAGTCTGTGCCTTGTCTATATGTGTGCGAGTCTTCGTAGGCGCCTAGGCACAAGTTAGGATAATCATCAAGATGATGTGAAGGGTATAGACGTACCACGACGACCAGAGCGTTGTTCTTGCTCCCACTTGGTCGAGGCCATTCGGAGATCGTTAATCATCTCCTGAGAAGGATATTAGCAAGATGCGGTGCGGGCTTCGCGGCGTAGATACGTACGGTAGTGAGGTTTCTGTATGCTTTGATCCAGTAACCCTCGATCTGTGACCACGTCAGTCACGTCCGCAAACCTGTTGTTGAAGCGATGAGCGCCGATATGCCATTTCGATCCCTACCTCTTTATCTTTGCCTGGGCGAACGGTCGCATCGTTGCCTAGATATTTCTGTATGTCTGCAGAGATGACCTGGCGGTTAATGCCATCCTTGGGGACGAACCAGTTTCGCAATATGTTTGTACCCATGGCGGTGGAGCAGAAAAGCAAGAAAACAACTCAAATCGCAATCCCGACGTCCTCGTGGCTGGTATTCGGTGCCTTGTGGTCTGAAGCCTAACGGGATGCTACGCTCCGGAAGAGCAGTCCTGGTCCAAGAGGTCCGAGGGAAGGAAAACAAGCCTGGTATATGGAGAACCAAGTCCAGAGCGCGACGGCGCAAGAAGTAGCAGCAGCAACAAAAGTCTCCGGTGGGCGGGTGGTGGTTGTGTTGGAGATGTCAGGTGGTGGGAGAAAAGCTGTCGGCCGCGCTTGGGCTGGCAGGGGCGGACGAGGAAAAGGCGTGGGGCTTTCGGGGGATTCAAGGCAAGACAGACCAGAGACAGCACTGGACGCTCGGGACGCTAGACAGGCAGCTGCAGATTAGCGATTGGGGACTGGAGCAGCAGAGGCTTTGTGAGTGGAAGAAGATCAAGTCGGCTCGTCACCAGCGCTCTGTGCAGCTGCGACCGGGCTGAATCTCGTCGCTGCCAAACCACCACCTCTTTGCCGATCCCGAGTGGGGCTGCCCGACTGGCGACACAAGACTGCTTTCCTCGTTCTTCTGGCCATGCGACACTTACCAAATACCGGTTTCTGAGCACTGCCAGTTTCTTCTTCTTTCTGTCTCGATGTTTCGTTCTTGTCTCGGCTCTACGCTTTGCGCTTCTTGTCCAAATACTCATGTGGCAAACAGCCATGCCCATTGACGTGGCACTGATGCCCAACCAAGCGCTAACCAGCGGTACATGCTCCTTGTTCATCAAAGCACATATCCACCACCTTGCTGTTGTATCATTTCCACCCACTCTGAAGCATCTGCTGATCTGGCTTGTCTGTATGCATGATGATCCAAACCGATTTCATCGTATAAATTGAGCACATCAGTGAATCGAGAGCGGTGAAACACAATCTTAATAAGTCGATTTTGCTCCGCCATGGGTTGCTAAGAACAAAAGAGAACAAACGAGGTTGTAAATAGAAAGACTTCAGCTGCACATAGGCCCCGTCACTATTTTCAACGTTTATATACATGTCGCGGCATACTGAACGGAATTAAGACAATCCAGACGTCGTCGCCTATCGCAGCTCCCAGCAGTGAGACACTGCCTGAGGTTATTCCGTCTACTTTCAAGCGCAGCAGCTAGCTTTTGCTACGATCGAGTCTGCAGAGTATAGGTTCTCGTTCTCCAACCAAAAAAACAGAGGCAGTGAAGCAGTGGCATCATAGGCTTGGTGCTCGATCCTTCCTGGTCAAGTTGTCTGATGCCCTCCAGATGGGTACGTTATGAGTTTGTCTTCATGGCATACTCAATCATCTGACCAGTGTCGCTCTCCAATACGTTCAAAATTGCTGTCATCAATCGGCTCCCTCCGGAATAAGTCTTTGACTGCTGAGGTGAAGCGATGGCCGATTGGCACAGACTCCTTGGTGCCTTTAGGGCTTTTCTTGTGCTGCCGTTTGTTGGAGGATCTCTTGGAGTTAATTGGGTGGTGCTGACTAGGAACAGAACGACTCGACATGGTGCCAGGCATAGCCACTACTTGTTGTCGACTACTTGAGTGATCATTTTCGTAAACATGACCATACGCCGGACTCATATGCCTATGCTCGCTAGGCTGAGGCGATGCCGTTCTTGCACTGTCCGCTATGGAAGGTTTTCTCGCTGACGATGATCCAGTCTCAGTCCGTTGGGGTGGAGAGGGTGCTGCAAATGCCGAATCTGGAAATCTTTGATCCATTTCTGAGCTCTGGTGATCTGTTGTTGTTCTTGTCGCCCACAAGGACGATAAGGCATCCACCTCTGCTTTCGAAAGAGGCGGTGCTGAATTGGATATATGAGGTACTCGGGGAAGGTTAGAAACTTCCCAAGGAGGCAGCCGTTTTGCTCCAATGTATCCAGGTGTTGAAGCAGCGCTGTGAGGAGAGATGTCACGTTCCATGATCTCGTGGGTCCGATGGTACAAATATAAGAAACAAAGCTGAAACAAGCATACGACACTCTGGCGCTTGTACACTCCAAATGGCACGCGGCGGGACAGATGCACTATCCTTGGCCAAAGATGACAAGCTTCTGAGGAGGGGTTCGGCATGAATATATCCCCATATCAGATAGCCGCGCGTGTGCACCCAAGCTGCTATTTCCAAGACGGCCAACACTCCGATCTGCAGCTTGAGAAGTCTTGATAGTGAAAAAGACTCCACTTCAAAGAGCTTGATAGCAGTTTGTATGACCAAGACAGCAACAGTCATGCGCATCAGCGCTTGCACTGCCGCAAACCTGACACATCAAGGAAAGTTGGGTGCAGATGTTGTGCCTCATGACCACTCGACCCAATCAGAATATAGCCGACGAGCTCTTTCCAGACCCGGAGATGAGGTCTTGTGAAGCCTGATTCTGCATTCATGGCGAGATATGCCTACATGACTTGGACGCGGGCGGTAAGGTATCGTTCATACCATGTCAAACGAGATTTGCACTTGCAATCGCGAAACAAGCCTTGCAGTCATGATCTCACGAAGTTTTACCTCATCAAGTTTCCCTTGTCGCACTGAGAAAATGCCGTACCTCGAAAGCAATTAAGAAAGGTGAGGTTACTGGTGAGAGGAGTCAGCGCTTACATGCTTATGGCTAACTGCATTGGGAAAGGTCGCTCTGCAGAACGACCATTGCATCGACCTTACTGGCTGTCATGTCCACCACGAGTATCACTGTTGCTAGAAGTGCGTCGCCATCACACGGCGGCTAGGATTCCTATGTTCAAGCAAGATAAGTTATGGACTCAGCGTCTCCTCACGCTGGGTTCTCCTCCTGTGTTTCGGTTCTCTGTGTCTGTGATATTGCTGCCAAGTTCCACGTTTTGCATTTGAAATCGAGATGCTTACCGTTTGTTTGATCTTGGCCGCCATGGTCCTTCGCCTAGGCCTTGTGCAGTGTCATACCGGTAAGTGGAATGTCGTATTTCTCCAAGATTGGGTCGCTGAGTCTTCATTAGTGATCACATATCCTCCATGGAGAGGCGATAACCTCAAAACAAACGGCACGCTGCCTCAAAACGATATTCATGCCTTGGGACAAAACTATGTCGATGGACAGTACACATTTCCCTACGGGTAAGCATCTCGATATCTGCTCCGATGATCTAGCTCGAGTCCGCCTGAAATGCCACTGACACTATCTGTTTGCTCTAGTCAGCAGTGGATGTACCCATGTGGAGGCATGCCGACAAGTACGAACAGAAGTCTGTGGCCAGTCAATGGTGGTGCTGTTGCTATACAACCTGGTTGGTTCCAAGGTAAGCTATCCATCGAACCAAAGCATCATGGCGCAGCCTAACCTTCCTCTAGGCCATAAAACAGCAACGTTCTACATCAACATTGGCATCAATGGACCGGGAGAGGTAGCGCCTCCAAACATGTCGCATCCAGTCGTTCCAGCCTTCCAAATAACCGGCCCTGTCAACACCGCATATCCAGGCACATTCTGCCTACCACAGGTTCCGCTTGTGCCAAACCTCACGTTCAACATCGGCGACAACATTACTATCCAGGTTATCGAGACCGCCCAGCATGGTGCAGCCATCTACAACGTAAGTGACTTCAGAGTTGGAATCTCAGAACGAGACTGACAGGCTTGTCATAGTGCGCAGATGTGACGCTCGCAGATCCAGCCGACGTCCCAGAAGTAAATGCATCAAACTGCTTCAACTCTTCAGACTTGAGTTTCCAACTGATCTACGCAACCGGAAATCTCAGCAGCGGCGCTTTACCGACGGCCATTGCATCTTCTTCAATATCTCTTACGCTGCCAGTACTTGTGGCCTTCCTTACCTTCATGTTGTGGTAAAGAGAAAAGAATGAATAAGAGAAATATACTTTGTTTGAGAAATGGCGTTCTTGGGAAACATCCACACTGCTTTCTATCAGTGTAATGCTCGCTCCTTTCCAACCTTCTGGGGAGACAAGGCGTTCTTTGTTTTACTTATACCAGCGAGCGATCTGCCAATGTATTTAGTCTAGCTCGATTGATGTCTTGAACAATCAAACACATTCGTAAGTGATGAGCCTGAACGGCTATGTTAGCGGACAAGAAATAGAAGCTGTGTTGTGGAGCAAATAGAAAACCTCCTTTCGCGTTGGAAAAGGTATGATTGGTGTATCTCTAAAAGTACGTAAAGTCAAACTCATGCATCAACATCCATGGCAACAGCGGGAGGAGCATCATCGACGTCGGCCTGACCAGCGGCCGCATCGCTAGTAGTCTTGTGCTTTCTTCGCCTTTTCTTCTTGCCTGCTGCTTCTGAACCATCGTTTGCCGTCGAATCGACTGCGACATTTGCGTCGAGAGCCTTTTCAGCAGCTTGCGGATCTGATTTTGCGGCTTTTCTGATTGCTTGTCTCTCTGCCTCCTGCTTCGCCGTCTGCTTCTTTGACTTCTTGACACTGAGGGGGTTGGGGCCCTTGGGACCCTTCTTGACACGCTTCTTTGGAGCAGCTTCGGTGCCTTGCATGGAGGCATCGCCCTGTGCTTCACCATCCTCGTCCTCATCTTCGTCTTCTCTCTTGCGCTTCAAAGGTTGTTCGGGAGCGGCACCTCTTCTGCCTTTCAAGCCTGCTCTGACCTTGCCCATCTCCTCAGCCTCTCTAAACTCCTCAGTCTGTGTTGCCATAGGCTCCATAATCATAACACTTCGGTTGACGTAGATGAGCGGCACACCGGTGATTTTGCGCATGGCGGACCTGACTTTTTGATCTTGACTGGCGACAACATAGCGGTTCTTGTTTGTGCTGCTATCTTTGGGATCGACGACGGATTTCAAGCATTCTAATGTGGACAAAGGTTCGTCAAGAGTGTGGTGATTGCAGCGACGGCGCTCGAATGACTTTGCGGTATCAATCCATGCGTTCTTGGAGGCGACGTCTGGAGCTTCGGCAGTGTACAAATGGCGTATTGAGCACTGCGTGATCACTTTTTGGATGTTAGTTCGGCCATGCGACAATGAACAAGATAAGAAACTTACTAGGCTTGACCTGGCCGTGAAGAGTGCGTTCAAGATAGAGAGGAAGGTTCATCTTGAAACGGAAGGTGTCCTTGATCATGTCGGCGTCGACCAGGACCTGGTAAGGAACACGGAAGTTGAAGGAAAGCTCATACTGGTGCATGAGCTTGCGATACTGCTTTGAACGTTTACCGCGCATAGTGGAGGAGGTTGTGGGGAGTTATCGGATGAGGGAGAGTGATCCAAAGCTGGAGGAATCCGGAACGTGAGAAGAATAGCGAGTGGTCGCGACAGAGATGGCAGAGTTCGGCGCGAATGGTATACAATGAAAAAAGCCGAAACAGGCAAGAGCGACAGCAAAATATTTAGAGTTGAGGCTTGATGCGGGGGCTCACGGACGTGGCTTCCTGCCGCTGCACCTGCCATTCCGGAAGCCGACCCTTTGATGCTTCAATTCATCTTCTTGAGACTTTCGACCCGACCACAGCAGGCGCGTGCCATGGAATTATAGACGTGGCCTAACTATCGCCACGCCTGGCGAATATTGTCTGAGAACATGCCCGACGACCAACCTCAGCAGCAGTCCACAGATGGACCTCCTGCTTCTCCAAAGGTCGATGAATTTGGCCTCCCTATCCGACCTACCAGGACAAGGACTTATGACGAAGAGGACGACTCAGACCAGGAAGCTCCTTCCTCAACCACTGCAGCCCCCAATGCGACTCAATTAGCCTCTTCAAACGGCACATCTGAGGCCCAAGATGCTACCCCTTCAACCGATGCGACAATAACGAAACCAGTTTCCATTGAGCACCATGACCTTGCACACGACACGCCCTCTGATGCGGACCCTACCGTCCATACAACAACAACAACCGAGCCTGCTGCCCCAGCGATCGATCCCGTCATCCCTGATCAAGCCCAGCAAGCCGTCATTGTCGCCAATTCCGACTCGCTCACACAACCCCTCGCCGGCGCTTCCGAATGGTCACATCAGGCCGTGACCGCTGCTCCTGCCCAAGAGAGACAACCCGAAGAGAGTGAGCTGGAATGGCAGGATATGCCAGCTTTTGCTACCCATACCATATACGATGACTGGGGCAAAGTCATTGCGCGCGAGGTCGCCGAACTCGAGGACGAGGACTATGCATACGGGAATGCTGCAGCAAAGGGCTATACAAGAGTCCAGCTTGACGATGACGTTCAATCTGCCACCAGTCTAGACGAAGACACCGCATACCTCTTCAAGCCCGATGCTGGTGCCAATACATTGGACGAAGACGACAGCCGCGATGTCGTTTCACAGATGCAAGCTACAAAAGACCTCTTGACTGAAGGACAACGCATTGCATATGTCGGACTCGTACGTGTCTCCATGTTTCAAATGACCAAGTATCTCGAAGGACTCGACAAGACCCGCTCCACAAAGAAACAACTCGACATCGCCATAGAATCCATGCAGATGTGGGCCCAGAAGATTATGGTTCGACTTTACAGTCACATGGATCTGGACGCTGCTGAACAGATCATGATTGAGCAGTTGGCTGAACACGGCGTCGAACCAGCAGATCTCACGACTCCCCTAATGCAAAACGCCAGAGTCAAGAATCCCTCAAAGACCAAGGAGGACACTCCCGCACCATCAAATCTCTCCGACTCCCAATCACTAAAATCCCCTCCACTCAGCGGCCCCTCTACTCCTTCAATACCTCCACCATACGAGCAAGAAGTGCCGCCAGATTATTCTGTCAAAGATCCATCACAATTGCCCGATACAAAGAACATCGACATTGACATTCGATGGACTGTTCTTTGCGACCTGTTTTTGGTTTTGTTAGCCGATAGTGTTTATGATGGCCGCTCAAGGGCTCTCCTAGAATTGGTCGGAAGTGCTCTGTCGGTAGACTGGCTTGAGATTTGTCGGTTCGAGAAACGAATCACAGATGCTCTGGAAATGCAGCAAGAAGCCGACAAGGAAAATTGGAACGAGGAAGAACACACCGACAAACGTCAAAAGATGGCACGGAATAGGAGACTTGTCATGATGGGCCTGGCTACCGTGGGTGGTGGTCTTGTCATTGGTTTGAGTGCCGGTCTCCTCGCTCCTGTCATCGGTGCTGGCCTTGCTGCTGGCTTCACGACCATTGGTGTTGCTGGAACAAGTACTTTCCTCGGAGGTGTTGGTGGCGCGGCTCTGATCACGTCCATTGGAGTCACAACTGGAGGCACTATTGCAGTTCGTGCAAGCAATCGACGAACAGGCCCGGTCAAAACTTTCGAATATCGACCATTACACAACAACAAACGCGTGAACCTCATCGTCACTGTAGCTGGTTGGATGACTGGTAAGGTTGATGATGTTCGTCTGCCTTTTAGTACGGTCAATCCTATCATGGGCGACATTTACAGTGTACACTGGGAGCCAGAAATGCTGCAGAGCATGGGTCAGACCATCAACATCCTTGCGACTGAGGTACGTGAATATTTCCTCGTCTTTGTAATTCCATGCTAATAATAATAGGCTCTCACCCAAGGACTTCAACAAATTCTTGGCAGCACACTGCTCACTGCTCTCATGTCTGCCATGTCACTACCACTCGTGCTTACGAAGTTATCATACCTCATCGACAACCCATGGAGTGTATCGATGGCTCGTGCGGACATGGCTGGTCTTATTCTCGCCGATTCTCTGATCGATCGCAATCTTGGTGTACGACCAGTCACACTTGTAGGGTTCTCTTTAGGTTCACGTGTCATCTATGCCTGCCTCAAAGAGCTCGCCAACCGCGGAGCGTACGGTATTGTGCAGAATGTCTACCTTTTCGGCAGTCCAGTAGTCTTCAAGAGAGATGAATACATCAAAGCAAAGTCGGTTGTTGCTGGCAGATTTGTCAACGGCTACGCTACGAATGATTGGATTTTGGGCTACTTGTTCCGTGCCACAGCAGGAGGTATTATGCGAGTCGCTGGACTTGCTTCAGTTGACATACCTGGTGTCGAAAATTACAATGTTACGGAGATTGTCGCAGGTCACATGGCATACCGTAAAGCCATGCCGAAGCTTTTGAAAGAAGTGGGTTGGACGGTTGACAGTGAAGAGTTCACTGAAATCGAAGATCCAGATCCGGATAACCATGAAAAAAGACAACGAGAACTTATCAACGAAATCGAAGAGGCCAGGAAGGCGCTCGAGAAGAAACCCGAAAAGAAAGGATTCAAAGCACTTTTCAGTCGAAACAAGAAGAATGCTGAGAAGAAGGAATGGGAGACATATGACGAGAAGATCAAGGCAGGACCGGCGGACGAGTCTGCTGGTGGTTCCAACGAGGGGACACTTTTCGATATCGATGCTCTTCAGCACGAGGTCGCTGCACTCGCAGCCCAAGGTGTCGAGATCAAAGAGATTAAGGGCACACTTCCTCCGATGAGAATCGACACCACAGCTAACTCTACCAACGGCGAGGGGTTGAAGAGTCCACCTCCAGGTCTTAGGCAGACCAAGAGCTTCAGTGGCTTTTCCGATGGTGCTCGAGATTCATCGAGTAGTATCAACCAAGCCAACGGACTCAACAAAAACCAGCACTACGATTACGACGAATTCGGGTACAATGCTCACAACGACTCCCAGATATCAATGACTTTCGAGAGTCCCGAGCGACCTCGACCAACATTTGGCGACCGTCAAACCTCGATGCACGGATCGCCTGTGGCATCACCGACAATGTCGCAATTCCCGATCAGGCCTGCATTGCAGTCATCAAACACAATGCCTGTTTCTAATCGATCAGTATCCAACAACACGCCCATGTCTTACGAGCGAAATGCGTGGGCAGATGATGACGATGACTTTGGGAAGGAGAAGGAGATGTCGATGACGTTTGAGTAGAGGCATGATGAGACTTACCAACTTCTGTATACATGAGTAAGGTCTTTCGGCGTATATAAGGGCAGGCCGGGTTTGCTTTTTCTCTCTCATTGATCTGGAGTATAGGCATCACCATGGGGGTCATTTGACAATGGGATATACGGCACCCTCTTCGCATTGCAATACGGGTAGACATTGAGATAATACAAGAACACTTTTAAAAGTACGAGCCACTGCCATACTGCTTGTACTGACGCCGAAGTGTAGTTATGCTAGAGCAAAAAAACAAAACCAAGAGTGAAAGTTAGGAGAACCCAAATCATTATGGCGACCAACCAAGGCAAAAAATCGAACTCAGTGCCTCTGGAATTTATTTATGCTAGACATAGAAGAAGTTTCATCGAGTTGAGCCACAGCACTGGACTCTGGTGTGGGATGATGTTCAGTTCAATCTGACAATTAGAAGTGATAAGTGAAAAGAGTCTGGGGCCTCAACTACCGCAGCTCACTATTGACTTGTCATTGTCGACGACTATCTGTACGAGGATGAATGATATCGTCACTTCCAATGATACCACCGCCTTCATGCAAGACCATGGCTTCTCTCCTCTGTCTTCTGACCTCGGCCTCGTGGTTGGAAGAAGCCTGGAACCTTGCTCTGGCAGCAGCAGCATGCGGAACCTCATCATCAACAGCATCTATTCCATCCAGAGCTGGCAACTCAGGTGGAGTGGAGGAAGCAAGACCACTGTTCTGCTCACCAGGAGCAGCAAATCTCACCATTGGACGCGTCATTACAGCCTGCTCCGCCAACATATCCACCAAAGACTCTACCCTCTGCGACACAGGCTGAAACCTCGCTGGAGAAATTACTTCAACATTCTCCCCGTGTTGCGGGAACACAAAATGCGTTTCCGGATAGCGGTGTGCTTGCCTCACATCACCATGGCTAATTCTCGTTGACTCCTCGACAGCTTCTGCAACTTCTACTAGACTTGCTAGTCTGCCTTGCCGATACTTTCTGGCTGCTTTCAAGTAAGCTCGACACATGACTTGTACTGTAGGGTTAGATTTGTCATGGAGGGTAGAAATGACAGAGTCATTGAGTGGGTAGAGATCAGCGGCTAGACTGTCAAAGAGGTCGAGGGTGCGTTTTGCGCGAAGACGTGTGTCTGCCGAGGAGGAGAAGAGGTCGTTGGTCAAAGATGAGGTTGCCGAGTCGTCCTGAGCGAAGCGAGAGAGAATCAGGGAGGTTGCACTAGAGACGACACGAATCAGTGGGGACTCTACCAAGGTCTGTTCACATCCTTGTGGATTTGGATATGTGTCGCGAAAGTGTCATGTTATAACATGTGGTACTTTGCGTTCTTGGAGTCTACGACTCAAAGTAGAAATCCGGCTCATACGGCTATGACACAGTACATATTCAATCTGTCGATAGAGGAGTGTTTTGCATCCCAGCACAATCACCATGTAAGAAACGCATTCGAGGGAAATTGTTCAACTTACGAATTGGAGATGTCCTGATTCGGCGATGTGACCAGAGTCGATAAGGCTTCGAGACTTATCGCTACGATCGAGATCAGAATTGGAAGAATACTATATGAGAACCATACACTCACAATCCTCTGCCTGAGTGCCATTAGCAGCCTTTGCATGGTCGGGATCATAGATCTCGCTTAGTTGGACGGTAGTCCGAAGGCATCGTTCAATGCCTTTGACGGCGACAAAGAGAAAGACACCTGAGCATTATCAGTTTCTGCCCCAAATAGTGGCAATCTCAACACACCGAAGCCGATCCATAGATGGCGATCTTGTATCTCCCAAGACATGATGATTGCAGATGCAGAAGAGGTACTCGAGTAGAAGGTATGTAGCGCACGGACGCGAGCTGTGTACGAGGCGGAGACTCGGGAGGTCGAGCCGAAGGCGGTCAGCGAAATGCTGCCTCTCAGACTTTCCAATCGCGAATTCAAGGCAAAAAAAGTTGGAGCGAGCTACTTGACCACAACACAACACCATGCCGCCATCGCAATTAAAACGTCTTAAGGCGTCGCTGCGGGAGCAGGGCGTCACCGGTCCCCAAAAGTCAAAGAAGCAAAAGCAGGAGGATAGAAAAGGAAAAAACGACAGCAGAATCCAGCGCAACGCCGCTCTTCAGCAAATCCGCGACAGCTTCAATCCCTTCGAGGTCAAGGCCAACAACCGCCCCGCCAAGTTCCAGTCTTTTACTGCTCATCCCAAGAAAGATGCTGTTCAAAGACCCGGTGTTACCAAGAGCATGGGCGAGGAAGCTGTAAGCCCTTCCGCTCTACCCTGCAAGACTTGGACTGACTCTGTATAGCGTCGTGCTACACTACTACCCGAGATCCAGCGCCGCAACAAGACTGGTGGAATCATTGACAGACGTATCGGCGAGAACGACCCCACCATGACCCCCGAAGAGCGCGCCCTGCAACGTTTTGCCCAAGAGAAGATGCGCAAGAAGGGTGGCGCTTCTCTGTTTGATCTTGAAGCCGATGACGATTTGGAAGAGACTGCTCTTACCCACGGCGGAAAGGCTCTTGAGCTTGACAGGGACGATTTCGACATGGAGGGCCTCGAGGGCTCTGACGACGAATCAGACCGTGGCTTGAAACGCCGAAGATCCTCTGCAGGCTCGGAGGAAGACGACGATGACGAGGAAATGTCGGACGCCGAGGGGCAGGACCCCGACAAACCGGCACGCAAGAAGTCAAAAGCAGAGGTCATGAAGGAGGTCATCGCAAAATCAAAGATGCACAAATACGAAAGACAAAAAGCCAAGGAAGATGATGACGATCTGCGCGAAGAGCTGGATCAGGGATTGCAGGAGATGCTGTCCTTGCTTAGAGGAGTCAAGCCTCCACCCAAGGCCGAGAAGCCAACCATGGAAGCCGGCATGAACCCTGAACGTTTGGCCATGCTTCAAGGCAAATCTCGCGAAGAGGCCGAAAGAGAGTACGATGTCAGACTTAGGCAAATGGCCATGGACAAGAGGGCCGCTCCCACTACTCGCACAAAGACAGAAGAGGAGCAGGCTATCGAAGAAGCATACCGCTTGAAGGAGCTAGAATCATCGCGCCTCCGTCGTATGCAAGGTGAGGAGTCTGAGGAAGAGCCAGAGGTCGAGGACAAGAAGTCGAAGAAGAAGGTTGGCACTGAGGTCGCTCCCGAAGACGAAGAAGACATGGGCGACGATGCCGCTCAATTCGGTCTACCGACTCAGCAATACGATGGCAAGAAAGATACTGTGGTGCACGACGATGAGGATGAGTTCTTGATGGAGGATGATCTGATTGCCAGCGGATCCGACATAGACGTCAGCGACGAAGACAGCGAAGACGAGGAAGATTCGGATGCCGAGGAAGGAGCAGCCGCTGCTGACGAAGACGGTGATGAGGAAGACGAGTTTGTTCGTGGCATCTTGGGCGACAAAGACGAGAAGAGCGAAAAGAAGGCAGCTGCACCAGCCGCTCCTTCTGGACTTGCCTACACTTATGAGTGCCCTCGTTCTCACGAAGAACTACTGGCCATCTTTGGAAAATTGGCTGTCGAGGACATCCCAGTCGCCGTCCAACGCATCCGTGCTCTTTACCACCCTTCGCTCACTGCCGACAACAAGCAGAAGCTTGCAGACTTCTCTGTTGCTCTCGTCGATCACATCTCGTACATGGCCAAGGAGAAGCAATCTTTTGCTGTCATCGAAATTCTGATCCGCCACTTGCACTCGTTGTCAAGGACATACCCTGGCACTATTGGCAAGGCTTTCCGTACACACATGTCTGCCATGCACGAGAGCGGCGTCTTCAACGCTGGAGATTTGGTCATCTTGACTGCTATCAGTTCCATCTACCCGACCTCAGACCACTTCCACCAGGTAGTCACCCCAGCGATTACCCTCATGGGACGTTGGTTGGAGATGACCGCTCCAGCGCCTGCCAACTTGGCCACTGGTGCATTCATCGTGGCTCTGTGCACCAAGTACCAATCACTATCCAAGCGTTACATCCCTGAGGCTGTGCGCTACACTATCAAGGCTCTGCAACTTCGTCCTCAACCCAGCGAGAAAGACTTGCAACCACACGTCAATAATCTCCTTGCCATGGCTGAACTCTGGAGCGCCAAGTTGGCATTTGGCCAAATCTTCTCCCCAGCCGCCCTATCAGCTCTCCAAGCCCTCAAGGGGCAAAAGAAGTCATCTCAACATCTCTCCATCATGCTCTCGCAAGCCCGTCTGCGCCGTCGCCCTCTCGAACTTCACCACCACCGCCCTCTCCCTATCCGCACCTCAATCCCCAAGTTCGAAGAAAACTTCAACCCAGACAAACACTACGACCCAGATCGCGAACGCGCCGATGCCGCAAAGCTCAAGAAGGAGTACAAGCGCGAGCGCAAGGGAGCCGTGCGCGAGCTGCGCAAGGATGCAAACTTCATTGCGCGCGAACAGCTGCGCGAGAAGAAGGAAAGAGATGCAGAGTACGAGAAGAAGTACAAGAGGCTCGTTGCCGAGATTCAAGGAGAGGAGGGTCACGAGGCCAAGCAGTACGAACGAGAGAAGAGGATGCGCAAGAGCAAGAGGTAAATTTTCTGCATTTGCTTTCTTCGTGGGCTCCTTTTCTCTCTTTTCTTTTCTTCATCTTCTTACTTGCATCATTGTATATATATATACCCTTTTGTCGGGCCAATTTATGCTTTCATTTCCCCATCCAAAAACTTGTAGCCATCATCGTGCGGTGCTCGACACTACAATGACATCGTGTGTATTATATCCTCTGAGCTAGACATCAAGTCCATGTCGTGACCCAGTGAACAGGACGCTCATACGGAGGATGATCGTTGTTGGACATGTCATTCAATTGTCTCAGTTGTCCAAGCCAAGAAAAGGGTGACCCTGATCAAGAAGCTCGACCACCAATGACGTCTCGCTTTCGAACAATAACACATCTCGAAACTCTCACTTTGACCTTTTGGCACAAACACCTTTCTAAGAAGATCAAATCTTTCTGAAAAACACACAAGATGTCAGACCTACTACGTGCACTACCCAACATCAAGAATCAGCACAACGCACCAAATCTCAAACCGCCAGCAATGCCTTTGACAACAGCAGATGAAGGCAATTCCTCCTCTTCAGACAGTTCAGCATCAACAAACGACAGTGTTGATACTTTGCGTCCTTCTGAATCTAGCATTCCAACGCCGACACCAAACCCATGGTCCCAATACTTCGAGCAGGAATTGTTTTTGGACTCAAAGAAAGAATCTCAACATGCAAAGTACCACGTATATTTGACTCCACCAAGAGATCCAGCTAAAGGGCCTCTATTCATCTGTCATCATGGAGCTGGTGCAACTGGAATGAGTTTCGCGTGTTTTGCTGCTGCGGTCAGGAAAGAAATGCCTGGAGCAGGTATCTGCAGTCTCGAGGCCAGAGAACATGGATCCGCCGTCTTTGCTCCTTCCAGCAATGAGGAGATTCTCGATTTTAGTATTGAGACACTGGTTGCTGATACGCTTGCCATGATTGAAGGTGTCAAACAGAGGCAAGGGTGGAAGACTCTACCGCCATCGGTATTGATTGGACACTCTCTAGGCGGCGCAGTTGTTACTCGCATCGCTGCAAATGGCACACTGGGAGCCCAATTAGTTGGGTTTGCAGTGCTGGATGTAGTCGAAGGTTCTGCGATTGAGGCTTTGATGCACATGAAGACTTATCTCGCCTCTCGCCCTTCATCCTTTGCATCCGTGGACCAAGCAATCAATTGGCACATCCGCAGCCGCACAATCAGAGACTTGGAGTCTGCGAAAGCCAGTGTACCTAGTCTTTTAGTCCCCAAAGACGATCGCTGGATCTGGAGGACAGACCTAGCACGCACACAGCGCTGGTGGGAAGATTGGTTCACAGGGATGAGTGGACTTTTCCTCAGAGGCAGAGCTGCAAAGGCTTTAGTCCTCGCAGGCACAGACAGACTGGACAAAGAACTCATGGTGGGCCAGATGCAAGGTACAAACTTTCCTCTCAAGTGACCAAAAGAAAACACATGCTAACTTTGACATCACAGGCAAATTTCAGCTCACGGTCATTCCAGAAGCCGGCCACTTCATCCAAGAAGACGTGCCAGAAAAGACTGCACACCTCATGATCGAGTTCTTCAAGCGAAACGATCGAAGCAGTCTAGTCCTGCCACCAAAAGTCTCCGATCTGCTCGCTCAAGGCAAAAGAGTTTGAGTAGAAGATGGCAACAGAAAAATCAAGAAATTTACACTAGAAGCAAACGATAGATAGCCGTGCTGGCATCAACCAGAATATTCTAGACGAGAACACGGGACTCTGCATTTTGCCTTGACCGCACATAGACACAACTATGGTCGACTGGAGGTTGTCTTCTTAGCTCTTCAACCCTATTCACGACTCGAATCAAGAAACAGCTTTGGACAAAATTGGAGAAAGCATTTATTCTGCACTTTTGAGAAAGCAATCGTAAGAACAAAAGTGAGGAGGAACTACCTAGAGTGCCACTTTCCTTACTCTAAAAAGCATTGGACAAGAAATGGAAGGAACGACGCCTTGCTGCTCCCTTGGAAGTAACAAAATTCTGCCTGTCCATCGTGGCCTCCCTTCCCCAAAGCTGTGAGTAGTTATGCTTTTTCTCTGCTTGTGCATCATTAAAATTTGATATCAATCGTGACTGTCGTTGCATGAGGCCGTAAAAGCAGAAAGGGAACGCAAAAATTGTCAAAAAGTACATGAAGTGGGCATGCAAAAAGAGAAAACAATCGTCAAGGTGCAAGAAAAGCAGGAATTAAACTCAGAAGGTATCCTTGGAAAGCAGTCGGGTCCTCCCAGATGGTCGTGAAGGGTTGATGCCGTATCGTATGTACTGCCGATGGACGGATATGTCAATGCTCTGTATATACAATGCTTGACACCCGCACGAGCATGTGGAGTCCAATGCTCAGTTGGCGAATCAGAAGACATCATCAGGCCAGTCCCACTGCTTGTTGCCAGCGCCAGCATCAGCCTTCTCCGTGGTCACTCTGCCCAGCGCGGTAGGCAACGCGGGGACTGAGCCGACGCCAGGTGTAGCAGTGACGATGTGCTCCTTCTGGATAGTGACGTGCGTAGGCTTTGTGTAGATGGCATCAGGTGGAGGCGAAGAGCGACGTTGCGAGGACGAGGGACGCTTGTTCGAGCCTCTAGAGGTGGGACGGGCAGTCTCGTACTTGTTGACGAGGATCGACTTGAGAGACTCCGTGCGTCCGTGGATGGACTCGGCGTCGGCGGTGGAAATGGCGGAATCGTGCTGCGAGGGGGCAAGGGAGTTGGTCGAGTCAACCCTGGGGGCAACAATGATGTTCTCTTCCTCGTTGATAGGATCGAGAGTATCCAGACTTGCACGACCAGGAGGAGGTACCTCAATCGGCTGTTCGGTAGCGTTTTGCTTACTGCTGTCCTGCTTCTTGGTGTTGGTCTTGTTCATCTTACCATGGCCGGTCTTGGGTCCAGGTTGTTCGTTTGCGGGCTCGACAATGGCTGCCTTTTTGCCGGTGGACTTACGCTTCTTCTTTGGTTTCTCCTTGATGTACTCTAGTTCGTCTTCCTCTTCGTGTGCTGGAGGCTTGTAAGTATCGTCATCCTTGGAAGCACTCTTGCGCTTCTTGGTAGGGGTTTTCTTGATTCTGGACTTGATGCTAGCATCTATGGCTCTGAGCTTGTCATCCAAGCTAGGGCGATTCTCAGCTTCACTTTGGTCCGCAATCTCGGACGAGGCAAGAGCGGCTGGATCCATTGGAGCTTGATCGTCGTAATCGACAGGCAAGAAGGACTGGATCTCCGAGCGAGGAGTATCGAGCACAATGACAGACTCTCTTTGTTGCGCAGGGCTTCGAAGGTGAGTCAAGTCAAAGGACTGAGAGTGAGTCGGCTTCGGTCTGACGAGCGAAGGAGTGTTCTGGGCTTCAGCGAGAGACTCTGCTTGAATCAGGCTTTCCGAAGGAAGAGAAGGTAACTTGCTACCACTCAAACCAAATCTAGCCCTAGTGAATTTGGATTTGGAGGTAGGAGTGAACTTCTCGAAGCGTGACGGAAGGGGTGGAAGAGGAGAGGCGTTGGTGATGGCGTTGTTCAACTCACGACGAGCGTCGGCAAGTTTGGCCTCGAGATCACTGACACGCTTGTTCAGCTTCACTGCTCGATTGAGCTCCTTCTTGGACTGAGTGCGAGGCAGCGATTGGAGGGTGAGGTGATTGTGAGGGACAGGCTTCTCAGGTGACATAGACGGAGTCCTGTTGGCGTTGTCCTCTGAGGAGCGTACAATAGTCTCACTCAAATTGACATGGGAGCGACCACGCCTGAGAGAGCTCAAGGAAGGTGCACGAAGAGAAGCACCACGCAAGGTGAAGAATGACTTGCGTTTGTTCAAAGGCTTCTCGGGAGACAGATGTTGAGGTGACTTTGGCTCTGTGGGCGGGTCGCTGTCTCGGTTGAACAGAGCAGCCAACTGTGGTGGTGCAGCAGAATCGGTGGCCGAATCAAGAGAGGTATCACGCGGATAGGGGAAGTCGGCATCAGGGCGTAGATGAGCATAGGCGGCAGCATGACGGGGAGAAGTCAGAGGCTGGCGTACGGGTGAGTCGAAATGGCTGTTTCCACCGAGGCGAGGCGAGGTCAGAGCCTTGTTGGGCACAACGGTGAAGTTGAACTGGCCGGACTTCTTAAGTTCCTGATATGCCTGTTCATACATGGCCTTGTCGTCCTGAGCACGCTTGCGGTTCTCTTCAATGTTTCTAACAGTAAGATCTTCCTTGGACTCTTTCCAGGTGCGTGAGAAGGACTCCCATACGTTTGCCGGGTTGAAGGTTGATGCAAACATCTTGCCAAAACGGAAGAGACCGCCGCCGGGCTTGACAGATGGGGTTGTCGAGGGAGCAATCGAGTCGAAGGTAGGGGCACTGAAAGGTGGAGCTGGGCCAGAGTCGACCGAGTCGTGCTGGAGAGGATGGTTGGCGGCAGGTCTGAGGGAGTGGTAGACTGCCGGAGTCGAGTTCTCTTGGTGATATTGGGTCATCAGATCGTCGACATTGGCCAGACCGGAGAGGGCGTGGATCGAGTGGTCGCGAGTAAAGACACTGGGCGGCTGGGCGCTGGGCTTGTCTGACATGCTGCCTTCTTGGAAGCGGGAGGGACGTGTGTTGTCGACGCTGCGCACGTCGGCGGGCTCAGCCTGGCGCTTGTTCAGCGACGAAAGGCCGTAGCGGGCGTCTTTGCGGCGGATGCTGCGAGGCTGCTGCTGCTGCTGCTTGGGTGATGGCGATGGGCGGCTACGCTTGGGTGTGTGGCTGTCATGGTGGTCGTGGTCGTGGTCGTGGTCGTAATCCTGGTCATGATCATGGTCGTGCTGTCTCTCGTCGGGACTCGACTGCGACTCGACGAGTAGACGCACATCGGCCTCAGGCACCTCCATGGCCCATTCCATCGTACGCTTGCGCTTGCTCCCGCTGCCCACCGGCTCCAGCGCCTGGCCGAACTCGCCGTACATTCCTGTCTCTTCAGACATGTTGTTTGCTTCGTTCCTGTCACAGCCACGTCAGCCGATTGATTTTGCTGCTTGGAACGAGCGTTGCAATCGACCCAAACGCCGCTGCTGCCTTTGTTTACACCCTGGACCCCTCGAACTGGCTCCTACTATCTTTCTTTCCGCACTTACCCTCGATTTCAGCTGCAACCCTGCATTTGTCCAGAATTTCGAGATCTTGTCTAGTTTGTTCCCAGTCCAAGTCGTGTCTCAAGTCCACTCTGATAGAGAAACATGTACTGCATTGAAATGTCGATTGACGTCTCGTTGTCATGACACTGCCGCCAAACACAACAGAACGAACCACCGTTTTTCTCCGGAGCGCACTGAACGCAACGAAGACCCTGCCTGCCGTGGACCCCAAGTCCCTTCATCCGCGTCGTCTAAATACATGAATCAATCTCACTCGATATTGTACCACTTCATTCAGTTGCTAATCGTCTCACTTGCGCCCTCTGATTCGTCTGTTCATCATTGCTTGTCATGTCTATCGTGGCTCGTTGGTTAATTCCATAATCTCTGATTGTTTGCGGCACTTCTATTCCCTCCACAATTACATCTCCGCGCCTTCGCTTAGTCGAGTCGCTCTCCCACCCCTTGTACAAGTGAAACATGCCTGTCAACTCCTTATCTGTATCCATTTGAGTTCGCAGTTCGCAACTTAACCTTTAGTTATGGCTAGGGGGCAGAGGGCGAGCAATCTCGCGTCCATCCGCCCGTCTGTAGCTCATCTTCAAGCTCTCCAGCTCCGCAAGCTCGCTATCGTTTCCGTCGTCAGCAACAAGATGACCGTATCCCGACACCGATGGTCTGGCTCCCTGTCTCAGCGGTCCGTTCAAGTGGCGCGTATCAAACACGCGATCGTACGAGCGCTTGCCATTCATCTGTCCGTTTTCCGAAGCTCTAGCCATATCATAGTAGTGGCTTTGAGACACTGCGCTCGATGGTGGCGAAGTCTCGAGCTTCTGAGGTACAAGAGACGTGTTGATTGGTGGCAATACATGGGGTGCGATTGCCGACGCACTGGCTGCTGATGCCTGACTCATCTGTCTCATCTTAGGCGTCTGCTGAGGAGTGTAGCCAGGGTGTTGGTACTGATTCGAGTATGTCTGAGGCTGGCTGTTGTGAGTATACGAAGACGGCTGAATCATCGAGTGACGGCGAGGGTCTGCGTGGACAGGAGCAGGTGCTCCGTGCGGGTAGTCTACACTCATGGTTCTTGCAACAGCTGGCTCCTCGTATTGAGCATGCTGTGGAGCTGGGTGACCATATCCATAGTAAGCAGATTGCTGATGAGTAGGAGCAGGAGGTGCTGCAGCCTGGGGATACTGGTACTGTCCATAGTGCATCTGAGTTTGAGGAGGCTGCATAGATGGTGGCTGCAGCTGAGCTTGTGGCTGCACATATGGTGCGGCGTACTGATGAGCAGGCGCCTGGGAGTACTGGGTCTGTGCAGGAGGAGCTGGCTGTACCGCGGCGTGTTGGGTGGAGACCTGTGGAGGGTATGGGGGCTGAGGGTATGTTTGGCACACATCATGACCTGACGGACGACGGGATGAGGGGGCAGCGGCAAGAGATACGTGACTAGCGATACTGGCCGACCTTTCGCGATCTGCAGCGTCAGCGCCAGGATGAGCACCCGCCATATGGGACTGGTAGGCATCAGGAGTAGCCGAGTGTCTGCCACGATCTGAGTAGCCGTCGTAGTCCTTGCCCTTTTCGCGTCTTCGCATGCGAACCTCACGTCTAATGCGCACACGGCATCCTTGATCGGCTACTGTGCGGCTGAGCTGGGTGCTAGAAGCAAGTCCAGGGAATTTCTTAGCACTGTAGACAGTGAAGGGCTGGGACTTCACTTCGAGGCGATGGGTGATTTGTGCTTCTCCTTGAGCAGCTGCAGCTGCAGCTGCTTCATCCAACTGGTCTGCATCCTTGGGGTCTTTGAGCTCCTCGTACAAGCTGAAACCGAGTCTATACTTTCCCTCATGACGGACGGAGAGGTCGGGAAAGATAAAGTAGCCAGCTTGATCGGGACGATCCAGGTATACCATGCCAGCAACAGGCGTACCAGTCAGAACAGTCAATCGGGCTGGATCGTTGTTAGGAACACGACCCTGAGCGATAGGACGGGCTTGTTCCAGAGTCGCGAAGAGGAAATAGTTGGCGTTCATGGCAAAGGTAATGTCATTTTCCTTGTGTTCCTCGCCATCATAGATGCGGAGCTCGACGATCGGAGGGGGGTCGACAGGACGACGGTCGGCAGAAGCTAATGTCGCGTCAGTATGATGATCAGATTTGAATGTTATAGCCACGCACACTTGGCGCCGGAACCACACGCGCGAGCACGTTCGGGCTGTTGGAGAACTTTGAGTTTGTAGAGCAGATGCCTTCCATCGCACGTGGTACGCGAGAAGGAAGCTACAGTCTCGTTGGGGACTGAAATAACTCTGGGCTCCATAACGGCGATGAGAACAAATCCGGTATAGATGAACCTGATGCGTCACAGTATATGGCAAAGTCTTTGCGGTCTGAAGATTTAGGCGGTCAGCAACGATGTATCGAAATTGAAGCCGGGTCCGTGACAATGGTTTGGAGAAGAAAAGAAGGTTTGTGCAAGAGCATTCAAACAACTGACTGGGGACGAGCTACCATCGCATCGGCGTGGCCATGACACTCCCACAAAAAGATCGAAGCAAGGAATGGAAAAATATGAGGACTTACCCTTGCTGGCTGTTGTATATGGAAAGGAAAGAGATGCGTGATTCGAATGCAACCAATCGTGTCCAAAATAAACGCTGCCTTTGAACGAAGAAGCGAGCGTGTCGGACTGTGGAAGCTTAACGACTCGCTCGACGCCAAAGAAGGGTGAGTACAAGAATGAAGAAGGACGATTTCTCCTCCAAATAGTAAAAAAGACTTCAACCCAGGAATTCGGATCTGAAGAGTGAAAGAAGGTGGGAGTCGCGGAGGAAAAGGCAGGTACAAGGGAACAGACGAGTCAGATCAGCGGAGGTCCGGGCGTTCTTGCCGCACGCCGCAGCTGCCGCACGCAAGCGAAGTGCTCCTGTGCCCTAAACTTGGGAACTCTAACTGCCTTTGGTCTCGACAAGAGTCTGGCTAGGCTTTCCTTTTTTGCTCCTATCCAGCATGGCTTACATTGCTCGTTTCCGGCTCCTGGGACTTGCAGTTTGTTTGGTATCAATGGTCACGGCCGGTCCTTGTGGTGTTGGTGGACAGGTGAGTTCTGCTGCTGGGTCCTCTGTTCATTGCTGTTATAGAAGTAATGTCAGCTCCATATCTTTGCCCAGACCGAGATTGGGAGATTGTGTGGTAGGCTAACGGGCGGTTCTCGCGCCTCATTGTCTGCTGGCTGCACTCCCCACTGCGCACCGTCCCGTGGTGGGCCCTTGGGGGGCTTCCCATGTTTGCTTTGCCATGTTCGCAACCCTCTGATCGGCCGGCGCCTGCAGTAACGTCTGCACTACCACCACGCAGGAATCCGGGAACCAACGTTTGTGTCAGTTTTCCCGCTGAGAGCCTCCTCAACCGGAATGTGGTTTCAGGTTCATGTCTCTTTGTTTTTACCCTCGCCTATTAAGATTATCGCTTGCTATGAGGATCAGCTTGAGATCATACGTCGGGCGATATCTCCTCGATGCAATATCAGACTGTGGATGCTTAGCTCTCTCCGAGCCAAGCGATGCAATATGATCGGAAGCAGCCTTTCCCGGTTGCGTCCTTGATGGTCGCTTCTGACACCACTCACCTGGCACTGTCTTGCTTCCTTGATTATCCTGACGAGCCAGACGAGGTGCATGCAGGGAGAAAAACGCGTCAGTCAAAGAGCGTGTCAAGACGAAGAGATCGATGGGTCAGCAATAATGAAGGACGCGAAGGGTTCGTCGCTTACAAAGTTTCGAAAATAGGCGGAGGAATTGGATGCACTAAAACCTCTTTCGAGCGTAGCTGCAAATGAATACACCGCTCGGCTTCAGCGGCAGTCAGGTAAAAGTTGCTCTGCGTAACGACACAGGGTCTGCCAACACATCAGACCAATGGACGAGTATCCACTGCCTGCATACAACGCCTTCTGAGAGAGCGCCTTTCGTGTGTGTCTGTGTTTGACACGCCATCTCAGGAGATCTGACTGAAGGCTTGTCGTCGTACGGTATGCGAATCGCACATCGGAAAAGTGTCTTACAGGCTTACCTTAGATAATGAGAATGAGGGTGTCGTACTCTGCGTCCGCAATGCAGACCCGCACAACATTCACAAGCGTCGAATTGCGATCGGTCCAATCGACGCAGGCCCCAAGAAAACCTGACACGCCCCAAAAACGAGTGGCTGGGTCAGGTCTGAGGCTACCCAAAGTTCCTATCACAATGCGCTTCCGCTAGAGCCTCCCTTCGCGGGAAGGAGATGGCTTTTTCACGAAGACGGCAACCACTCAGACAATGTGAACAGACTTGCACGCTTACCGTCCGGACCGGCATTATCATGCATATCGTATATACGTACAACACAGTGCCTGCGTATTCGTCAAAGCCTGATCCTTTCTTCCTACAGTCTGACTGCACCAAACACAGCAGATCTATATTCTGCATGCCCTATCAAGGCAGAAAGCTGTCGAGAGTCTTGCATCACTTACAGGTTTATCGAAATTGATTCCGTGTTGTGCACCACAGCCCGAACTCGCCCGCAACTCCACTTGCAAGAGCGCAGACCGTCAAACAGAGGACTTGTCTCGTTTGTATCGATCTGTTCCTATGCATTGTGACTCTTTACAGTCTTCTCTGAATGGACCTTTCAGGGCTGCTTGGATGGACTCAGCCTCTGATAGCAGGTCTTATTGCCGGAGCAAAGAAGCTAATATATAGTTATAAGCTACACATGCAAGTCGCGAAAAACTGTGATCGACGCGGAAAATAAAGATGAGCGCGACCATGCAGCACATGCTGCACCAGAAGCGAAGGACCCTCTCTCTCTCTCAATAATGTTCATGCAGGAGAACGGATGGGGTCAGTATTGCATCGATAAATACCCTGCTGACTCTTGTCTTCTGACACTCACCTACACGCTCTTGTACGCATTAAGCAACGCCGTCGATGCAATGATGGGGGGTAAAGCTACTATAACACGGAACTAGGTGATCCAGCCCTCTTTTTGTCGTACTATTGCCAATCAACGAGACCTTCGACCAGGTCTTTGTCTCCTGTCAGTGCGGACTGTCACCTGCAACCTTAAAAGTAGAACAAGAAATTTGGCCAACGAGAGGTTCCCATTCTAGCAATTGCAACAGCCAGTCACTAAGCTAAAGCAACTGCGGACCCTTTCCACTCAACATCACATGGGCGCCTGGATTCCGTCGCTTAGAGATATCATGAATCTCGGCTCCCCTGGAATGTATCCTTGGACCCACACCATGATTCCTCGTAACCGCTTGCGATATGCAAGCCTTCAACAGGCTCGCTTCGCCTGTGAAGCCAAACGATTTTGATGCAGGCCACTACAATCGTGAGAAAAGAAAAACGTTCATACCTCGACTGATCATGACTGAGAATTTAGACACATAGATTTCTTGTGTCAACTCAGTTTCGACCCCTGGCATGTACAGCAGGACACAGTCACTGCATCCTCATGAAGCCACTCAACAAGCACAAGCGTGTCAAGACATTACACTCAAGTCTCTCTCGCATTGTTGCAGTGTCTTGCTTCCAGTGTAGTGCTGCTCGCCCGTGCGCTTTGGCAGGTGCAATCTCTTAGACAGAGCGCTTGGGCTCTGTGAGTTCGCTTTTCCGATGTGAGCTTATTTCAACTTTCATTGCGCAAGAGTGAAAAAAGGTATCCACGCACGCTTGTCCGTCAAATTGTCATCAATGGACTCGCTCCTATAACAGGCATAGCGTTTTGCAAATACCGGTGCGGATCTTCATCACTGGACAGTAAGCGCTTGTCTTTATGTTGTTGGTAACCAACATCTTGTACGAATAGGAGACAAGCACAGAGATTATATCGGCCGATCATCCAGCGGCAGTCGCTCTGATGACTGCATATGGCATGAACTTGCTGGATTTTACTGCAGCGAAGATGGTCACTATAACTTAGAAAAAAAAAAGGAAGCCAGGGTCCAACAAATCTGCGTGACGCTGCTTTTCATCCTGACGAGTGCTTGAAATGTGGTCGTAGACAGCTTCTAGCCTGGCTCCTTCCTTCTCGAGTGAAGTTTCCGCTTGATCAAATTGCAGACCTCAACGTCGGCTGTTGTCATGATAGTTGATGTGTGATTTCGTGGCAGAATCATCAGCATATTTTGGGTGCATTCTACAGACTTGCAGTTAAACCTCAAGTTTGACATGACCATTGACTGATCTGTTTACGGCAACTCAACAACGCGAGACTTGAGCAAGGAAGACCGCCTTGCAAATGGCCACCGAGCAAGTGGTTATTTGTCACAGGCCTTAGCACATGGCATGACGGCTGGGTTATCATTTCAAATCAGATTTAGCTGGAAGGTGCATTCGATGCGCTTGGAAGCCAATTTTCTTCTAGTATAATTTGACCATGACTCGGCCAATCCTTCTTTATTGAGGTGGGCAGCTGCTCCTGCTCTGAATTACATCACATACAGCCTTGTTCATATACATACATACAAGCGGTGGCTTCGAGCAGAACATAGAGTATTTTGACTGTTGGAGTCAAAAGGTACATCTCATACAAGGAAACAGGAAAATAAGAGAGAATGTTATGTATGAGACATGAACAAAAATATGTAGAGGGTAGCTGGCTTTACCCTATGTAAAGAGAAACAAGGAAAGAATAGAAAGGAAAGAGGAAACACCCTTTGTTGTGGGAAAAAAGGAAAGAAGAAACCTCCAGTTGGGAAAAACTCCAACTTCCCGCGTTCGTACCAGTTTATTCATGATCTGGATAGGTTTTTGTTCGTTACCGATTAACCATAACTCCGCCAAAGATAACGGGAAAGCAATGATTCGCATGAAGACGCCGTGCTCAAGCAACAAGGGAGTCGTGGTGGTGATGCATAAGGAATGGATGTCATATGTACATATCCGCATTGTTGCATCGTCAACTTGAAGGTCGAAAGCTATGCCGGAGTGACATGTCGGCTACAGGTTGCGATCGTGAGCGCTCAGTGCTCTAGGCCACAGTGGAGCTCGGATCCTCCCTTGAAGACATCTACGCATATCGCATGTCTGCGATAGAACCTTCGAAAGGTGCTCCTTGTGCCGTCTGAAGACCTGTAGCAGCAGAACCTTGCGACATCCAGGCATTGGCAGCACCTTGTGCTAGCGCTTGCCATTGATCAGCACGACCTGTCTCTTTCTGACTGTAGAAGCGAAGAGCCATCTCCATCATTTGCATCTCTGAAGTCTTTCCTACATAGTTGAAGACTTGTGTCTGGCCCGGTGGTGGCGCTGAGTACTGTCGCATGGGTGATGGTGCGATCGCCACAGGGACAATTCCGTTTTGTCCTGGGGGCAGAACACAGCATAAAGCTTTCTCGCCCCAGAAAGTGGTAGCCGTAGCAACCTGGTCGCCGAACATGACTTCCATGCCAGGCGTGAATCCACTGCCGTACACCGAAACCTCTATACCACCAGATGGCGGGCCTTCGGAGGGTGTCACCTTGTTGATAATGGGACCAGGGCGATCCGGCTCGCTCATCCCGCCAGGCATAGATGAATTTGACATGGCGAATGGGTTCTGACGATTTGGCATAGCATTTGCTCCACCGTGCGCTTGCTGCCTTTGGAAGGCAGCCAGATTTGGTCCAACCAACACTGGACTCGGCGCTCGGCTCTGGTGGGCAGAGCTTGGAGCAGAGTAGAAGGCTTGATATGCAGCGCCGTCCATACTGTTTGTTCTATTGAGAGCAGAGAACGGGAATGTGGTTGTTTCTATAGGGGTCGATGGCCCTGTGTGGAAATGGCTGCGCGAGGCTGAGTGCGGCATGGTAATGTAAGTCGGATCATTATTGCTGCCAACAAAGCCAGCATTTGTGGGTGAGAAGGGGGTTTGAGCAGTAGGTTGAGCCATTTGCTGATTTGACTCCATCTTGGTCATGGTAAGCGTGCTCGGGACTCTTCGGTGAGCAGATGACGATTTACGCTTCTTGCTGGGACCTGCTTGGCCTGCGCTGTTGGGCGAACCAGGACGGGACAAATTGCGCGGTGTCATTGTTCCAGGAGTAGTGGCTTGTGACGGAGGAAAGTTTTGCATGTGCATGTTATTAGGCTGGTGGAACTGTTGCGCTCCGTAACCAAGACTCTGCAAGTTTCCTGTCGATTTTGAGACAGACATTGCAGGCATGTGGGAGTGCAGGTCGACCATCGAGTGCGATGTGAAAGGGGCCTGGGCTGGGAATTGGCCGTCGTACCATACCTGGCCCGGCACGCTTGACATAGGGTGCGTCTTGTGGTCATCGGTGATAAGGATCGAGTCAGAGATGTCTTGGGCCACAACATTGCCTTGGTAGTCCTTGATGGTAAAGATGACCTGGAATCCGTCCTTCTCGTTCTGATGGCGGCAATAACAAGCAATGCGCATAGGAGCCACGACCTGCATTGCCGTCTCTGGCGGGCGGAAATAATCAGAGGCTGTAACGCTGTTGTCCTTGGGCGCTGGCGACTGCTGCCAGTCTTGCCATGGCTTGTACTCGTTGGTGTTGAAGACAATGACGCGCTCTGTCTCATACTTCTCCCAGTGTGCTTGCTCTTCCTCCTTCTTTAGCTTCTTACGGGCAGCTCTCTTACGCTCACGGTTGATGCAATTGCTGCAGATTCGCACTTCTCCGCCGTTGGCCGGTTTGTCGTTCTCGTCCACTTCCTCTTCGCCTGCCTTCTTGCCGGCATTTTGGCCTCGTGCTTGGATTTGTGCATTGTCCTGCAGAGCGGCTTGCTTCATGGCCTTCTCACGCAAGTGGGGTTGGTTCATTGCACTGGTACATACGAGCATGGTGTGTAACTCGAGCGTGTCTTCAGCCAGATGGACTTCCTTGGCCAGCAGTTTGGCTTTTGCAATGGTGTGGGTAGGCAAATGCAGCATCTTGACGCGCGGCGGCAGGTAGTCCATGGTCAAGCGAATGTTGATTTGTGTCTCGACTCGAGATTTTGCTGGGATGGGCGCAACGTGCAGAGGAATGCGATCGCCTTGGGCGGTAGAAGCCTTGTTTAGTTCTGGTTTGGGAGCGTTCATGACAGGAGAAGGCGTCATAGCCAGAGCGCCGGGCGACGCAAAAGCATGGGCGTAGTCATTATTCCACGCAGGGTTCTGATTTTGTGTCGGGTTGTTCCATATCTGGTTTGCGTTGAACATGTCGTTTCCATCCGAGGAGGGTGTAGGGTTGTTGAACATGGCGCTGGGTGAAGCTTCTTGGGTTTGTGTTGCTTTGACCGAAGCGGGCGATGCTGTGCTTGAGCCGAAGAAGAAATTGGACGGCTCGAGGGTTCCAGCCTGCTGATGGGTCAGTGTCCAAAGCACCACATGGGCAATATTTGGGGACGTACCGGTGGTTCGGGTTTGATGTGCATGTGATGGGAGTATGTGCGGTCAACCAAGTCCATAGGTTGGCCACCAGGACTACTTGCAGCGCTACCAAAATGGTTGGCAAAGTCCTGCTCTAGTGAGAGATTGTGAAGAGAGTGTAATGAGGCCATGTTAGTGGTGCTGCCGGCGTGCTGCATCATGGGCTGCTGTTGTTGTTCGAGCTTGATAGCCTCAAAGTTTCCTGGTGGAGACTCGGAAGTGGCCGAAGTGTTCTTGCGCTTCCTGCCACTCGTCTCTGAAGACGAGTCTTGCGATGAGCTTTCGGCTGAGCGCGACGAGACGAGCGATCGCGAATTGTATTGTTGGTGGGAATGTGCGTGCTGACCATCGTCGGTCTTGATGTGATAGCTAGGGCTGTCGGCTTGCACAGTCGCGGCCGACATGTCGAACAGGCGAGCGCCATCGAAGGGCGACTCGGCGGCGGTGCCTAGGTTGTCATAGAGGTTGGAGAAAGAGGGGTCATCCCACATGGACATATCCGTGTCCTGGACGACGTGCGGATTAGGATCCTGATCCATGACTTGTCCGCCGTGGTCGGTGGTGCGAAGCGGTTTCGCGGGGTGGGTGGGGGAGGGGCGTGAAGGGCGACGAAACGACTGCAGTGAAGTAGGTGGTGATCTCAGCAAGTAAGCAAGCAAGTTCCGGGGTCGCTAGTAGTAACAGAGGCCAGTTCGGCATGCGCAGGGCATTGTGTGTCCGGGGGGGTCGTGTACTGGTCGGGGGACGCGGTGTCGGTCGCGCAAGCGGCGGGCAGCGGGCGTGCACCAAGTGGCTGTGTGTCGCAAGGACGATCGCTGTGATGCGGCCGTCAATGTCAGGTGGGTGCAAGGACAAGGTCGATCGGTCGGCAGACGACAAGTCAATATCGTAACAAGAAGGCGCAGGTCGTGTGTCAAGCAAGAGCGGACGGCAGCCGGCGACCTGTAACTACGGGGCAGCAGCAAGCAGCAGCAGCCTTGGACGATGGAGTGTAGGCCCGGCGGTGCGCGTGCGCCGTGCAGCCTGTGGAGAATATGAGGTTTTGGGCGTCCTCAGACCTATCAAAAGCCAAATTATTCACCAATATTGTCTCTTTTTAAACCCTCAAGCGTCTTCCCAACTGCTTTCAGATATCCTTGCTTCCTATTATTCTCAACCTCTTTCCACAAGCCAGCTTTCAGGACTCGAGAGTCGACGCGACGACTTGTCGAGTCCTCTCTGCCTACTTGCCGTTCGCTCGTCAAACTTCCCCTCTCGAATTCGTCATGCACGCCAAGCGTCCGAGCTTTGCGCCTCCCACAGTCGTTTGGTCGTTCATTGAAAGAACCGCTGCAGCAGTCGCTGTCATGTCTATTGTTTGATGAAACATTCTCTTTTCGTGCGCTCCCATCATCTGCTACAGAAAGCATGCAACACTCCGCTATCTTCATACCCAGTTCGCTCACGAGGCTCTAGAGCTCGTTTGAAGAGAAGCTGTTGCGCCAATTCCTGCGTGTCATCTTTCCAGATTTGGTGCATGTGCCGCATCGGTATCGGTCTTCTCCGCAACCACGTACAGTACCAAACTTCCTTAGAACCCGCCATCTCTTGCCAACCCTTGTCCTAAACTTCCTGCCCTCGTGCTCTGGAACAATACCCTAGACAGTAGGTATCTTATGGACGTAAGCTATCACATCGGAAGTCGAGACGTGCGCCTCGTTTGAGTTTCGGACGTATCTAGCAAAGCACTGTTTAACGGTCCGAATATATATATATATCCGTGCCGTGACTTTTACGGGATCTGCGATCCTACGAAGTACGAGCATTGCAGTATCGTCGAGGCTGGAGTGACACTGCATTCCGACCACGACACCTCTCTGCGTGGTAGAATAATCCTAGTCCTGTCCGTTTGGTAGACCCCACTCCTCCAACAGCTGCTGCATACGATATTCTGTTGCCCATCCTGTCTCTCGCTGAATGCTTTGCAGCAAGTTCAACACGCAACCACGCATAGCATCAACCTCGTCCGTCGAGTTTCCTTCACCAGGGATCGTTCTGGCTGTGGACTCCCGCATCCCCAATACCTGTCCAGCCGTATATAGAGGCTGAACGCTGTGGATCCTTGCGCTGTCGTTCTTCAGTCCAAGACCGATGCTGACAATTTCCTCGGCGTGTTTCCTGCTCTGTCTCAAGATCGATGCGTAGGATGCGTGTCGCTGAGCCAAAGACCATGTGTTTTTGCTGTTTGTACCTGAGTGTTTGATATGCTTTGTGCCTGTAGACTCATGAGGTTTGTTGAGAAGCAGTTGGATCTTTGCAAAGTGAAATGATTGTATCGTGGATGCACACATGGGTCGAGCGAACCATTTTAAGGGAATCTTGGTCGCACTTCTCACATTGCCCTGCTGCAGTGTCAATCAGCCTGTATAAAGCGTGGATCCGTCTGGAGGCTTACGTTGTTCTTATCAGGCCATTCTGTAGCGCTCGGCCTGAAGCTGTGTGGCAGTCCCTACGAAACCTACAAGTCAGTGCCTATAAATTGGATCTGGTCGGCTTGAACTTTACCTCAAACCACACATCAAGTTGTTGTTCCAACCCCTGCCAGTATTCCAAGAGTGCTATTTGTCGAACACCCAGGCCCATTTCGTGTGGAAACTCGTCGCCAGCAGAGATGAAATTCACCAGCTTCATCATGAGCCAGATTAATGCGTTTGAAATCATGTCATCGGCCATGGGCTCATGTACTGCAGGGTCGTTTGATGGCAAGATATATCCTGACTGTGAAATATGCAATCCAGCATCTCGCCACATGGATAAGTCGTTTGTATCTAATCTAGTATTCGTGTTGTTGATGACTAGAATCTTGATTAGCATGTTGAAATTTGGTATGTGATTGTTTCAACCCACAGGCGTTCAACATCTCTTGTCGACAAATGTTCCAGAACACAGCCCGACGTCCTTTGGTGGAAGTAGGTGGTCTCAGACCAAGTACTGGACTATGGCCTGAGGTAGCGCTTGACAAAGGCATTGTACCGTCCTTGGCAATATCGAACAGGCTTTTGGCGCCATCTAGATGCCTCGACCACTCTGTGCCTGATGCATCAAGGAACTCGAAAACACACAATATGGCTGTTGTGGCGATCAGCTCGTCAGAGTCTGTCCGAGGCAGGACTGCTGGTGGTTCTGAGTGATGGTCAGCGCCAAGTTCCATCATGGCGTTTGTCGCTACTATGGCGGGATTTGGTGATTGCTGTCTAGCAGAGGTTTGTCTGGTCTCATTCTCTAGTGCTTGTCTGAGCAGTGTGATCGCTTGGTCGTAATAGTACCGAGCCTTGTGAGACCATTCTGCTGGAGTACGCTTGGAGCCCGAGCCTTTAGGTTGCTGTGCCGTGATTCTGGTTCTTCCCAAAGCCTTGGCGGATAACGCAATGGATGCGAAAAGTAGTAAAGGACTAGAAGCTGCCTTCAAGGGTACATCGACTGCAAAGAACGATCCTAGATCAAAGAGATCCATCCATTCACCTGGCCCTTCCGAGAAGTGACGCAGTAGAAATGGCACGTCTTCGTCGCTCTTCGGTTCGAAGTCGCTTCGCACAGAGTTTGGTCGAGGTGTGAACAAGTCAATGCAGGTTTCGGAAAGCTCTGTATCAAGCCTCGGATCGATGGGCGGTGAGAAAGAATCAGATGCATCCGTTTGTCGAGTAGTGTTTTGGAGGTAATGGTCACCTGATGCTGCAGCAGACAATGCTTCTAGTCCATGTGTCGAGCTTGACACGAATGGATATGAATATTCGGCTGTAGTATTCCAACTGCTGTCAATCCGCGATGCTGATCCAGTAGCTGTCGAATCAGTATGGAAGTGTGTCGTGTCCGCTTCGTTGTATGGATCAGTGGTGTGCACAAACGTGACTACCTGATGTCAGTGAACCTCTTGATTTCACGTCCCATGACACTCACGATTCTGTGGGATGGCTACCCAGACACTGTCTTTTCCAAATGTTTCCTTATATCCATAGAAACTCTTGAGACCGACATTATCGTCATTTGTGCCTGATCCATTCATTGATGCATTCTGCTGATGTCTGAAGACAACGCCTGGACTAGGCACACATTGACGACTAGCCTTTGCGCATTGTCCACAGACTATGATGAAACTTCGTCAGTCAGAGTTGACTTTCTGAACGTGAACATCGAGCTTGTGAAGAGCAGTCTACGTTATTCGCGGTGTGTGGCTGACAGAACGCGGCCGCATAGATGGACAAGATGTGGATTTGCAATACTCACTTGGCTTTAGCTCATCGCATTTGAGCTGCGAATACGTCAACGATATTCCAAGTCTTCTCGGGCAAGCGTAGCGTACCTTGCGATTGCGACATGTCAGACTAGCAGGACCACGTTAGCCACTCGTACACCTCCGTCTTGATGAAAACTATTGATGCACTCACCATCCAGTTCTTGACCGCATCGTGTGCTACTGGGTTTGCCAGTCATTGTTCTCTGTTGTCAATGCACGCTTTCAGAGGTGAAAGGTTGAGCGAATGAGTGAGTGGAGTGCATGGGGCTGAATCTGGAGAGGCCAGGGTTGTCCTATCAGCACGAGTTTCTGAGTCGTCTTGATCTCAGAAAAATGACAGAGCTGGGCAAATCGAGTATGCACGAGGTCTTGAAGCTTGTTGAGCATCGGTATGGTATTTTGGATACATCTGACCGGGTTTGGCACTTGTTGGGATGTCAGTCAACCTGTGACACGTTCTTGTTGCAGAACACCTTTTTTGCGTCGCATTTCCAGTGGAGGTTCGCGTGCCCCCTGCCCTGTTACTGCCTTCTTTACTTGCACGATACGCGCAACACCTTCCGTATCACAGTATACTTGCATGCATGTGGACAGTGTTCGTTCAGATTTCATTTGTTCTGACACAATTGTATCAAAGATACTTTTGCTTTCGTTATGTAACAGCGACCTCTGTCGCTCCCTTTGGATGCCTCAGACGCCCTCGTCTCCAAAACGCCTACGCCATGCCGAGCTTCAGGAAAGAGATGTTCAGAAAAGGTTGCGTGCGAATGTAACAATCACTTTGCTGTCTTCGCCTTCTTCTTGGGAGGCTCAACTTTGCTCTCCGCGTCACTTCCTCCAGCATCGGCCATCTCCTCGTCACTGTCGCCACTGCTGTCGTGGGCACTGTCATACTCCTCAGCAACATCAGACTCTGACTCAGTGTGGAAGTCTTCATCAACAGATTCATCGTCTTCATCGGCTGAACCACGAGCTGCAACGACTTCATCGTCAGAGGAGTCGAGGTCGCCGTCTTGTAACACGGCTGCCATTAGGGCACCTTCTTCCTCCATCTCATTCTTAGTCTTGATGCCCTTGAGCTGGAAGAAGTTCTCCAACGACTTTTGCTCCTCACGGTTAATGTTTGAGAATTGGTGCTCACCGCCACCCTTGAGCGATACGGTAATGTCGAAGGTACGGGAAGCACTCACAGCGCCACCCACTCTAGACATGGTAATGGCGGAGACGTTGTCAAAAGCGATGTAAGTAGCAGGCTTAGGCACGAAGAGGAAAGCGCGTTCCAGACAGAAGAGATGACCCTCGTTGGCCTTGACCGAGCACTTGACACCCGATTGCTGGTGATGTGAATTGTAGTCGCGACTGGGCTGCAGAATCTTCTTGCCTGTCAAGCCCAGGAAGATTTTTGAGATGACAGTGGCGATGGGTGCCTCGTAACGGGGCTGAAGTTTGCCCTTGTACTTGTTCTCGAGGTCTTCTTCGGTCATGTTCAAGTCTAGGACGATATCCTCCTCGCGCTTGAATTGCATGACCAAGAATGGGTAGCGAGTTTGACCTTGGCGCAGCGGAGGATCAAGGCCAATACAGATGAGTTGGTGAACATCGTCAGGCTTGGGCAGAAGGAAGAACTTCTTGACTGAATCGTACTGGATCTTGTAGTCATAAGTCTTGCCACGGAGTCGGAGAGAGCTCTCGTAGAGGTCAATGTCGAAGCGTCCACGAGGAGTAAGATGCAGAATATCGAGGAAGGTAGCGAAGGTAGCGCCGGCAACTTCGCCGATTTCTGCTTTGTCCATGAGCATCTCGTAGAAGAGGTTGGCGGCATTCTGCTGATCGTCCTCGCCATCGGCTTCGCTGCCGTCTTCGTCACCCTCTTCTTTCTTTTCTTTGCGCGTTGCTGTTCCAGGGATGTAGAAGCGCATCTCAACCATCTGGTCGACAGAGCCGCCAGCCTTTTTGCCCCTGCCTCTGGCACCTCCAAGCGCTCCATTAGTACCCGTCTCGTCGCCATCGCCAGGAAGTGAAAACTCGACTGCGACCTCGTTCTTGCCGGCTAAGTTGGTGTTTGAGATCTCGGTGTAAGGAATTTCGAAGGCGGGTTGGTTGCGCACATTGAAGGCAAGTTCTGCCTTGCCAAAGTCGGCCTTTCCCCAGTTCCAGCCACGTAGGGCATGCTCTTTCTGTTCAAGGTTGATGCTGTACCACAGCTTGAAGCATCTGGACAGGCGGTCGTAGTCCTGTAGAAAGTCAGCATTATGAAAGCGCGAGAGCAGGGATGCAAAGGCGGCCTACATCGAGCATGAAACCATCCAGCTGAATGACACCAGAGTTTCTTGAATAGATCTTGACTTCAAAACCCCTTGCGGCCCTGCTCCACTGTGATGAGATGATCTCGGCCTTGTCCAGGGTGAAGGTATCGCCAGGACCTGATGGCTTCCAGCCTAGACCAGACTCGGCAAAGCGACACTTGCCAGTCTGCTTGGAGAGATCGAGATAGATGTTGTCAAAAGTCTCCCTGGAGCGCATGCGTCAGCCTCTGGCTTGCGACCTCAAAATGGCGCACAGCAGGCAGTAGCCAGATTGTAAGATCTTTACTCACATGATGAGTGACTAGAGTTGATGTGTGGCGATGGAAGGGCTGTTCTGAGCCTCGTCAAGAGAGTGCGAGGACCAGAGGAAGAAGCGGCGAAGCGAGCTTCGAGAGGATGATGCGAAAAGTTGTGGTGCAAATCTGAGTGAGCTAGCCGTCGGTCGAAGCAATGAAGAATCTGTGAGGATGGACACGGATGGCAGAGGGGAGCGGTAAGATGAGCACGCCGAAGCAGCTGTTGATACGGACAGATTCGGTGCAAAGAGCATCGTCGCGTTTCGCGTGCGTCGTCGTCGCGCTGGCTTTTTGCGGGGTGCGGTCTGTGTGAAAGCTGCACTGCACTATCTAGCAACCATCTATCTGATAACTTCTATCAACATCAACACGCATCTTGGTAGACTCATGCTCATCGCTCGCTGTGGCGAGTGATTATCTAGTTCTCTGTTGAACACGTCTCCTTCTTTAGCGAGCAGCAGAACACACGACCCGCGTTGTGGCTTCGTCGTCGACTCATTAGCAAAATGGTCCTCCTTATCAATGACGAGCGCCTCTCTAGATCATCTCCTTGGCTGGATGATGCAAGAACACTTCCTTAACCTTGGTTCTAACCAGATAACAGGAAGTGCAGCAGTTCCCATAACTCGAACTAGACCTATTGAAGTATCATTCTGCACCAAAGCGTCACCGATGTTCGTTGCGCTGCTCCAAGCATCATCTAGTCTAGATGACAATCATTTCGACCCAAAAAGCCTTCTGCAGATTACGAAGAAGATCTCGGCCAAACTTCCTGTCGTGATTGGATATAAACAAGCCACGATCGGCCAGAGTTTTTGCGTCTGTCAAGCGCAGCGGATCACAGCCCAAAGAGCTATGATCCACTCTTCACCTTGGCTCAAACCAAGCACATCATTCCAAGCTTGGCCTGAGTAGGCTTCTCTGAGTCCTATCCGAGCATTGTACATGTGCATGTACCTATTGCGGGTTCCGCTGTTCTTGTACCCATTGTGTATTATTGACAAATCCTCCGAGCTCCCAATCCAGCCTGTCATGCCAGCCTGAACTCAGGTCTCAGGCACATCCCGTTCCCCAACACGTGTCGAACCACAAGCGATGTCTGTCAAAGTTGCAATCCCTGAGCTGACTGAGCCGCTGCCGCGGTGCGACACATGTACTTGCAAGGGGGATACAGCGAGTTGCAATTCGCAAAGGAGGTCAATATGACCCCCTCTACATGCAGGAACATCAATATTTCTCCGACCCCCGGTTCTATTTTTTGCCAAATTTCTTGTAAAAAGTGCATTGACTGGACCGTCGCAGCACCACTCCGAGTGGGATCTTCATGCGATCCTGCTTTGGGCTTTTCAAACTAAAAGGATACATCCTTCCAAGTACTTGGCCGGACTGTCTCTTGAGTCTGAATCCTTCCGCTGATATTGCAAACCCAACCTTATAACAGCGCCGTGGAGTGAGGATGCATTTTCTACCCCACATGCATGAGCCCTATGCAATACGCCAAAGCAAGCCATAGGCCTGTTTCTCTGTCACTGTATTGGAAGCGATTACGAAGAGTCACCGAAGCCCTCAGTGACTTTCGTTGCAAGTTCACATCTATGGTCTGGACTCGCCATTACAAAGCAAAACAGCTGCTTTGGCTCGTATGAGTCGAATGCAGAATGCAAGCGGGCCTGCAAAAGTCCATGCGCTCATGAAGAGTCGCGGCTCTCTTATCACCACCTTTGCCGGACATGCCATCCGTGCTCTGGCAAATCTGCTAGCTTTCGCATAATTAGCCAGTCATTGACACCGGGCTCAAGGTATTCTGGACAGCCACTTCAACTTCCACCTCGCGTGCGATTGCAAAACCTAAATCGATCCTGGGGTCGAAGTCTCTTCTGACGAGATTCATGGCTGGTCCAAGAACGGTTTGCTTCTGCTTAGCTATCATTTCCCTAAAGAGGCAAGATCGCCTCCAGCGCACGGATCTTTGCTTGGGAGTTCTTCCCCCGAAAAACGTGCCTAGCCCTCGCGCACTCCGGCACGCCAATTTTTAGTCGTTGCGCCATTCGGTATCATTGGTATCGTTGGGTGTGCTCCTCGCAGAACCTCCATCCGATATGGTATAGCTCACTCGGTGACTCCTGCCAATTGCTGCCATGGCACTAGGACATATCCGACACCAAAACGGTCGGGGAGACCATGCAGAGTGCTGGCGCGACAAGCTTGCACCACAGGGAGATTACTGTTGCATGTCGAGTGAAAGCATTCTTGTCATGCATCCTCGCGTGTTCTGCGGTCGTGCAATCTTGACTGCTGACAAGGTCGAACTCATCTCCCGGTACTTTGGTTGGGCTGGAGCCGAATAGTCAATGAGCGGAGCAAACGAACCCAAAACAGCACATCTGACGCTGGTATATCGTCACTCTATTCGCTGCCAGACGGACTGATCTGCAGCCATGAGATACACGATCCAATAAACTTTCCTCAGCGACGCCATGGTGTAGGTTGTAAGCCTCTTCAAACCGTAGGGCAGAAGCGACAGCGCCCATTCCTTTGCCATGGGCCATGACCAGGGTCCACCAACTGAGTCAAAAACAGCATGTGGTTCGTGTGCTGCGGTTCCGTTTCCAGAGGCGCAAAGACTGCCGCATGCCATCTGGTGAGCCCATGTGAACTAGATAAAGACTCACGTTCGCCCTCGAAGCGAGAAGATCAACAGTCCAGTCTTCTTGATATTCTCCTTCTGTATACGAGCTCAGCTGTGTCTGTACAGTCAAGACTGGCCTCGAACAGGGACGAGCTTGAGCTTCAGACAACCGCTCCTACCTACTGCGTCCCGCCTTTCCCCAAGCGGTAAGGTCCCCATCTGTCTGTCGAGGATCTTCCGGGCAATCGCTGCATTCGTCAACACCTCGCATATCTGCGCCCTATCATTGTGAGCAAATTGTTCGAAGCGGTTGCTCGATTCGGGAACTTGATTCCATTTCTTTTTCTTGTAGGTCCCAAAGGATGATTAGAGCACACACTTAACCAATGCTTACCCCTTCCTCAGGATCCTCTTGACCTCTCGTGGTACCTCGTCTCTGACATCAGGCTGTTGGTACATACAACTCTCCGTATAAGCACCGAACGATATGCTTGCTTTCAGTCCTTGCCCCATCAACATGGCAACTACACAAGAAGAGCAGTATTCTCTATACGCTTTCTCTGGACTCCCAACGCACACATCAACCTATCAAGCCGTCCAATACCCGTTGCAGCAACCTAACAGCAACTTCAACTCGTACAGCCTCGAGCAGAGTACGGTTACTGAGGCACCTTCCAACTACATCTTGGAATCCCAGAACTCCTCGAAATACACAAAACACAGTGTCCAGCTTTCGACACCTCTTTATTCGCCTACAAATACCGCCACTAACTATTTCGATCTTCGACCCAATCGTTCGGTCAAATCTGAATCGGCTGCTTCGATGCTTTCCTCGTCTAGAGGATCTCCACTCATGGGTATCGAGTCTTCCTCGAGCTGGACTCCGGTCCATGGAGTCGGAACCAGCGTGTTTCACCAAAATCAATACGACCATCAGATGCTCTTAAACGATACATTCAACTATGCTGCTCTCTCACTACCCGAGAAGCCAGGATGCGTTGGTAAGCCTTGCACATGCACATGTTGTTATCATAAACATACTAACCTCAATCTAACAGACCCTACCTTGATCCAGCCTCTCTCCCCCACACCACCAACAACACAGCAGATGGAGATACCCTGGAGAGACATTCTTTGAGCAGCGCTTCGAACTTCGCCGGGCCACCCGTCTTTGATGATGACGACGAGGATGACGATGAAGAGGAGCGTTACATCAAAGATGAGACAAGCTCTCCTGTCCTTGCCAATAGCAACAACAGAGATGCGGCCCGCCAGGGGATGACTTATTCCAAAGGCGGTGTCTCCATCCACTCTGGAACAAAGAACAATAAACGACGCAAAGATTACCCTCCCTCTTGGAATGCACCTCCAGAAAAGATGAAGATGAAGAAACGAGTTCTTTGTGTGTTTGATGGGCCGCGGAGACTCTGGAAAGACGACTTGATGCTCGGCATCGACAATCAAGTGCGAGAGCCTCTATCTGGTAAGAACTGGGTCACCAGCCTAGACGTCCAGACTCTTCGAAGGGCTGAGGGTATTCTTGAAGCCACAGACGAAGAGAAGGGCTCGTGGTTGGACGAGCAAGGCAATCCTTTCCTTCTCGCCACGGCTGTTTGATTATCATGATTCAATGCGACTTGTGTTTTCTTTTGTTTATTTGTGACAGCGAGCGGATGGAGTTTTTGGTGCAGTATGGTGCGTTCATGAAATAACTCTCGCTGCTTACTTCTTGATGCTTGATACCACTTTGTTATTATACCACAGCAGCGAATCCTATTCAATTCCATAGCTAGACAGTCAAACCCATTATTTTTTACTAAGTACTCTCATCTCAAGCTCCGTCCCAACCCCCAAGCAATCTTCTATTTCGTTTTGCGACTGCTAACAGAAAGAAGCTCTAGAAAGTCATGAGATATGCGAGACAAGGTGGCTTCCATGATACGAAAGTCAATATGCGCCGTTAGAAACTTCAACGTGGTCTCAGGGGAGAAGAAGTATCAGCGACTTTCTAGAACAGATTTGCCTATAAGAGATTGTGGCTTGCTCATTGTCAGCTGAACGCATCAGCGATTTTCTTCAGGGCACAATTTCATCGAATCCTTCTATGCGTGTGCCCACCAACTGTCGCTCGCACACGAACCTTCATATGTCAACGTTCCGGAGGAGAGAAGGGGGATGCGACCACAAGCGGCGAAGGATTGCTCCCTGCATGCTCCACGAAACACATAATTGGAGGATTGTATGCCGCTCCATGCGAAAGCCTGTTCTTGGACATTGAAGGATGAGTGACATGCTTCCCTTGCTGAGGCTTGTCCTTATCCGTACTGTACCCTTCTCACGGTATTACCCCTCATGGTCCTCGAACGTACGTCGGAGCGTTTAATCCGATTTGGGCTTGACGTGAAGTCTATAATTACGATTTACGCTTGGTGCGGTTTATGTCCATGGGTCGTGCCGTCCTCTGACTTTGGGACACGAGGGACATGTCTTTGTGCCATCTCGCTGTTCGGAGTTTACACAGTCCCTCGTGGCCCGAGTCGTGGCCAACTTTATTGACGTGCCTCAACTGCCGAACAACAGCCGTTACTGTTGCTGTCATTGAGTTTTCGAAGAGACCATGCCCTCAAATCGGAAGACTTTGCGGAACATCATGGACACCTTTGCCCTAGTACGGCAAGTGCAAGATTTGGACGAAGGAGTTGCGCCTTCTTACTCTGTCTTTGATAATCACCACGCCGTGCCACTCTCGAAAGTTCCACAATAGCATGTCTTGCTCCAATGCACGTTTGTTCGATTGGTCATCAATAGGCTAACATGACTACTGAGACCACGGCCATCAACACGTCCAAGATTAGATTGGTAAGGTCTTCATCCCGTCGAAATCCTACCGGATGAGAACGGTCAATTTGTCCCACACCGAAGCTTTACACGCAAAAGCCCCACGGAGACGTAGAATTCGGAACGAAACATGCATTGAGCACTTCGAGAGGCTCTACCTGCAACATCACTTGAGCCGTCACAGTCAATCCAGCCGAAAGGGTGACTCAGAAGAAGGTGATGCCATCAGTTCCGCGAGATCAGTTGGTACATGCTTGATCGATTGACCATTGCCACGCACTGCAGGCCAACGATGTGGAAAGCCTGCTTTTATTGGCGGTATAGATGCTTGATAGTCGTTGGCGTCGTCTTGGAACTGTACTTGAGATTTGCAGCAACAACCCCGCCAGCCGCGTCCAAGAGTCAAACGATTGGCTGGAGCAGACAATGTCACTGCTCGCCCCGCGGCATTAGGACCCTTCGCTATACAGTCTGGCCGCCTCAGCCTCATCTGTCCACTTGACAAGACCACAAGCCCAGCAATACGCCATCTCCACCTATCTCCGGATGTCGAAACCCTTCTGCTTCTCGATGCCCACCGGGCATCAAGCAAGATCACGTTGTAAGAGACCATCAAGGAGGCTTGTCGAGCCGAAAGACTGATAACAACCTTTGCCGACCCGATGTTGAGTACGATCATACGTGCGAGAGTCGTTTGATCTCTGGAAAGAATGCTTCATGACTCAATGAAGCAGGGGATATTGATAAAGCTGCTGTCGAGTATATGCAAGCTATAACCATGACTCGGCAAGTGAAGTATTGGAAAAACCATCGTGAGGACAGCTGACTGACCAAACCTTGACATAGTGAAAGCTGCGCACGGAATGTAACAAGTGGCAAATTGCATCCTGACCACTCTTTCAAGGTATACCGTGATAAAGCGATGAGTGGTACGACCGCTAGAACTGTGATATGTCTTGAAGACAAGGAGTAACCATGGTTGCCAAATGCACAAGATACGAAAGGCATAGTCAGCCAGTGGCCCAACGAACCACAGCTACAGAGACGGAGGATTAAAGATCTTGTTCTCGGCAATGGCGGATGTATAGCATGAAGGTTGGCAACAAGGTATCATGGTTTTTGAACTCAGTCATCAGCATTCATGACTTATATGACATGATATCCTTGAATGAAACAAGACAATAATAAGACAAGTAAACAGAATAACAAGACTGTCTCCCTTCAGACATGTCGCGAATTTCGAGAACATGAAAGGAACATCATAGCATCAAGCTAAATCATCCTCTGTCAATATCTCCTCCAAGGTGATGACCTGAACTTAGGAACTGAGGCACAACATACTCTTGATGAGCCGATCAAGAGGATGGCGCAGCGTCGACACACTTAATGTTGCTGAAAGTCAAGGATGTCAAGTGCATGCTGCCGTCCGTGACTTCCACATGTTGTTGCGCCTTAGATGCCAAGGCTGAATCGTCGATTGTACGCTCCTCTGCAACTTCTCCATCAGGCAAGTGCGGCTTAGCATCCTTGACCTCATCGTCCGACTCTGTGAGTTTTGCCTTCTTGGCAGAAGCAGCGGAGTCTTCTTCCAATGTATTGTCTCCACTTCGCTTCTTGCTTCGGACCAACTTGAGGACGATCCTCGGACGAGAAGCAGAGTCAGCCAGGGCGGAAGGCGCGATGATTCTCGATCCGTCGAAAGTGCTCAGGATTTCTGGTGAGGCGGGCGTGGGTGTACACTCTGGCTTGGTGGGTTGATGTGAAGCAGCAGCAAGTCCAGCTGGCACTTTCATAAGCAATGCTTTCTTAAGTGCAGGTCTGCGTTTCTGTTGGACCTGTAACTGTTGAATGTCCTGTGTGCGAGTCTGGAGCAGTGCCTCGAAGGCTGGAAGATCCTCGATGGTTTCATCTGCCAACTTGGCTTCCAGCCAATCGAAAAGAGCGCGAAGCTCTTCTGTCGTCTTGTTGTTACCACCAAAGCGATTCTCGAGTTCGATGGCAAATAGTACGGGCGTCTTGGTGGCTCTCTTGACATCTGAAGTCTGGTCTTCCAAATCCTCAGCATCAATCTCTGCTGCAACATCGGGTCTGGCGGATCCTTCGATCTTCATCTTCTTCTCAAATCTCGCCACCTTCTCTTCCATAGCCTTAGTGAGCTTGACCCTGAAAAGACAACCAGGACGCCATCTCTCGAGTCTGTCGATCAACTCTCTGCAAAGAGGTAGCTGTATGGAGGCCAAGTGCGGGTGGAGCTTGTGCTCGTAGCGCTGGTAGCATTTCCTGCATAGAAAGACTCGGACGCTTTTGATGATTTGGTTCCATTCACGCTTGTTGTGACCAAAGAAAGAGGAAACAACAGGACGCGCTGCTGTTCTTGACGGAAGGTACTCCTGAAGAGTGGAACATGGGTTGCCACTCAAAAGATGCTCTGAACACTCAAAGTGCTTTGGTTTGCCTTCTTGAAAGAGAGTGTTTGCTCGCTCAGTCTCCCAGGTTCTTCTTGTGATGGCTGACAATTTGGAGTATCCTTGAGCTCGACGGAAGGTCTCTTCGATAAGGTCGCTGTCACTCATGTATTGGTGGTCAAAGGAGTCATCTTCTACCGAAAATGGCGAAGAGGAGCTGCCGACAGCTCCTCGATCGGCGTTTCGCATAGTGTTGCTCTCGGCGGCGGTGGGTCCATCTGAGTCTTGAACAATATCTTGACTGGCATCGTGATGATTAGACCAGTGTTCGATTGATGCAACTGGGGTGGGAGGCTGAGTATGAGAGGGTTCGTCATCGGTTTCTTCGTGTCCACTGTCCACAACTTGAGAAGGGTCGACTTTCGTACTCTTTGGTGGCTCGGAACTCGTCGGACTCTGTCGCAATAGTTGCCTGAAGGTGGATGGAGCGAGCAATTTGACATAATGCAAGTCCTGATTGACTGGAGACAAAGACATCTTTGCCCTGTACTGGTATGCCGAAGTAGTGGTGGGTGTTGCTACAAAAGTGTGCTATACCGATCAGACTCAATGAAAGACAGGCCTTTGGAAGTGTTTGGCACAGAGTATTTTGTAACGAGAAGGACTATCGAGGGTGAGAGGTGGTCTTTTGTAGTCCAGGGATGGACGAACTTGTCATGCGGTCTTCCAACGCATGTGCTATTGCCGTCAGCCAGCTCACAATCGGATGGTCAGAACCGCATGGATCCTGATCTAATGTTGGCAAACATGCCAGCAAAACCATTCACACGCTTGATTAGATCACTAGGTGCTGAAGACACATGCTACTCGATAGAGCATCTGGACAGCGTAATCTCATTGCCATTCACATGCGTTGGCTCCAATTTGAGTGTTGTCATCATGCCCTCCTATCACGTCCTGAAGCAGATCCTTGAAAGTGAATCTACTCTGAGATCATGCCCTGGGAGGAGCATCATTGCCTTGGACTTTCATGTGGATTTCAGATCTGGATGTTCTCTTGCTTATTGAAGAAGGTATGAACCTTGGTACGGTCATGATTCAAGGATATTGATGAACGAGGTAGGCCGCCAACTTCTTCGAGCTGTATAGTCGAGACTAGCTCAGCGCAAGCAATTGAGTCCAAGCACTGCAAAGAAATTGTAAGATCAGTCACTATCTCATCGCGCTCAAATGTTCATTACGTTTGGCAGCAAGATACAACGTCATGTATACAGAGCGCAATCTTGGTAGGATTCGGACAGAGAAAGAGACGTCGCTGCTCGGTTCAAGTTGCCCTTCGGGAGTGGAGATGCTCCCCGATCGATCCCTCAACGGCCTACCGGGCAAGACTATCAAGCGTGCTGGCCGAAGAAGACTTATATATGTCGGTTGTTTTGCACTTAATCACAATCTACACATCCAACATATAGGTCTCACCATATAACGACGACTTGGCATTATCTTGTTAATATCTGCACAACATGGCTAAGTTCAGCACTTCTCCGTATCAACTGGACCTTGGTGAACTGGGTTGCATCGAAGGCCTTAATGTGACAAAAAAATCATCTTCGGATGTTCTTTGCCATTACTTTGGAGGCATTCCATATGCGCATCCCGTAGAACGGCTCCGTGCACCTCGACCTCTTTCCCTATCGCATCGTTATGGCACCAAGGATAAGCCTGCCAAGTTCGCTGGCCAAGTTGGAATATGTCCTCAACCAGGCTTTCTTGGACCGCCTAACCCTGATATCTGGAGTGAGGATTGCCACCAACTCAACATCTGGATACCTGCTGGAGATCGACCTGCAGAAGGCTGGCCAGTGTTCTGCTATCTGTTCGGCGGATGGCTCCAATTCGGGGTAAATCTCTCGGTCCGCGCATCTATGAGGGAAGGTATACTGACGTTTTGTTTGACCATCATAGGACCCAAATATGGGACCGGAGGCATTGGCAGAGCTACTGAGTGAGACCGCCTTCAAAGCTATTGTAGTCATGCCTGGTTACAGAGTGAATGCCTTCGGCTTTCTTGCGGGACAAGAGCTAGAAGATGAGGCAAGAGCTAATGGTGAAACGTATTCGAATTTCGGGTTCTGGGACCAGCGCATCGCCTTGGAGTGGGTTCACGATCGTATTGTATCTTTTGGTGGCAATAAGGACAATATCACCGTTGCAGGTTATTCAGCTGGTTCATATTCGACCTTCCAGCAGCTTGCTTATGATGTGCATCTTCCACAAAGATCCTCTATTATCAAAAGAGGCAAGTCGTGTTGCCTTGATTTTGTATGCATTATACTAACAAGCTGGTAGTCTGCATGCTCTCGAATGGACCCGGTTTGAAGCCCCGTTCAACCGAGAGTCGTCAAAAACAATTCGATGAACTACTCAACTGGCTCGGCATTCCTCTCTCGCTAAGCGCAGAGGAAAAACTTTCTCAACTGCGTAAAATCCCAGCTCGCCAATTGGTTGCTGTTCAGAGCAGCATGAGACTCCATGAGTTTCGTCCCGTGCTAGATGGTTCTTTCATCAGCGAAAACTTGATCGAAAGCATAAACGATGGCTCGTTCGCAAAGCAGTTGAAAGACAGGGGAATCAAGATATTCAATGGAGAAGTGCGCGATGAGCACTACCTTTATGGAGTAAGTATATATCATTTCTGGCTATCTTCAGGAGCTAACAAAGCGAAAGGCCTGGCGGACCCCTGACTGGAGTTACGACGCTGTCTTTGAACGTCTGGTCGCGGATTACCCAGAGTCAAAGGTCAAGAAGCTCATGGAACTTCGTGTACCAGACAAAAAGCTTCCCGCATTCGCTGAGGACTGGCCTGATCTGTTCGGGCGTCTGTATGCCGACGTACAGGTGCACGATCTCGAGCGTGGCTTTGCGAACCAACTTGCAAAAGGTGGATTTACGATTGGCAAAGACCTTCTTCGCTATCGTATTGAATGGCGTGCGAAATGCGCTGACTATATTGCGCCTCCAGAGTGGAAAGTCACTCACTCTACCGATCGTGCAATCTGGTTTTGGGGAGGTGGTATGGGGCAAGGCCTGACTGAAGCGGAAAAGAAGGTCCTCAAAGACTTAAATGCAGCCTTTGCACGTTTTGTGAACGGCGAAGATGTACAATGGAGCAAAAAAGGGACGAAGATGATGTATAGGCTCAACTCTGCAGGTCAGATGGACATGTGGGAGGATGATCGGTGGGAACGAGGCCTTGAAGGCTGGGAAGCCATGAACGGGTGAACCAACTACCTTGACGAGTTATATGAGAGCGTAAGTATGTGTCTTCACTTTAGATGGGTGTGAAGCCCTCATCGATGCACACTGTCACGTTGTCTCACAGGTTGTCAGAGGGAGTGAAACCGTCTCAAGCTCTTGATAAACGCCGCTCATATTCGTTCTTAGTATTCGCCTCGTGTTGTCTCGTCAGTCTCGGAGACCTGAATGTCTTACTCGACGAAACCTCGAAGACACAATCTACCTTCGTCGTATATCTCTTTTATACCGACCCTTTGCTCATCTCTGCGTCGACCTTGTACTCGTACCCTGTATCCAACCCTTTTCCAGCATTCGTCTCGTCGTCTAATATACCTCAGCCGCCCTCAGTGGTTTCTCTTTTGACTCCAAACTTCATTTGCGTCGATTCCCGACATGCATATCACTGATCAATCGATTCAAGAAATCGACAAAAGTGCATCACCAGCAAGCATGCACGAATGCGAGGACAGATCCAGCATGCGAGTCACAAGACTTGCCTATCAGAGCCACAACGCACCTTTTGGACTATGGACCCTTCCAAATCCAGTCGACGGTCCTACGTCCGCACCCTGTTATATGCCGTATGGCGAGCCATCTCCACCTAACAACTCTAGCTCAACGCCCGGACTTACTACAGGCGACCAAACAACAGTCCCCAAACTTATCGAGACTGACGTTCTCAAACCATGGGAGAAAGGCTCCAAGTCTGGAAAGAAGATTAAGAGAGGACCGAGAGTTCGTGGCGGTATGAATTTGGCAAGCGATGTTGTCAGCAGCGACGGCAGTTTCAAGAACAGCAGCAGCTTTAGCAACAATGTACCTTCCACTGCTACGACATCGACCCAGCCATCGTCGCAGAACTTGCCTGCCTCGTATACTGGATGGTACCCGGCTCTCGATGTCGCCCAATACACCGGATGCCCTGGTGGCCTTGTTTTGCCTCGCCCAGCCACTCATCACATCATTCATCCCGATACAGCACAAGCTGCAATCGCATCATCGAGAAGTATGTCAATAGACATCTAGCAAACGTTCAAAACTAACACGTTGTGCAGAGAGAAAGCACGACCCCCTCGAGATCGAGGCTTCTGCTCAATCGGCAAAGATGCATAGAAGAGAGTAAGGGATAATAGAAAAAAGGTATATGAACCTAGTAAACTTGCCTCTCACATCCAATGCTAACCGACATTCCAACCATAGAAATGCACAATAGTTTCTGCATATCTGTAGGAACCCAATTGGGGAGAGTGACTGCCGACATCAGGGGGCATGTGGTTTCTCCCTTACTCCATGCTCGATGCCAACCACATTTTACAGCCACAAAAAATGCACAAAAGTTTTACGTTCCTGGATAGTATCTAGAGAGAGCCCCATCTCTAGCCTTGAATTGATGCGCTCTCAGCGAAACATCGCATGGTCTCGGAAGCATTCTTGCATTTTCATAGAGTCATAAAATGAATCAATTCTAGATGGGAGCATCAAGATAATTTCTTTTCGGTATGCACATTTGATTCATTTTCTGTAATCTGGTATGCCATTTCTCGTGATGGTGCTCATGCTTGTCGTGCCAATTGAGCTATGAATGTTGCTTCGTCAAGTCATGAAGAGTCGTGTTGATCAGATGAAGCAGGGGTTTCTTGCTTTTGAGGATTGTCGTCATGAATAGTCTGTTTGGTCCACTCTTCGATGTTGGTCCAAGTAGGAGTGCGGAAGACTCGTGACGGAGAATTGATGGTGAGAATTGGTGGACGGCCTCCAGTAGACAGTACACTGGCTGTGGTAGAAGTGACAGATATCTCGCTGACTGTGCTGGGTCTGCGCAGAGTCAGGTCGTTTGCGATCGGTAGATAGGTGGCGGAAGTGATTGAAGAGAAGTTGCTTGCTTCGCTTGCGCTGTATTTGTCGTCAGCGAGTGACAAAGATAGTGCGGACAACAAAGGACAGTACCGGCGATCGCACGTCTGCTTGTGAAGCTTTACGAGCTGATTGAACTTGTGGCAGTCGACGGGGCCAATTCTGGTAGTTTCGGACTGTTCAGTGTCTGTAACTCGAAGCCAGCGCTCGCAATTGCCACACATTGCCTCCCGACTGCTGACGCCGATATCCTGTGGCTCCCAGCATGCTCCTGGAAGGCGCTCTGCGCGTGCACAACGACCATTAGGAGCGATCAAAGGGCGACCATAGTGGCCACACAAGTGGTAGTAAGGAGTTTGCACAAGACACATCGCGCCGCTGTGCGCGAGCAACCAACAGGCTTTGCTTGGATCGAGACAGACCAAGCTTACAGGTTGCAGAGTGACCTCAGCGTGTGTTGAACGTGTTGTAGCTGTCTTGGTCTCTAAGCAATTATCGCCTGTTTTCACATGCGATACATGCTGTTCTTAGTTGTGGATGCGTTGTGCACTGAACTGACAAGAACACAACTCGGAATTGTCCTAACCACTCATGGGTTTGATGGACGCGTCTTGTGTGCTGGAAGTGAAAATGTGTTGTAAACACGGTAACATGAATTGCGAATGTTGGCCATAGAACAGTGATTGAAACCACACTTCCGCGTGTATATATGTCACCATTTTGACACCGTTATTTGTGAGCGGACGAATAGTGAAAATGAACAAGAACTTTCCTACGTGTACTACACACACTTACAGGATGCAGAGAACGAGAGTTGCAGACCCTTCATAAATTGTCCAGGCGCCTGGTAATATGGAGTCATGTGTGATAACCACGCGAGAATAATATTGAGCCAACTTTCGTCTTTCGTGAAAGGGTCTTTAACTTGCAGCCATAGAACCAAAGTCACCTAAATCAAGGGTGTTCACTACCAATCCTACCTATTAGTCCTTCGCTTGAAGCAGACCTCAAACACCATAGACTAGATGCGTTGCAGAGTCGCATGTTAGAGGTACTTATTCTTGGAGAGGATGTGTCTGCTGGCGCATTGATCCCATGTCATGATATCTGACGCAAACGATAGAAGAGGGGGATACGAGCCAAGGAATAGAGTGTTGTTGGGTGCAACAGAGGGTCGAGGCAAATATGCCGGCAGATGTCCTTTGCGGCGAGATCGATGAACAGATCGAGCTGGGGATTCCGGGGACGATTCGATCTCGTAATACTGTGGTCAGAAACGCTTTGCCTCTTTGCGTAGTCCAAGCTAGGGAACATGTATTGTCCAATGGGGCATGGCCGGTATAGTCGAGGTGTGAGGTTGGGAGTAGAGCCTTCGGACAGGGTGTGCTATGTCGTCGTTCTGATAAATCTCTCGTAATAGGACGTCAGCCCAGCAAAGTGTACGTCCGCTTTCTTCCTGAGTTCTGGAAAATCAAGATTGCGGACGGGTGGAAAGCCGAGTATTGGTGCCTTGTTGAAAGAGCAACAAAACAACTCTGTTGAACAACTCTTGCAGAGCGTGCTGAAAGTTGAGGTGAGGGAGAGGAACGCACCCAGTTGCTGAAAAGTTGACGACTCCAGAATATGCTGCTAGCGTAACTGGCCTACAGCCCACCACAACTCCGAGGATATACCCTCGGCGCCCTCTACTAAATCACGCTTTTACTTGAGAAGAACGTCGCAGCCGCGGCTCTTGTACGGTTTGCGTGAATTATGTTTGTTTTTATATGCTCATGACTCATTGCAGGAAGCACGCAGTCCATAAGGCGCATACAAAGGCCAAGAATTGGGTAATATTTTGCTCTCTTTGAGCCCATGCGCATACCAACGTTGAAGAGTTGTTTCAAGAGGACAACTGAAGCCGGCGAACGAGTCGTAGTTTCAGATGGCCTGTCAATGTCGCCCCGAAAGCGGCGTTGGGAGGGAGAACAGGCGGTAAACTTGGCGGCAAACTTGACAAACACTCCGGGCTCGGGCAACGGCGCGCGCACTGTTACACGGGGATCAATGTCATTGTAATCAAATCGTGCGCGAGCCCATTGGCTGCGATAAGCACAATTGATTAGGCCCGGCTTCAAGCCCACATAGGTTGTGCGGTGGAGTGGTCCAACAACCAAACTCAAGAACAGGGCGCATTAGAGGCGTAGCGCTCCTTTGAGCCTACAGAAGAATCACACGCTTCTCTCTGTCCAGGCATGGCAGAGATGTGCTTCGATACCGATCCAGGCCGGCGTTGTGTTCAACAAGACCCTGGAGACAGAGTTGGAATCTGGGCTTCCAGAATTCCTTGGGTTCAACAAGGCACGAACCTCTGCGCCGGGTTTCCGCTACAAAAAGGCGGAAGAAGTTTATTGGATGGATCAAGTCTGGGGATCGGTGACATGGTGCAAGCCACTATCTCCAGCATTTGTCCGCGCAATCCTTCTGCGATACAGATCACCAAAAATCGCGGCACGAACGAGGCTGTGAAGGGGCAGAGAGCAGGGCGTAAGCAGGGTGCGAGCAGATATGAAATTGTTGCAATAGCAAGGGTTTATCAGATAAAGAATAGAAGCAACAACATGACGAAAATAGACACAGCATTTGGATCAACGATAAGTAGAGTAAGGGTCTCAGCTTTTTGGGCCGGTCATAAGCGAAAAGCCGAGGAATAGCTAGATCGTTGAAGAACATACGTGGTGGACGGGCTTTTTAGGAAATCAAAACAGTCAAGGAGTTCCAAACGGCCGGCGCTGTGATACGTAGAGACGGATGTTGGGCTAGAATGGCAGCAGCAGCACGGCAGAAGCAGGATGGAGCAGTGAATGGAAACCGGAATTGAGAGGCAGAGGAGGGGCACGAGGGGTGTCGATAAAGACTGATATGGATGGCATTGTTAGCGGTTCGGCGACAGAAGCAACGATGGCGTCGTCGGGGCGGCAGGAGCCAGCGGGCGGCTGAATGAAGTACCTGTGTTAGGCAGGGACTCTTATCGCAGGCCGAGCTCGCGTGGTCAACACCAAAAGCTGCCTCGCTCTTGCTCTTGGTCGTTTGGTTCAAATAACTTCCCCAGCCTTTGCCCTTGCTCCGACCTTTCACTTTTGCTCTCCACCCTCATCCCCTCCCCTCCCTCGATCCATTCGCTAGCCGTCTGCCTTTAGCAGCGTGCCTCCATTCTTCTTGTCCCTATCTTAATCGACTCTCAAGTCAACACACACATACACAACCGCAATCATGGTGAGTCACTGCCGGACAAGATCTTGTGCACGCGCTCAACAGTCACTAATTACTGCGCGCAGCCGGATTCAGCATATCTCTCCAACACCCAGACTGTGAGGATATCTCAGAAGAAGCACAGCAATGTGCTCTTCGAGAGCGTCGCTGACCACTACCACAGCTCAAAAAGTACCTGAGCCTTGAGCAGTCGCCCAAGCGTGTCATTGCTGAGTACATCTGGATCGATGGCTCCAATGGCATGAGATCCAAGTGCAAGGTCAGTCGCACAGTCAGAAAGTCGCGCGCGCTCGCCCTGCGGATCACCGCTCCGCCAAGATGCAACCATCCACAAAACCGCGCACCGCTAGCGACTTTGATTATATCCCTCATGCAAAATCTGTACTGACAAAGATTGCAGACCATTGACCGCTCCGACGAGCAAGTCGCCAAGGGTCGTGTCCAACTCGACGAGCTTCCAGAGTGGAACTTCGACGGTTCGTCAACAGGCCAGGCCCCTGGCAACAACTCGGATGTCTACCTCCGCCCCGTTGCCGTCTTTGACGACCCCTTCCGTGGCAAGCCCAACGTCCTCGTCATGTGTGAGACCTGGATGTCTGATGGCAAGCCCAATGCCTTCAACTTCCGCCACGACGCTGCTCTTCTCATGGACGCTCACGCCAAGGAGGGCTTCTGGTTCGGTCTCGAGCAGGAGTACACCCTTCTCGATGTCGACGGCTGGCCATTCGGCTGGCCCAAGAACGGTTTCCCCGCTCCCCAGGGTCCTTACTACTGCGGTGTCGGCACTGGCAGAGTCTTCTGCCGTGATATCGTTGAGGCTCACTACATGGCTTGCTTCTACGCCGGTATCAACATCTCGGGTACCAATGCCGAGGTTATGCCCGCCCAGTGGGAGTACCAAGTCGGTCCTTGCAAGGGCATTAACCGTAAGTTGTGCCTGTCGTCGTGTGGAATTTGCTTTCAAGACTAACATTGTGATACAGTTGGTGATGAGCTCTGGGTGTCCCGTTTCATCCTTCACCGTGTTGCTGAGGACTTTGGTGTCAAGGTCACTCTCGCCTCCAAGCCCATTCCTGGTGACTGGAACGGTGCTGGTCTCCACACCAACGTCTCAACGGAGGCTATGCGTCAGGAGGGCGGTTTGAAGGTGATTGAGGAGGCCATGGAGAAGCTGGCCAAGCGTCACAAGGAGCACATGGATGTCTACGGTACCGACAACGCCCTCCGCATGACCGGCAAGCACGAGACAGCATCGATGGATAAGTTCACCTGGGGTGTTGCCGACCGCGGATCAAGTGTTCGTGTCAACCGCGCCGTTGCCGAGCAGGGCAAGGGTTACTTCGAGGACCGCAGACCAGCCTCGAGTGCCGACCCTTACCAGATCACTGGTATCATCGTCGAGACCCTTTGTGGCAAGGTCGATGGCGCCAACGTGCACAAGACAGCCGTCAACGCCGACAACGTCGAGCTTGACATGGTTGTACCCATTTCCAAGCCCTAAAGGGGACATTTCACGCGACCACGGCAAGCAAAAGGGAAACGGAGAGAAAACAAATCACAAGGAAGCACACTTCTTCAGGACAGTCGCAGCAGATTGTTCAGGGGACGCATAAGAGAATTGGATGGCGATAATTTCACAGGGTAGAGGAGAATGAAAGGCGGATGAGCTCTGAGAAGCAGCGAGACATCAGGCCTAGGAACCCTTTCAGTTTTTGTTGATTCTAGCGAATTGCATATGTTATTCGAACATCAAGGTCATTTGCCAAGTGAGACAGTGATAGAAGCGTGCCCCAGTCGGCGGCGATTGTGTGGATCGCATGGTACCTAGGTAGCTATGGAGTAGCCGGGGATGGCGTTTCGGGCGATCACGGAAGTCGGGGAATAGCTGGCGGGCATAACCGTAAGTTGCTAAAGTGCCCGGTTGGTCGCATGTGACAGGAACCATGTGCGGTCATGCATGTTGGATGCGAACGCGGGCACCTTGTCGCGTCTCGCCGACAGCTCGCAAGCTGGTATAGACAGTAGAAAGTCGATCGAGACGCAAACAATGCTGCTTGTCAAGGCCGACGCACGCCTTTACCATCACAACGACCATCTGCTAACCAAAACCAAGGCGCCATGACGACGCCGAATACGACAAACGCGAGCTCGCAACCAAAACATGCCCATACTCCACTGACCAACTCAAACACCACCAGCAACCCTGCCCACACCCACACCCCTCGCAGCGTACCTTCGACGGCTGCAAAAGCCTCCTCTTCCACCACGGCGCAATCACAGCATGCTTCAGCAAACAAGCCCGCTACGGGCGGCATTGCCATGACCAGTAGCTTGAGCCAGACGAGCAACCTGTCAGCCATGTCTAACACTCTGCTGGCCGCTTCGCCCTCCAACAACCTGCTCGCCTTTGCATCTCCCGCTGCTCTCGCCGGCCTCGACATGACCACTCCATCTGCCCTGCTCGACGCCGCTGCCACTTCACAACCAATGAACCTGACTTTGTCCGACCTGGGCATCTCCTCTCACAAGCCCAACCAAGACGAAGAACGCAGATTGAAGCTGGATACTATTCTCACAAAGCTTTTGGGTCCTCAACATCATCGCCGCTTTGGCAGAGTCAGCGAAGAGGGTGTGAGAAGAGTTGGACGCTGGGCAGGACTCGATGTCGAAGTCGAAGCCAAGAGGGAAGCGCGGAAATTTGAGGGCAACAGGCCTGTCGCTGTAGCAGGCAAGAACAATGTCCTGATCGATTTCCAGTTCAAGGACAATCTTCCAACCCACATCGACCTTTCCTTCTCCAGCCAGGACCCCGCCGTAACAGCTCACCAGGCTGCCGCCGCGAGCGTTCTTCTCCAAGACTTGACTCCCGCACCTGGCACCTCTGCCATCAACACTAAACTCGATCGCTTCGCTGCCAACCTAGAAACTTTGGCAAGATTGGACAAACTCAGTGTATACAATCAGCTCAACTGCTTCGAAGCAGTCACTGGTGTCTACGAGAGTCTGAAAAAGCTTTACGAACACGAAAAACAGGCAGCCCATGCCATCGTACAGGCGAAGCGCGGGAATCCGGAATTGAGAGCAGAACGACATGTCTTGTGCCAAAAGAGTGGTCGTCCTCAGATGCACGCGCGCAGAAAGATCGGCTTGAGTCTGGACTACTGGATGGAAAAGAGCAACATATACCCAGCTGATTCTGTCGAGTCGGCAAAAGACGCATCCGCCATGGACGTTGATTCGCAGCCTGCCGAGAATCCGTTGAAAGAGGCCGACGAAACTATCTTTGCTTTGGACATCACAGCCGAGGCGGGTACCCCTGACCCGTACTCCTCTATCCGTGTCTCGTCTGCCTGGATTGCAGACCGCATACTCAAGTCTGCTGAAGAGACGACGGATCCTACCGATTTGCTTTCTGGCACCCAGAGCATTGATTGGCAAGATCCAGCCCCTACTTACCTCTCCGACAACAGTCAAGACAACAATGACGCTATGGCTATTGACAGTAACCCCAGCACCGGTGTCCAGAAGCTGCCTGCCGTACGCTTCGTAGCCAGACTCAACCCACCACTGAGTATGCCCTGGACAGCTGCGGCGGCTATACTGCAGTCCGTTGGCTCTGCCAGCGTCATGTCCGAGATACCGGAGATTCAGCACACATACGAAGGATCGCTTCTCCAGAAGCCGTCTGACGTGCCGCTGCTTAACAAACCCCTTCAATCTTCTGGACCCGCTGCCTCAACCATCAAAACTGTGCTCACTCCCGATGGTGTGAATGTGCAGCACAAAAATGCGCTTTATGTGCCTAAGCAAGACTTTGGCTATCTGCTGACGTTCATCCCGTTCGCACATCCTCGCCAGGTGGTTGCTCTGTTGCCTGTACTGCGACAATGGGCTTATCTCGGAAGTTTGCTCAAGGGTACTTTTGCTAAGACAGAGAGTACTGCACCTTCCAAGGAGGACGAATCGTCTTTGTCACTGGCCGATCTTCTTAGCGGGACCAATATCAGCACAGTAAATGCTGTTGCAATCGATATCTCATTGTCCACGCAGCCCTCACCGACTCTTGAATTTGTCTTCCCGGTCGCAGGAGTTGAAGCCGGTTTGGCAAGTCTCAGTGCTAGTGTCTCTGCTGATGGACAAGTGGTTGTCTTGTCACAGAACGTGGTCAAGGGCAGTCAAGAGGAGCAAGACAAGGCGGCACGCAAGATGGCAAAGGCTTTGGAGCTCGTGGGCGATATTGGCGTATGGGTTGAGTGGATCAGAAAAGTTTACGGAGGAGTATGAGAACTGATAGAAGGATCCAAATCACCTCTCTTCAGCTTGAGGAGGAGATGCAGAAAATGATATCATTACGAAATATAGATAATGAAGTAGTCTACAAAAGTCCTATAGATCGCTATGCACAGAAAGGCAAAAAAGTATTTACAGAAAAAGTTTGCTTTTCATGCTACAGCCGACAAAAAGCAGAAGATGATCTACTCGTAGCGGTAGCAGTAGCCCTCGGCAAAAGTATCCATCAACTCACGGAAAACCCGATCATCAGCAACAAAGCCAAAGGGAATGACATCGTCCAAAGTCATCTCAGCACTAGGAGGGCTGTTTCCGAGAGTAGAAGTTCCCTTAATGATGAACTGACGACGGTAGATGTCGAGATTCTGCCAGGTTGTCCAGACATTATCAATCATACCATGGTGAAGGAAAAACAGAGGATCATTAGGCGAAGAATGGAAGTCAGCAGCTGCACCTCCCATTCCCCAATGACCACCTCCGTTAACGCCAAAGGGGTCACCAGCGGCATAGCCTTGCATTCTATCTTGGAAGTCCTCGAGATAGATGCTTTCGAGAACGAGCTCGGTGACGTTGGAGAAAGTGTTGTAGCGCTCGGTAAAGAATGAGTTGAAGTCGCGTTCCAAGCAGCGGGGGTTGTATTCGTAGTCGCTGTCAACGTTTTTGGTATTAGGCAGGTCCAGGGGTCCAAGGTTGATGGTGATGTTGGAGAAGGGGCCGCTCTCGATGCAACCGCCACCAGTGCCCGGAGGCATATTGACGCTTTGAGTGTAGAGGTAGGTGTCGCTGCGGTTGGGGATGTACTTGCCATTGGCACCCATGCTGTACTCGTCACCAGTGAACAGAGGTGAATCTTGGGGCGCAGGAGCGTCTAAAGCCCAGTTCCAATAAGGAAGTGTACCGGTGTAACCGCAGAGGTTCTGCAAATCTTGCTCGTAGTGCTTGATGAAGTGTCTGTGCCATGCAAGAAAATCCGCCGTCGCGTGAATTATTAGGGTCATATTTATATGAGTGGCTACGAATTCGTCATGGCGAGATTTGATTCCAGGGTAACTAGCTGCCCGATCGGCGGGCATACGCTGAGGAGGTGTGTTCATGAGACAGGTAGCGGCATCGGTAAAAGACTTGCGGTCCTCTTTGGACATATCGCGGAACTCTCTTCCGATATTCATGGTATCCCATTGGCAGGGGGAGTTTTCACGCGTGCCCAGGTTGTATTTCTGGTTGCTCCTGGCGATCTGGGTGACCTTTTTCCAAGCAGTGCCGTTGTTGATCTCAGATTGTGTCCATTAGCCAATGCTGGGAGCCTGGGCAGATGCCAAAGCACTGATAGAAGCAAGAGCAGCAACAGAAGTCTTGAAGTGCATGTTGACTGTGCCTCCGTATTATGTTATGAGTAAGTATAGAGCGAGTGTGATAGATCAGACTTCGAGCAAACTAATGCGACGAATGATCACGAGAGGTAGCGAGTGTGGTAGAGACAGAGGTTCCTGGAGGATTAAATGAGCAGTTGAGAGGCCTACCTATATAGGCGAGCCTGGTCTTCTTCACTTCTCTACTCGGCGTAGAAGGCAATCAATCAGGACCGATGACCCACTGGCAAATGCAGAGAAGTCCTTCCATGCTGCAGCGGAAGAGCACGCATCGCAAGGTGTTTTCTCGTAACGAGGAAGACCCGTCTCTTGCTTCTGGAAAGAGCGGCCTGCGAATATGCGACTCACGGGCCAAATGCTGGTTTGGACGAGAGCAAAGTGGAACCTGTCTTGTCGCAATGATCGTGGTCGGCTCATGAACGATATGAAAGGGTTGATCTTCGACACGATAACCTTAGGCGGGTATACTCCATCGCTGGAGATAGAGGAAGTTCTGGCGCAAGAACACAAAAATAGAGATATCTATCTCTAACGTTAGGACAACGAGGTGGCGTGGTACTTGTACCTGGCGATCATTCTCCTAGCCGGGTGTGCATCTTTACCCTGACTTCGTGACTTGATCAAGGTCGAATGTCAAGAGAACTTGCCATGACTTTTCATTGTGATTACCACTTCTTCTAGCAATTATTCGGTACTTCTTGACTCGCCCTAGGGACGGCGAGCTGACAGGACGATTTGAAAGGGTCAGTGAAGCATTGGAAGGCGTGACAATGTCCGTTTGTTTCACGTTGCTGTGGGGTGCGCAATGAATCCGCCTGCCGATCCGGGCCTTCATGGTCTCGCATCATCGGATCCTTGCACCTTCCTTGCAAATCTCATGAGCATCAAGTGTCTGCCTGCCTGTTGCGTCAAGCCCTGTTCAGTGAGCCGCCTGTTGTTGGTCCGACCTCTCGTGCTTGCCCTAACCGCAACAAAATCGCATCTTGTTACGGCTCACAACATCCAAACTATCGTCCAGATTTGATGAACAGCATTTGGAGCGGGAGCTAGCCAGACCATACAACAACTGCAGTGACCTCGAAAGTTTCATAGATGATAGCGATGTCTCAACCGCAGCTGACTAGTCATCAGAGTAAGGACGGGCTGTTCTTGCCCACAATTCCTGCATGCATGCATTAGTGCAATGCAGTTCGCTCCAGGCAGCAAAACAGGTGCGAGCTCGCGCCTTCCACTTCGAGATGTTTACCTTGTCAAAAACAGAAGCAGGGTTGTTCTCCAATAGAGCGGCTCAACTCGTGCCCAGTATCACGTCCTGATGTTGGCTCTGATTCGTTGATTGCTTACGAATTCTAAGTTCATGCATCAGCTACGACTGCATGCCCATGTGCCGGACTAAGCGCGCGTGTCTTTCCTTGGAGACGCACCTGCAGGGAACCGAAGTCAGAAACAATCTCCACGCTCTTCACTGTGGTTGCCCTCCAGGAGATGTGCTGCAGGACACCAACACAGATCGAGCTTGAGACATGTGTTAAAGATAATGCACGAAGCTCTTTTCAACAGTCACAAGAAGATCTCATATTGTGTCGCCATCAAACAGTTGCAGGTAGCGGCCTTGCCATGTGATTTATAGTATCCCATCTCCCCTGCCTTACCCACTTCGTGCCTCCGAACTGCTCCGCTTACTGTCGAGCTCTTGAGGGGTCTCAGAACCGGGCTTGAGCTTCAGGACAGCACAGAATGTCTGCCGATCAACCGCAGCAGCAGTTCGCCGGACATAACACCAGCATGCAGGCCGTAGCATTGGTCCCCGCAGTAATAACTTTGGCATTGTCTCTGTTGCTGTATGCTACCCGCATACGAGCTCGCCGCTATTCGCCTTTCGTCTGGGCCGATGGCATGATCACTGCAGCTCTGGTCAGTAAATATAGAGTGCTCCTCGCTCTAGACCCATTGTATCCTGACTCTTTCAGGTACTGGCAATATCCGATCTCGTTCTCATCGCCATAGGTTGTCACTACGGTCTGGGGAGACATACAGTGTTTGTGGACTCAGTCAGAGTAGTCAAGGCCCGACATTTTGGTTTCCTCGCACAACCTCTCTGTGTGTGGTCGATTTGCTTGACTAAATGCTCTATTGCCTGGACTGCTTTGAGAACAAGACAGGACCGAGAATGGCAATGGGTGTTCTGCTGGACGATGTTCGTCCAAGTGGTCTGTACGATTTCGACTAATGTCATCCAAGTGGTGCAGTGTCAACCAACTTCTGCACTATGGAACGACGATTTGGCAGCACAATGCTGGCCGCCTGAGAGGACACAACTTGCTGCATATGTCACCTTAGGTAAGGGGATTACCATCTCAGCGCAAGAAGCTCACTGACATGAGCCAGGTTTCGGGGTCATAACCAGTTTGCTTCTGTCTCTTACACCTCTTACCTTCGTCAAGGGCATGAGTCGTCCGTTACACGAGTTGATCGCCTTGGGTATCTTGGTCGGCATCGGTCTTTTCGTAACCATGTCTTCTGTCGCCAACATGGTATACCTACATGGCTATCGTACAACTCAGGATCCACTTAGAGACATGATAGCCCCGACAGCCTGGTGGCAGATCGAGCAAAACTTTTGCATCATAGCCAGCATAGCAATCCATCTCCGGACATCGTACGAGACATTGCTGGCAAGATTTGGCTTGATCTATCAAGTCAGCACGGATTCACCAACTTGCCACCGTTTGAACCGCCTCGAGGATGGGTCGCAGATGCTCAAGAGCTTGAAGACGACTATACCCTGGGGACCGGTACATGATTCTGCAGCGCATTTACCGAGTATCGTCAAGACGACTGAAGTTGTGCATTCGACTGAGCTGTTGAGGAGTGATGAGTTTCAATTCGGATCACCAGCTAGAAGACCTTCTTGGCAGTAGTATATCATATCGCAATTCTCTGGTTTTTTTCGTCTCTTGTACTGTTTGAATGCAACTACTTTGTGCTGCTGTCTCTATCGCTCGTTACATCTATGTACTCAAATATCGCTGATCCTTGCCGAACAAGGTTCAACAGCCCCGCAGCCGCGTATGGCACGCATCATACCAACTCCGGTCATCCCGTATGACCTACAGGGTAGTTACAATCTAAGTATTGTAACCTGCCTGTTGATATCTCCACAGCTATCTACTTCAAGCAAGTCAAAATGCCTTTCGCAGTCAAAGCCCTGGATCACGTTGTCTTGACCTGTCGCAACATCAATGCCACAGTCAAGTTCTACAACCTGCTGGGCATGAAGCACGAAGTATTTCGTTCTTCTAAGGATGGACCGGGAGTAGAGAGGTATGTATAAAGCATGTTTCCCGACACGAGACACAGGATTAGACTCGTAACTTCCTCTTGCTAAACAAAAATTCATCACCAACATCGTCCATATCAAACTAACGTCACTCTTCCAAACACAGACACGCTCTCTCCTTTGGACAACAGAAACTAAACCTACACCAAGCAGGTGCAGAGTTTGAACCCAAAGCCACTCTCGCGAAACCGGGCACTGCAGACTTGTGTTTCATAACCACAACACCCATTACAGAAGTACTTGCCGAGCTACAAAAAGAAGGGCTAGAAATCTTGGAGGAAGGTAAAGTGGTAGACAGGGTTGGTGCCGTAGGAAAGTTGAAGAGTGTGTACACGAGAGATCCAGATGGCAATTTGATCGAGGTGTCGAATTATGTATGATATGCTGGAAAGATGGGGGCTGGAAAATTTTAATACTTTTTGATGGGTGTGTGCTAGCTAACGAAGAATGTTCTTATTGTGCTTTCAAGATGTAGATCTTTGGTTCCATCTTGACGACGGGCCATCGCCCACCAGTCAGCTTCTGGCTTGCTGTTCGTGCGACCATATTGTATGTCTGAAGCAGCATGTTCAGAGGTTGAGTGAAGACACCGCGCGCTGAAAGAGGAGGCGCACTGTCTTGATCTGCCGCCAATCTACCAAGACCAATGCCAGAGTACCCATATACCGTTTCCATGACCTCCCAGCTGCCGATGATGCGCTTAGGGTCTTCGGCAAGCACATAGTCGAATTTCTGCCAGAAGCCAGGGTCCAAGAGTGTTGTCTGGTTCTCCGTCTTGTCGTACATGAATGTTGATCCTGCATCTTTCTCCAGGAAACGTGTGACACCAGTTTGGCAGGCCAAGTTGTCCATGTACACCCATGCCTGGCCTTGTCTACCGCTACCGCTTGGCACGATTTCGTGAAGACGTGTGAGAGCTTCGCCGCCGGGATAGTTCAAGCTGGAGATGTAGAGCAAGCTCAAGCTACCTGCGAAAGACAGCAAAGTCGAGCAGATGAGGCCCAAACTCAGGAGGCGGTAGATAAAGGTCTTGAATCGGCGAGTCCATATCCACGATGCTCCTGCAGCTGCTACACCGGTAAGTCCTGGGATGATGTAGATGATGAAGCGCCACTCCTTATGGGGCAGGATGCTGTAAATAGCCACGAAAGCGAGGAGAGGTATGATAATGTCCAAGCTGGATTTGCGGGTTGCGCGATTGACCAGAGCAAGAGGAATACAGAGAGACCAAGAAATTGGATTCAGTAAAAGACGAGGGATGGCATTGACAAAGTAGTAGTGCCATGGACTCACACCCCAGTCGGAGGATTTCCCTTGAATGGTGTTGTAGACGAAGCCGATCCACTCTGGCCACAATGGGAAGCGTTGCCAGAAGTAAGAATCTACCGAGACAGTTATACCAAGTCCAATGATCACGCCACAGAGTCCAGCAGGAATGACCTCGTTGAGCAAAGAAGTGCGACCTTGAAGCAGCAAGTATAGAGTTTGCATGGCCAGCAGAATAGCTATCTCTGATCGGAAAATGATGCCTGAAGCGGTAAGAAGGTAGAGAGCTAGACGCCTGCGCTTGGAGCTCTTTTCAGTGCGTGTCGCAACTGCCTGAGCAGAGATAAGACTGGCCAACGCCAAGGTTGCTGACATGGTCAGGGTGGGAAGGTGCTCGTTGAGTGATTCGTTACTTACTAATGCTGAAAGCAAACATGTTGGGCAGGGTGCGTGATGCGTAAAACATGACATGGAACTGCGAGGCTTGAAGTATGATGTACCATCTTCCTGCCACTTTGCCGTATGCTGTGTCGATTGCGCGCTTGAATCGGATGAGAGCTGCTGCATTCAGCAGTCCAAGCACTCCTCTGGCTTTTGACCCATCAGAAAAATGACATCTAAGGACCTGAAGGCCTAACGGTCTTACCAACAATCTGAAAATTAAACTTGTCAATGCCTTCGGTCGGTAACATGTTGAAGATTATCTGCAAAGGTCTAGTCAAGCCGGACATGACGACAGCACCAACAAAAGTGCGAGGCACAGGACCGGGAAAGGTGAAGTGGTCATAATGCGATTTGAAGAAGGCAGCAGGATTGCTTGTTGGAATGCCATGAATCAAAGTATCGTGAATAGCTTGTATGTTGAAACTTTCCTCCACTTTAGTAAAAGGAGCGAGATAAAGATGTACGAAGATGGTCAAGGGTAACAGCCCAGCCAGGACGACATCTATGGAAGAGAGACATCAGCGTTCGTCAAGCTAGATAACAATGGCGAGAACGAAATCGAGACATACCAACGAGTTGGCGCGACATGGTGTAGTTCTTGGCGCATGTTTGTGAGGACAGGTCAGCTTTCATCGAGGGGCTTCGTGTGGAGGAGGGCGGCCGCAACGCGCGGTGGTGGGGACGACAAGGAGACATGTTGTTGCTTCAAGCGCAAGCATCCTCCAGCATCGACAGTCGCAGAAAGCCTCTGCTACCAACACCATCATGTTCTTCTTCGGCCTTGGAGGCCTGTTCTATGGTAACCCTTCTTGCGACTCGATTGGCAACCATCAAAAGCTAATACGTGTACCCTGTCAGTCTCCATCTTGCTGGTCAACGCTATAGCTATCCTGTCCGAAGATCGTTTTCTTGCCAGAAGTACGCATACCTCCAGCTACACCGTCTCGACGACACATTGGAGCTAACAGGAAGTCTGCAGTCGGTTGGGGATCCGTACAACAAGAGCCCGCGTTCGGCGGTCCTGCCGACAACACCAGCATCAAGTCGAAAGTCATCAACCTGATCGCTTCAGTCCGCACCCTCATGAGGAGTACGTTTACATCTCCAGTCGCATTCTATCCATCTCAAAGCTGACACCAAATCTCACAGTACCGCTGATTGTCATCAACACGCTGATCATCGTCTACGAGCTTATACTGGGATGAGCATATGTACAAGAACTGCCACTAGACACGACCAATGAATCCTATACCACACCTCCCATCCTCAGATTCTTCTCGTCCTTCCCACAAACAACAGTGCGACTGAAGCAGCTGACCAGACAATGTCGCTACGCTGCAAGTCACGACACCAGGACGCCGCATCATTTGGTCCAAGTTGGGTTACGTGGCTGCTCAACTCTGCTCCACCGACGGGATGTTACACGCACAGAGACTATGCCACGGCGCGTTGTGGAGACTGGAAGATTCAGTCTGAACAAGTCGTTCCTCAGATACATACATGATATTCGAACAAAACTATCAACATTTTGAACAAGCTGCCAAAGCATCCGGCATACCGTCTGCCACCATGATTCAAGTGCCATGAGGACGTCGCCACACTCTTGATTTTTATATGTCCAAGACTGCCCTGTGCATTACAGCAACCTGCGCGAACAGGCCTAATATGTGATATGTACACTGATCTTCAAAGCGCCGTCGACTTCTTTCGGCTTAAACTGAACCTATTCTTCTTAACATCTTTCTCTCCGCCTGTTGCTGGGGTTGCTTCCTCAGCCTGTGTTGGCATCGGGCTTCCCGGTTCCTTCTCTTTGCCCGAAGTCCAGAATTTTGGTTTTTGTCGTAGACTCATCGAGCTGTGTCTAAATCTGCTGAGACCTGGTCGGTCTTTGCTGTCTGCTGCTGGTGTACCCATGTCAGGAGCCGCATTCCCTGCGCGACTAGCCTCTTCGGCCGCCGTTTGTTTGCTGAGCTCGATGGCAGCAAGGTAATCCTCGTTCTGTTTCTTCCAAGCATTTCTCGTCGCCTCGGCCGCCTCCTTTCTCTTTGCATCTGCGAGCTTGCGCGCTTCTTTTTCCTGTGCTTTGCGTTCCTTTTCTGCCTGCTTCGCTGCCTTCTTGTCCAGAGATCCAGTCCCGGAGCCGAGGAAAGGTGACGTCGACAGGCCGCTGAAAGCTGAACGTTGCTGCGACAGAGCTGGAGCAGTAGAAGCATGAGCGAGGCTCGCAAAGGCATTGGGCTCTTCTTCGATCGGTGACTGCACTGTATGTGTGTTGCGAAGGCCGTTAATCATCAGACCATTCTGTGTTTCTCTCGAGACCGAATCTCTGTTTGCCATGCTAGCAGCAGCGGCAGCCTGTCTGGCCTCGGCCTCTTGCTCTTTCTGCATTGCTTCTAACGTCGTCTCTTGATAGAACAACACATAAGCACAAGCAAGTTGCCTGGCGTCTTGCACTCCCGGTTTTGGCTCACCACCGAAGAAATTCCTTACAAAGCTCTTATCAACAGGCTCGACTAGTTCGTCATCAAACATAAGCCACCCACGATCCTGAGTCTTGATGATAGAGACATAATGTCCATGGTATGGGCCACCTCCAATGTGGACAACCACAGCGTAGAGTTCGTACAATCGATCCGGGTCTTCTGCATCGTCCGTGGTATTAAATAATCGCAAGTGATAAGGATAAACAACTCGATGAAAAAGCTTTTGGAGTCTTTGGAGGTCCTCGGTGTATTTAAAGCGTTTCAGATGGAGAGCCAGAATGCGTGGTAGTCGTTTGATCTTCATTCTCTTTTCAGCTTCCTGCAAACCGCCACAGTTGTCGCAGTGGAACTTGTTGCGTTCGCACAACATCTCCTCTTCTGAAAACTTTCGCAGACATGATGTTACAGAAGAATGCGCCTCCAGGTCGACGGACAGGTCCATAAACGCTTCATCTCTCTGTGATGTGTTTTCACAGCTGAGGCAACGTGTTTCTGAAGTGAGGAGACCCTCGAAGAGATCATGCACCCAGCCAGTGCTGCTCATACCGGCCGTATTGTGCGCTTTCGCCATGGCAGACATGGCGCCTGCCATGCTCGGTTCTGCACTGCCGTTGCCGTTGAGTGTGCCGTTGATGGCCGGCAGCATCTTCGAGTACATCTCTACATTGTCGACGACCTGATTCAGTAGCAGATTCAGAAACTCGTGTGCATCCTGGTGCATAGCAGAACGGAACATCTCGTTCTCCTTTCTCAAAATCTCGAGGAATTTGAGAGGACTGATGATTCCTGTGCGCGATTGATGGCCAATGATAGACTCGAATATGTCCTTTAGTGAGGTAAAGAGCGATTCAGACATTCCATACGCGTTGGAGTTGCTCATTTGCATCTCTAGAACAGGACCCGACCTCATGGCCACCTTTTTCTTATAGTCCGGAGAGTCCTTGTCATCGGGCTTGGTTGTTTGGGCTTCAGGCGAGTTTGGTAGAATGATGGGTCGTCTTGCGGGCGAGCTTGAAGTGAGGTTGTTCGTGGCAGCAGTCAAGAGGTGGTTTCCAGGAGCCGGCAGGCCATTCTGGAGGCTCATGCTCCGGTCTGCATCCGTCTCGGATTGTTCGGGCGTTGGCGGCAGTGGGGGGAAGTTGAGGACATTTTCGCGGAAGGTGGTTGAGTAGTACAGACATTGAATGATCGAGTTGGCATAGCTGTTACGCATAAGTCAGTCATGTATGTCTTGAGACGGTCGAGGTAGACGTGTACCATGTGCTCCCGTACTGTTTGGCAAGTCGCGATTAGTCTGCTGCTGCTGTTGCGCCAGGAAAGGATGGATTGACATACGTTTTCGAAGCCAAAGAACTTGTCGCTACCGTCCGGCCGTACAGGACCGGCCAGATCAGCAATGTGCTTCTCTAGTGGGGTCGGTTGCGGAATGGTGGCATCTTTCTTTGGGGGCAGGGTGCCTGTAGTCGGACTCGCTGGTGTCTAGCATGGTCGTGATCGTCAGTCAAACGTGGCGCAAACCTCTGGAACTGGCACACGGCACTCACTGCGTTTCCTTTGAGCTTGCCGAAGAAAGACATCCTACAGTTCCACCAGGAAGGTGTACATCAAAGTCGGGGCAGGCGCGACTGCAATCCCGGTCCTCGGGCAAGCAATTGACCGATGTCTCAACGACTGTTTGGGGGTATGAGGACGTATCGGCGGCGACAGTGTGTACACGGAGATCGTGCTGCGACAACGACAGGACAAGGGGGCAAGAGCGAGAAAGACAGCTACTGGCGCCGAGCGAAAGAGACTCGAGAGTTGCGCAGAGTGTGAGTTGAAGGCAATGCAACGGCTAAGTGCTAGACTCGCCTACTTGACTACCCGAGCGGTTTCTGGGGATTTGATGGCGGGGAAAAAGGATTCGACCTTTCCAACAATCGATTCAGTGGCTTGAGATACCTCCCTGACACGTCTCAGACCTCACTTCTTTCGCATTGATTGCCTCGTCTGATGTTGGCCTTTGGGTTGCATTCGGCTTTGTCCAGTCTACGCTGGCCTACACGAGCCTTATCAGCGGGTCCTACCATCCAATATGTGGAGGTTTTTGCTGTTTGACATCACCGAGTCCTGGCCGTGCCCCCGGGCTTGCTGATAGACCCGACGGCGGTTCAATCGGTAAGCACACCCGCTATGTCACTCCATCAAACCTTCCAAAGCCGCCATAGGGCGAGACGCTTCCATGCGCCATAGCGCAGAGGCCCCTGTCTCTACGGCAATCATGTCGAGACTCTATGTGGAAAGTATGCGGTAGTGAGTTTCTAACAACGCGGGTAGACAAAGCTCTCCATCCAAAAAGAGTGAGCTAGAGGTGCTGAGTCTATCTGCGAAATGTCAAAATGATCGGCTGGTAGAAGGCTTCCATACCCGCTAAACACCCCAATTTTGACTTTGGGCGTACCCACGCGGCCATCACGCGTGCAGCCAAGAGCGATCTTCGCGCAAGAATAGCCGCCAGCCGACGTGCCCTCTGCAAATCATCGCCATCTCCGTACCATTCGCCTAAGTTGAATGTTGATTGTTGTACATTGCTATTCATACACGCTGACTAAAGACTTTCCACCACTCAAACACGAGCAACTACGCCAAGAGACATGCCGTATGCACCTCACTCGCCGTCGGATTCGTTGTAGTTGACCGTCTGCTTGCGTCGAGGAGGTGCTAAAGGAGCCACCTCGATACTGGTGCTGCCTGACCACTCGTTCCCGTTGGTAGGCGGATGCTCTTCCTGATATTTGAGTCTAATTCTCCGGGCATCCTCGTCCCACTGAGCTGCTGCTTTTTCGTACTGTGCACGCGTCTCTTTTACCGCTTGCTGTGCCGCTTGCGTTTGCTCGATGTATGGTCGCTTGACCTCATCACTTGACATTCGCCATTGTCGACCAACCTCAGTACGAATCTCTTCACGCAGAGCTTTGGCTGTGCTGTCGCCACTTGCTTTCTGTTTTGCTAGACTCAATTCCTCCTTGCACCGTGCCCAAGAGTCGTTCGTGAACAAAAGGTATGGGTTAACGCTTGCGCCGGGTCTAGCTGGCTTTATTGGGCGGGGACCAAGTTCCGAAAGGATGGCATCAATGATTGCGGCCTCGTATGCTTCGTCTTCGACAGACTTGCTGTTGGTGGACGATCTGTAGGGATTTGACTGTATTGGCGGGTTCGGTGTCACTGCCGGGAGATGTTGTACCGGTTCGACAACCTTCTTGGGCCTGCCTGGTGGTCTACCTGGTGGTCTACCTGGTGGTCTACCTGGAGGTCTGCCTACACGTTTGGGAGCTTCAGAGGGCGTGCCTAAAAAGACATCCCTCATTGGTGACTCCGTACTAGCCAGTTCAGATGCACCCTCGAGGCCAGCAACTGAAAGGTTCTGTCGAGGCAGTACTAGAGGCTCTGGAACCGCCATTTGGCCGATCATCGTATCAATGGCGTCGGCGGCTGCTCTTAGTCCTGATAAATACGCGCCGTGAACGGTAGCAGGATGAGTACCACAAGTAGCTTCTCCAGCGAAATGCAAATTTCCTACAGGCGCTGCCATGATGTCGTAGTCCAGTGGACTAGTAGCAGGTCCAACGAAAGAATAGGTGCCTCTCGCGAAAGGATCTTTCTTCCATCGTGTGACGATGACTTCAACGGGGTCAGGAACATTCTCGGCTCCGAATGTGCGCCTGAGCTTTTCCAAAGCTTCTTGGAGCAGCACATCATTGTCCGTGATTTCCACCTCGTGAGCTGCTCGGCCAGACATGAGAGCGCTAAGTACTGGCCGACCGCTGTTCTTCTCGCAATTCCACATCATGTAGAAGCGGCCGCGGCGGGCGGCATAGTCGTCGGGATTTAGACTGTCCTTGTTTTCGGCGTCATTCAGGAAACCGAACATGTCGTATTGGCTATCCCAGAATGCATGTGGGAAAACCATGACCACCTAGCAGAGTTAGTGGTAGAATTTGAAAAGAATGAAGTAATGGTATCACCTTGTTGAGGAGTCCGAAGCCCATTCGTTCAATGGCGCCTTTTTTCCACGCTGGCAGAGCTGGCTCAAATGTTATGGTCTCTGCTTTGAGCACCCCAAGTGGAGAGGTAAGAATGACTTGATCGGCTTCGAACACTTCTCCGTTAGTACATAACACTGTTGCTGAACCGTCTGCGTCGTCATCGTTGGCATTGTAGGTGATTTTCTCCACGGCTGATTCGCAGCGAACGTCGAGAGGATATGGCAGCATCATGAGACCACGAGGCACTTGAATGTATCCACCCACCACTTCGGAATGCCTGCCTTCGAATTCGTTACCACTGTCCTGGTCGTGGCCACCCAAGCTGAGGTTGGAGACTGTAGCAGCGTTCGCATATTCAAGATCGGCATAGTGCCAATTGAGTAGACGCATATCTTGTGGTGTCAACTCAACAAGCTCTTGATACTGACGAACGGCTTCATCCATGGTTGCGCCTAAGGTTGGCTTGTCAGACTCGGTGGCTATGGCTTCAAGGGCAAGAGAATGTCTTTTTGTTATGCCAGGTCGTAATTGCCAACCGGCCGACCGTACAGCTTGTGCCGCTGTTCGACTCGAGCTGTTGCCAGCAACCACTTGAGTCCGTCCTTGGAGCTTAGCAAAGCCAGGAGGTACAGCTTGTTGTCTTTCCTTGTTCAGGGTGGGAGCATTGGTCCTGTCCGTCTTGAATTCCACAGGATCTTGGCAGACATCAACATAATCCGGGAGTCCTTCTAGTGTCTCTACAGGCGTTGGCTTGACGCGGAAGTCGCTGGCTCGCTCGAGAAGATCGTTGTGTATCTTATTCACCATCATGTCGCGTTCGTGATTGACTGCGAGTCCATCGGAGTCATACATGGTAATCTCATCCCACATAAGGTGGTAACGAAGGGCGAGTTGTCCGCGAACAATTGCGTTCAAGGGATTTCCGTGATTGAAGCCTGTGATAATTTGAGCGCCCATTTCAGCAGTATTTCGAAGACCATTTGGCAAGCTATCTGGTACTTGCTCTCGAAGCGGATGTGAGTAGACACGGCCACCAACTCTGTTTCTACCTTCCAAAACCACAACTTTCGGAGGCAACTCTCCAGCATCAGTCCAATGATCACCGAGCTGGGCAAACAGCCCTTCGAGTTGTCTCGCACAACTGAGGCCTGCCATACCAGCGCCTACAACAACAACTGTCCTCTGTTTCGGTATTGATTTTCGCTTGGCGCTCAGGACTCCTGCGTGAGGCACCTCGACACAGCCAAAGTTGATATAGCCGTTTCTGACTAGCCACCAGTACGACGTATGAGCTAGGTCAAAGAAGCGGATATCCTTTGCGCACCCGGCTGCTTCCTCTTTAGAAACGCTGACTAAGGGATTTCGGACCCAAAGACGCAGAATGCCATTGCGGATATTCAGATAGGTTGTGACTTGAGCTTGTGTAATGTGGTTTCGCAAGAGTCTGTATTCCCCTGGATGGAGGGCATATGGGTTGAGACGCGACGAATGAGCTGCCGAAATACATTGTCTGCCGTATTCTTCCCAGGACATGTGTATGGGAATGGACGACCTTGGACGAGCATGTGTCGTGAATCTAGAAACCTTTGAGAATTTCTTCGTCTTTGGTGTAGGAGCTTTTGGTGCCGACTGTATGCGATCATCTCTCAGAGAAGCAGAAATTTCTGGATTCGGACGGGCTTCGACTTGGATGTTTGACAATAGTGATGAGCGACTGCTAGGCGTGACATGATCTGAAGGGCGAGCACTTTCAGAAGATAGAGCCTGTCTTTTCGTGGCTCTGTCGTCGTCAGATATCTGACTTTCTGGATAGCTATGAATCTCTTGAAAAGAGCGTTTGTTAATGGAAGGCACAGAAGTAACTGATGAGAGACCAGTTTCATCAGCGTCGAATGAGCCATATCGGAGGATACCATTAACATCGACCTTGGTCAGGCTTGCGCCTTGCATGTCGGGAACGGAGCTCAAAGTCTCGCTTTCGACAGAAGATAGGGTAGACCCTGAATCTTCGGGACTTTCGAGATGGGTATATTGGGCTGATGGCCTTGATCGGACATGATCTGGCACAGCAGCTGAAGGGCCCAAAGCCATCTCTTTGCCTAAGATAGTTGATACCGTCTTTTTCATCGTATCTGGGAGATTTTCTGAGTCGTCCAGTGTAGTATGGGTAGTGCTGGACGGATGCATATTGGCAATATCAGGATATGGAGGCAAATGAAGGACAGGCGATCTGATGGCGCATCGCTCCTCAATAGAGTTTAGAGCATGTTCGATCTTATAGAACCGAGAAAAAGAGAGAAGATGGTTTGCAAGTAGTGATGAATCCCGGAGGTCGATGAGGGTAGGGCAGTATCGAGATGGCGATAGAGTATGTCTCCAGATGGTGATGGGTCTTGAAGCCCGTGTGCCCTCGGCAGCGCTTTTTCCGCAACGACTTTGCTTCAACCTCACCTCAACTCTTCACCTCGTATATCTTTGCACCACGCACCATACATCAGCTTTGGCTGCCAATGCCGTCAGGTAGGCTCGCAGCCCAGCGCAATATGCGCGCCACGCAGTATTTTGCGTGAAAAACCAACATCGTATCGTCGCCGTCGCGGTCATCGATCTAGCCTTGAGCGCAGGCCATCTCCAGCCTTGCTGCACGACCGATTCTGTCTGCTCACCATGTGCGCCCTTACGAGCCTGTCATCGACATGCCACTCCGCATACTCGGAAATTATAAGAGCCCGCGACCCGATCTTGAAGACTCGAAATACGCATACATTGTCATGCATTCTTATGCGCGACTTGAGAAATCAATGTCACCGAAATGGCGAGTTACCTTTTGGTGGTGAGATTCAACATCGCACCGCTTTGACAACTCAAGCTCTCGGTTTCTGTCATTGCATAAACTTCTTTTCTGAACAAACCCGTCTACTGATACACCATACCAGAACATTCATAACAAATCCAGTGCTCCAAGCAACTTCTGTTGAAGCTATTTTCCAAGCAGGAGAAAGAGCCCCAAATCGATGTCGGATATATCCACATCTTGACCGCTATCCACGACGAATATACGAGAGGCTGCAAAGAAACATCGGGAACACTGACGTATTCGTCCCCCGAACACGATTGCGACCACGACAGGACGCGCGTCAATGGATAGATTGAGGAATCGAGAAGATCGAGGGAAAGAGCTGTTGATACGTTGGGCGAGCTACCGTAGACCAATCGCATCAGGTCGGCGCTCTGTCCACATACTATTCGCTCCCGAGGACTCTACGCATATTGCGAGTCTGTCTTAAACATGCATGTGGCTACATGTCGGCTTTGAGGACACCGAAGCTCATCAAAGAGGCCCACGGTTAGCTGTGTATAATTGCCCATAGTTCCACAATCAAGTCAACCCCAGATTTTGGTCGACACTTCCCAACAGCCCACGAGGCCAGTGAAGTTGTAGAACGAAGTAACAGAATATAATCAAACTCTTCATCGTGAGTGGCATATGGATCTAGGGGAGGTTCTATCTCGATCGTGTTTCACGTGACTGTGCTGTATCACAATGGCCGTGTTGAAACGCCATGTTTTGACCAAGGCGCAACCCAAATCCACCTTGGAAGTGACCCTGAGATTTGATCGACGCTCAATTCGTTTACGAATATAACCACATTCTCACCCGACATCTGCTGGACGGCTGTCAAATCTCACAACTACTCAATAACAGTTCACAAATGGCCCAAGTGCGCAAATATGCCGCTCTGCCCGACTTGGTAAACAACAAAACATTCAGACCCGCCCAGGAGGTACGCAGCTAATGCCAAACCCAAGGACGAGTCTCCAGACACATACGAGACGCCAGACCTGACAGACGATGCATCTACACTACCGACGTCAACAGCATGGTCAGACACATCCGACACAGAAGCGAACCCCAACATCAGCCGCAACAAACTCCATCCTGACGAAGCGCGATCTCAATTTCAGTCTTCACGAGTAGACGCAAGGGAGACGGACTTTTCGGACCGTGTGAGCAGTAAGAGAAGAGCATATGTTGTGAGCAACAGGGAACAAGGTCAAGATGGCGACGACTACGACAGCGAGGATGAGAACGAGAGTCTGCAAAGGAAGCTGGCAAGGTTAAACAGAGAGATGCAGGAGGTGCAAAACGAACTGGACAAGAGGAAGAGCGAGACAAACGGGACACAAGCACACCCAGAGGACGAGAATGTCGCTGCTCAACTGGCTCAATTGAGTACAGCATTGGACAGTATGCGCCAATCTCAATCCGCGCAAGCTCGTTTGAGCAAGCGACTGGCAACCCCAACAACAGCAAAGGCAGATGCTGTCACAGTGCCAGAGCCGACCCGCCCTGAAGGGGTCAACAAAGAGACTACCGACACGCAGGCATTGAACAAGGTCGCCGATTTTGATGCCCGCCTCGCGCTCCTCGAACGCCAGCTCGGCATCACATCCCTCGATACACCTGAAGCTTCCACCGCAAACTCAACTTTTACACCCATCATCCCCACTTTATCCTTGCTAGACCGCCAACTAGCCCTGCTCACTTCCTCATCCTCCCAATCTCACATCGACACTCTGGTCCAGAAACTCCAGCAACAGCAAGCCACTCCTACGAATACCACCACAGATACCGACCATGACTCCCAATCCCCAGAGGACATGGCAAAACTACGCGCCCTCTATGCGCTCCTACCAACCCTTACATCCTTAAGCCCTACGCTACCTCCCTTACTGACCCGCCTGCGGTCTCTGCGAACACTACACGCCAACGCCGTGACAGCAAGCCAAACCCTGGACGAGGTGGAACAAAGACAAGACGAAGCGGATAAGGAGATTCGCGAATGGCGAGACGGCCTCAAGAAGGTAGAGGAAGCCGTTGCCAGAGCAGAGAGCGGTATGCTCGAGAACAGCGCTGCAGTCGAGGCCTGGGTTAAAGAGTTGGAGGAGAGAGTCAAGAAGCTTGGGTAGAGATAACAGCCAACAAAACATTCTCCGAACTTCTGGACACTTGACATATATGTTACTGAGCGTGTTACTGACAGGAAGTGTGAAGCTTGTTAATTAAGAGATCTAACAGAATACAGGGGATGCAGAATATGTACTGGATTTGAAAAAAGGACATGCTGTTTTGCTCGCCATGTCGTGAGCTTTGGTATCAAGTATGCGCCATCAAAAATGCAAAAAGAAAGAAACAAGTCAAAGCCATCGGCCAGACTCTCATGCTTCACCCTGCTCAGGATCATGCGATCTTCTCTCTCTTGCAGCCTCCTTTGCGTACTTCTTTTCCGCATCCTCTTGCGCCTGCGCCTCGGCATTGGCTCGCTGTGCGTCAAGTCCAGTCTTGGTCTCGGTATGCTTTTTGCTGAGCTCCTTCTTCTTGATGAACAAACTCACAACCAGACCGAGCGCCGCGAAACAAGTGTACATGATCCACATGGGATGCAAGCTCTGTGCGAAAGCGGTTTGGGCGACCTGCTTTTGTCCATGGGGAAGGCTGTCGATGAGTTGAGTGTTGGCACCAGCACCTCCTCCTGTCAATTGGTCTGCGACTTTGGGGCCAAGGGCCGCCACCAAGCTCGCTGTCTTGCTGTTCATCTGGTTCTGGTATACAGTTTGGCCGATCACGACGGAGATGGATGTGAAGATTTGGCGGACGAAGCCGAAGGTTGCTGTCGCTGTGGCGATGTCTCTAGGCTGGACGCCTGTTTGGAGCGCAATCAAGGGTGCTTGGAAGTTGGGACCTGGAACACGGTGTCAGCTCATAGATCGAAAAGCGACAAGGAGAATGTAAATACCTATGCCAATTCCTGCGATGATCTGGAAGATAATCAATTTCGCCCAACTGCTGTTAGCTGTGAAGTCGATGAACAGTCCAAAGCCCAGGACGAGGAAGGTCATTCCGAACCAGATGGCAGGTAAATATTGACCCGTCTTGCGGATGAAAATACCAGTCGCCATTGAAGCAAAGGACAAAGACAGAGCCTGTGGAAGAATGTAGACACCTGACAGAAGGGGAGTGGCGCCACGAGCAGCCTGGAAGTATAAAGGCAAGTAGTATGAGGCCGAGATGAAGACCATGCCGTGAATGGCGCACACACCAAGGACGGCAATGTTGCTTCTGTTTTGGAATATGCGGAGAGGCATGACGGGAGACTTGGCAAATTTCCACTCGTTGATGACAAACAGTCCCATAGTGAAGACACCAATGATAATGAGGCAAAGAACAGTTGCAGAGTCCCAAGGATAGGTCACACCGCCATACTCTAGACCGAACAAGAAAAGGAGAACACCACCAATGACGAGCAGGGCTCCACTCCAGTCGATTGCTTTCAGACCTTCCCAAAGAGGGGTTTTGGGGGTCTTCAAGTCAAGGAAGAAGAAAATGATGATAAGAGCGGCTCCATCGAGAGGCAAGTTGATGTAGAAACACCATCTCCAAGTAACCTTTTCTGTGAAAACACCACCAATGACTGGTCCAATGGCCGAAGCCAATGCCCAGACACCTCCAATGATACCAAAGTAGGCGCCTCTTCTTCTCAAACTGAACAGGTCGCTGATGCAGATGTTGACAAGGGTAACCAGACCGCCACCACCGACACCTTGAATGGCACGGGCAGTAATGAGCATTCCAATGCTGTTTGCAAGAGCAGCAATAAGAGACCCAATAAGGAAGAGGACGTTTGCGCAAATCAGGATAGGCTTTCGTCCAAAGATATCAGAAATCTTGCCCCATAGAGGTACACTCGAAGCGTTTCCTAGCAGATATGCTGAACCAATCCAAGTATAGCCGGCAGATGAGTGGAAATATTCCGAGATGGTGGGCAGGGCAGTCGTAATGATGGTGACATCAAGGGCAGCCAGGAAGACGGCCATGCCCAGGGCAGTCATGATCAAAGCGATCTTGCCCTTTGACCGCTCTTCCAACGGTGTCGAGTCCTTGCGCTCCAATTGTGGTTTTTCTTGCGTTTGCACATCGTCGCGTTTGGTGGATACTGAAGATGTGCTGTTGTGTTCAATGTCGTCTGTAAGTTGATTAGTAGGCGGCGCATTCGTTGTGGCCGCTCCAGGTCCAGCCTCAGCAGCGGCTTCGTCCCGTGCGACCTCTGTATGTCGCACTGCGTCGCTCATGGTAGCACAGATACAAGATATTAGGTCAGAAGGCGAAGAGGAATCCTAGGTCGGGAAAAGGGGACAAGGACACAAAGCGGCATGACTCTTTGCTTTTGTTCTGCAGATGATGCGAAGAATAACGCCTCTAGTGCAATTCCTGGCGCGCCAAAACATCATTCTAAAAGCCGAATGTCCGTCTCGGTCTCCGTTTCCACCTCGGCCGAGCAATCTCTTCGCTCCCGCCCTCTCACCTGTTACATTCGACTGGCCTTCGGCCAGCGAGCGGCCGAGTATCGCGAGTAGGATTTGTGGGGTCTGCGTTCACCGGAATTAGCAACGCTCAAGATTTCGTTGCTTGCTCCAAGTTGTGTTCGGTTTTAGGCTGCATCTGTCACATCTCTTGGCGACAGATCTCTCCACGTCTTGGCAAGGGTTGTTGTCTTTTTGGTTGGAACGTGGGCTTTGTTTCTTCTGGAAGAATGACATCCATGACATCGCTCCATGATCGAAGAAGCCCTCCTTAGATCTGCCGACCCTTGTAACCCTACGACTATCTTATGCATCACTTCTCTCACACAATCAGTTTTACTGTCGACAAGAGCATACTGCAGATTGGCCATCATAACAGCTACAATATGTCAAATTGTCCACATACCACTGCGTAGGGACCGTAGTCGCTGGCTGAACAGGTATGAAATTGAGATTGTAGTCGACTACAAAGTGCAGGGTGACCACAACGATTGGTCCACCCCCTATGGCGCACAAATATGAGTCTGTTGATCTAGCGTTCTATCGCACACTCTGTGTCAAGCAGCACGATAGAACTTCTCTTGATTATAGCGTACAGTTCTTCTCAGTCAGGATATACATCTCACACTGGAAGTCTACATTGAGCTGGATAGGCTGTTGATAACACCTTTGAAGGGTTAGCATCGTAGTAAGCTCAGCACGTCTCTCACACAACTGAAACTAGACTTGGTACTATTGTGCTTTTCAAAGCAAATATCATCTCGATAATCTGGGACTGGAATTAGCTTGAACAACACAACGCACAAAGATCTGGAATCAGTTGTTCAGCTTGGTTCGGGAAGGAGCAAATGGTCGCATTCAAGCTACGAAAACAATTCCAGCAATGTTTACTTTCGTCGGCTTTGCGATTACTCTCTTAGTCGGCACGCACCTTCCCTTCGATTAGCACACACTTCCCTTCACATAATCTATTTACTCTCCATCATTCACTTTGCTGCTTTGCTTCAGTTGTCTCGCGCCATCCTTTCACTTAGCTCGCTCTTTCCATTCAGCCAACTCACTCTCTTGAAACCCGACGAGCACCCACACTCTTTCTTGAAAACACGCACTCGCTCTTCGCAACATACGCCAATGACAAGTTCAAACACCATCTCCATCTATCACGCCTAGTGACACAGCATGTGTTACCATAGATACACTTCGCACCCTTGCGGCCACAAGAGTCAGTCGCTTGGAAAATGCAATGTCGACATTCTTGCTACACAAGTGTTGTTTTGCAACAACTACCACGTCCTGAATGACGCCTCATTGACTTTCTGTGGCGGTAGCTATTGCAAAGAGGATAAAGAGACTGCTTATTGGGTCGAGAATGGATTGACCCTACTGACGGCATGCAACGACGATCTTGTGGACATCAAGTATCGCCTTCAGACTCTACATCAGGAACTCACGGTTGCTGCCAAGTACAGGGACGCTTTTGGCCCTCAACAAGGAAAGGAGATTGATAGAGTCCGAACCAAACACGAAGAGTATGTTGAACTGCGTCAGAGGGGTGCAGAGACCAGAGACAGACGTCAGCTCATCTTGGACGGCATCAAAAAGGCCAGAGAAAAGCAACAAGCTGTCCATGCAGACAAAATGCGCAGATTGCAGCAGTACGTCAACGCGCACAAACCACAGTCTGCTGTCGCTGCTTCACCGCAGGGCATCCCGAAGGCCAATCATATGTTCGAGGGAAGAAGATTGATGAAGCGCGCAGAATCCAGTATCTGGGAAACCGGCGATACTTCTGCCACCCCGTGTCGACCTACTACCAATCTACTTATTTCCCCCTTCAGACACACACCTAAGTTCCCGGACTCTCCATCTCTGGCGTACTCTAGCCCTCCCTCTCTGGCAACGCCTATTTCCCTAGCAGACCGCACAGCAGAGGTCATGTCCAGCTCCTCTCCACGTAAGAAGAGACGTGGAAGACCTCCAAAAGCCAGTCAGATGGACGACGTAGAAACCCAATCGCAAATCATATCCGAAGTACCTTCTCGTGGTGCCCAAATCAACAACGATGATTCCCCCGTAGCCAACAACCAACGTCCAGCGCCTAAACTTCAAACGACCAAACGCAGCAATAAGAAGGAATCACCTGCTCAGCGTATCTCGCCAGCCGGTGTTCGCCGTAGCGGACGCACCAAGCAACGAGTCAGCTATGCTGAATCGCCTTCTCCGTCGCCAGAACACTCTGCTTTAGACCAGCCCAAGCGGTCAACCAGAGCTACCAGAGCCCCAAGAAACAAGAGAATGTCTCAGCAAGACGACGTGTATGCTATCGACGAGGATGATGGCGGCGAAGAAGATCACGGTTTTGAGGATGATGATGAATGGCAGGGTGGCGATGGAAACGCAGAAGACGACATGGACATTGAGCCTACTCCTGTTGTAAAGGCACGTTCGAGTACAAAACGCACCGCAGTATCTCCCCCCGGCAGTTCGCGCTCCACTAAACGCCAGGCCATGATTGCGCCCAGAAACACTGCTCATCGTGGTTCTGACGACGGTGAAACGATGGACGTCGATGCTGAGTATGAATTGGACCAGGGATACACGTACTCTACAATCCCGTCGACGACCTCCAAAGGCGCTTGTGACATGCCCTCGACACCACAAACTCACAACATGGCCATCGAGAACAAGTCAAACCTGTTGTATAACGCCAAACCGACGATCGGTCCATTGAACCCTAATGTCTTGAACTTTCAGGGTCAGAATCCAGCTGGTCCTGACATGTCACCGCTGCGTCGATCAGACTGGTTGAACGGATTAGATGGGGCTGACGCGATTCTGTCATTAGCCGACATCGACGATCCTTACAACTATGACTTTGATGTGTACGCCATGAGCAAAGTCGTTGCTAATCTCGATGCTCAGCAGGGCTAGATCGCTTTTTGTGTTAAGGGGGAGAGTGAAATAATGCAGCAGAAAGTCGATCGATAGGGATCTGAACAAAGGGCGCAACGATGTTCGAGGAAAGGGAGGAATAGGGAGTATTACCGAAAGGGCATAAGCAGTGATGTAGAAGTAGACACATCGGGTTTACTCTCAGTATCCAAGTTAGTAGTCAAAAATTCCATTCGCCTAGTTCGATCACCAGATTATCAATGCACTTGTCAAGCAGAGCTGATGGGTTGTCCTAAGAGAAAACTTCGTATGATTCAGCCAATGGCTGGCGTAAGTATACGACCCGCGATAGAACACATAGTGATCTTTGAATATAGGTCTGTTCGAGATGTCGATGATCGCCGTGATACCAACATGGTATTGTTTTGGTGATGTCCGTAGAACCAGGTTCGGTGAAGGCCCAAAAGAATGAACAGAAGATTTGATTAACGGCAAGGCCGAGATTCCGCAGAGGTAAGCGTATAGAACCGATCCCTCTAGTTTCTGCGCATAGCCCTCTTCTTCCTACGCTCAAAGTCTCTGCCGATATCAGCACCGCCTCTACCACCATCGTCATCAACCTTTCTTTTCCTGCTTCTCTCCAAAGCGCCACCCACACCACCAGCACCGGTTCTTTCTCCCTTCTTTGTCAATCTATCAATGCGGCCAATACCCTGGCCCAGCAGATCCCACTCTTCACCACCAAATCCACCACGCTTGTTTCCGCCCTTCTTTGCTCTTTCCTTTTTGCTTTCTTTGGGCAGACGGACCAGGTTTGCTTCTTCGTAGGCAGTGCGTTCGGCTTCTTCTCTACGTTCGCGGGCCGACTTGTCGCGACGGCCGCCAGCGGTGATGGTGCTGCCGATGGAAGGTTGAGCGGTGGGAGCGCCGCTGAGCTCGTCGGCAACGTATTCGTCGATTGTGTTGCTGCGCATGGGTTTGCGATCGCCCTTTTCGCGGCGCGGGGATAGAGGTGTGGGCATGGTTGTTGCGTTTATACGGGGAGGTCTGTAGATGCCATCGCTTGGAGCTTCGGTCTTTGATCTTGTGGGTTCGGTTGCTTCTGAAGGACGAGTGAGGGCGGCAGGGTTGGGGCGGAAAGCGAGGCCGTCGTCCGAGTCTGCTTCTGAGTCGGAGCCATCGTCATCGTCGGAGTTTTCTTCGTCGTCTGAGGCTGCAGAGGTGGCAGCGGCGGCGGATTGTTTGGCTACGGCAGCCTTTTGGACGACACCGCGAGCTTCGTCTTCAGCTGCGCGGACAACCTTGTCGATTTGGTACTTGAGTCTGTCTTCCAAAGGCCGCACGCCCTTCTCCAGGTAGACGCGGTGCTTGACAAGGTCTCTCACGAGTTGATCGTCGAATTCGCCAGCATTGGTCTTCCCATCCTTAGCGCTGCGAATGACAGCCAAATTGCGAAGAGCCAGGGTCTGCAGATATGAAAGGAAGAGCTCGTTCTTCGCGTCCAGAAGTGTGATGCCATTTGCCGGAGGAAGGATCGAGTCGCTGGTGGGCAGCGCCGGGATGGCCGATTCCAGAGAACTCGTAAGACCCGAGAGTATTGATGCTAGGCTTGTATCCATGGTTGCTGCCATTGTGGTTGCTATGGTTGGTGAAAATATGCTAATCAACTTTTTGAGAAATTCCTAAAACATGCGGCGACTTTTTCGCCGAGAGCCTCTTCCGCCTTGTTTGACTTGTTTGGCCGCAATCTTTAATCACATGAAAGCAGGGTCCACTTTGACACAATTCACGTTCACCTTCGATCTTCAATCTCCTTCTTCTCTTGTTTCAGACTCTCGATTGGCAAAATATAGGGGTATCATAAAATACTGCCTCTTGAGAAAAACATACCCGTTTTCCACGCTTCATCATGTCGACGTAAACCTTGTTACTTTGTGGCATCGTCTCTCGGCACGCAACTCGACAAGGAAGCATCAAAGATATTATCGCTGTCGTAGAATTTCTTCCAAAGGGTTCAGTAAAGGCCATTATCGGTCACAGGGGAAATGGAGTTGAAGAGGAAAAGGCTTTGCGCACCTGTGAGGAACTCTTCGCTGCATGCTTGTTAGCCTATACTCGAGAACATCGGAACACGAAGAGAACTTACAATGATAGAGTGATGTATCCGTCACGGTCATCATCATATTTCTTGAACACATCCGTCATACGCTTCAGACTGATACACGCCTGCACGAATAGGTCGAAGCTGAGCGTCTTCTCACGTCCACCATGGTACGAATCATCGCCTCTGCCGCGTGTCGTCCTCGCAAATGTGTTGAACAGCAGCTGAACGAATTGAGGACTCAGACGGTAGCCAAAAGCGACGAGAGCATCCGAGAACTCTTGGAAGCTGATATTACCCGAGCGATCCACATCGAAGCGGTCGAATAGGTTACGCCAGGCAGCCAGGAATCCCCACAAGCCACAAAACTCGTCAAAGTTGATGGTGCCGCTGCGATCTGTGTCGAACATGCGAATCATCATGCGCACAGTGTGCGCATCGAAAGCTGTGTAGTCGCCATTGACCAGAGCGCTGCGCAACGAAGACTCGCTCAATTGACCATTGCGTTCTTTGTCTACGGCCATGAAGAGCGGCCATAAAGCCTCACGGCTGTTAGGGTCAGGATTCTGAGGCGGTGCTACAGTGGGAGGACGTTGGGCTTGAGGAATCGGAGGACGGTTGTGATAACCAGATGGTCGCGGTCCTTGGCCGTAGTTGGCTGGAGGCGGAGGAGATGCGAATGCATTGCGTGGCGGAGGAGGAGCACCAGCAGCAGCTGAACCTGGTTGGGCGCCGTAGCCACTGCCGTACCGCTGTTGTTGTTGTTGTTGCTGCGGCTGCTGGGGCGGGGGGTAGTTGTCATAACGCTGCGGAGCGGAGCCCATGGCGGGGGATTGGTGACTGGATGGGCGCGAGTACGACTGCGACTGCTGAGGTGGCGGTGGCTGTGGTTTACTGTGGTAGCTGGCTGTCGAAGACTGTCTTTGGGGGTGATTTTGCGACAGCATGGCCGCTGCCTGCTCGGGTTCGGCGTGTCTAGTAGAGCAATCAGCCGTGTCCGATGCGCGCAGCTTGCGAACGGGCGCAAACATACGCTGGAAGGGCGTCAGGGTTGCCCGAGTACCCTCGATTGTATGCCATTGTTTGTGTGTGTCGGTGTCAATCGAGTGAAGAAGTAGAGGTAGGAGAGGCGGCCGGGACAGGCATCAAGTATTCATCATCTGCCATGCATGGCTGAGCGCGCGGCCAAGGGACCTCAAGTCCGCTTTTGTTCCTTCTTATTACCAGCCCCACGACCGCCCCCACCTACTCACTGCCCATGACTCGATCATATACCGTTGCACTCTAGTCCGTGTTACTGCCGTATTGACCATGCTTATCCAAATTTCACATCTGCACTTTGTCTTCAATTCCTTGATATGCGTATTAATTTTGTCTCCTAAAAGTATTATCTAGATGCTGGGTTATGGTGATATCACTGTTCAAATAGGCTGTCAGAAAGATGCCACAGTTACTTCCTGCAACTTCTTCTTTTTGCTCATGCTCGAAAAAAATCCTCGCAACATTGCACTGTACCCGTTGACGCCTCGTGCCTCTTGGAAGAGCGCAATCATTACCACCTCTAATTATTCTTTCGGTCTCTTTCCACCTCCTCCTGCTTCTTCCTCTGCCTTGCGTTTCTTCTCGTCCTCCTCCTTGAATCCCGGTCCGCTCAACACCACTGGTGTCTGGAAATTGAGTGGACTCGGCATCATATTGTTGTCTCTCCCGAACCAAGCGTCAGGCCAGAATGATGATGGACTGGGCAAGAGATGGTTTCCGTCCATGACCCGGCTAGGTAACGCAGATAGCGGTGTTTCGATATGATCTCGCTCGCGATTTACATGTGGGTTTGTACTAATGGGCGGTGCTGGTCGTGCGAACGGATTAGGCGGTCCAGATGCACCAGCAGAGAGGACAGTGTTCGTCGACGGTGACGGAGGCGGAAGAACTACCCCTTGCCCAACACGAATCGGGGTGGCCGTCGCCGTGCTGCCATCCTTGGGCGATGAATCTGCTGTCGCGCTGCCTCCATCTGATTGCTCACTAGGAATCTGTACCTTTAACCGTGGTCGTTTTGCTTCCGCAGCCGCACCTCCGGGACGTATAGGTCCAGGTATTGAAGACAGAGAGCCCGTACGTTGAGGAGGTCCTGGAGGAGGCGCTTGCATGGTAGGATTAGACGTTGCTGGCGGCGGTGCAACTCCTGCTGTCGGTTGGCTGGTATTCGGGGCTGCATCATCAGTTTTCTGACGGGGTGCAGAAGACACATCGACCGAATGCGATCGGGGAGCCTCGGTCTTGATTACTGGTTCTCGGTAGTTGGAACTGCTCCCACCCCAATGCTGAGCGAGAAGTGAACGGCTATCATCAACTGGCGTAAATATGCTATGCGATCTTGCGTGAGCTGGCAAGGGTCTTGGCTGGGGCAGTGGGGGGCTCTGGAAAGCGTTCTGGTCGGGTTGTGGAGAAGGTTGTGCGCTGTGTGACTGATTCTGTTGATAATGCTGCTGTGGTGTAGGAATATGTTGCTGGGCGCCTGGATGAACCTGGCTCATAAAGTGTGGAGGGACGGAAGATTGCCTTCTTTGTTCCTGCAGATATGCCTGCTGAGCAGCAACCTGCATTTGTTGCTGAGTAGGTGGAGGGTAAGCGGCATAATATTGGGATGGTTGGACAGCGAAGCCTTGTGGGGTAGGTCGTTGCATGACAGGGTTCGGGGGAGGAGGGTGATACGGAGGGTTCGGAGAATATGAGTAGGAAGGTTGAGGAGCAGGAGCTTGCGACGGAGTACCCATGTGTTGAGGGACCAGGTTCGAACTAGTACGGCGGAAGTGTGAGACGCGAGACGAAGGACGTGACCCAGTTGGGGGCTGAGGGGTGGCCATGCGCTGAGGGAAAGCGCCATTTGGTATAGGCGGTGATGCAGAAGGCGTCGTATTTCTCATGTGCTGGAGGCCGGGTTGGTGCTGGAGAGGATGTTGAATCAAGGCTTGCTCTGGCGGCGAGTGCGATTCGTTTTGTTCGACAGGCTCATCATCTCCCTCCTCATCGTCATCACCGCCCCCTTTGCCTGCGAAATCAGCGGGGCCTTTGTGTTCGTGTGCGCCGCCATACTGTATAGAGTCAGCAATGCGTCGTCGCGAAAGTTGTCGCGAGCCGATTGTCGTAACATACGTATTGGAAACGTGCGACAGTCTCATGAATATCGCCGGACGAGAACTCGTAAAGCTTCTTGTTGTTGCCAAAGATAATGACGGCGACATCGACGGAGCAGAGTACACTCAACTCGTAAGCCTTCTTGAACAAGCCGCCTTTTCGCTTCAAGAAGGTGCTGCCACGCCCGTTAGCATTGATAGATTAACATGTAAGCGGCGGTCCCATACACAGAGCGGTTCCTGTCGTCTTTGATCGGGCGGATTTCAATTTTTCTTCGGCCCATGCTGTCGACTTTGCAGGCGTGAAGAGCGTGGATTGCGACCTGCGGCTGCAAAAGTGGAAAAGATCAAGGTCGCTTTTCAGACTTCATGCGATGATCTTGGTTGGACGCGGAAGGTGCGAATGGCTGTCAGAAGCCTGGCTGGGATCCTTTGCTTTGATCTTCTCGTCTCTTTACCGCCTGCTGGACATGCAGTGTAAGGTATGCAGGTCGCGTCGTCTTTGCTTGAGCTCCTGGTAAGTAAGTCTGCGCTGCAACTTAACGGTCAATCTATTATTGGAAAAGCTTTGGTCTGATCCTCTCCCACTCGCTCATGAAACGCTGCGCACAGACATCTACCGGCCTCTTCGGCTATGATCATGCTGAGTTTCCCAGCTCTGCACCCTCCCTTGGCGCTTGTCGTGCTGCCAGAACGATCCGACTGCACTAATTCACGCGACATTGACACAAAAGCACGTAGGTCTCGCTGCGATGTGCAAAGACAGAGCACTCGTGGTTTCTTCAATTCTTTCGACCCATGAGCTCTGGTTATTATTCTATGGAAACCAGCTTCTTTCTGCACACTCCACGCGCAAAGCCTCTTGAGCTCTCAGATTCAGACATCGAGATCATGCAGCCAGCTTCGACCAATATGCTCTTCTAACCATCGTCTTCAAGTGGATATCTCTTCAGATGCTACAGAACAGCTTTGAAAGTTTGGATTGGGTAAAGTGATCATTCAGTCATACTAACAAATCCTTAGGCCGTATATGCATCTAGGCTTGCTGAGGGTCATGGCCCCAATTCTTCAAAGACTTAGCACTCTTGCTATCGGGATCTTGCTTCGCTTTCGACTCCTGTGCTAGGTGTCTCTTATTATATGCGACCACCTTGCGCATGTGCGTGATATCTTCCTCGTCATACTTGCTGGGGTCTTTCTTGGGATTCTTCTCCAAGATCTCGATGATCTTACGACCGCTACAAAGATATTAGACCTCATGGAAATGGTTGTGCTGGGCCGTCTCATCGTTCAGATGTACTCACCTCTCATGCCCAATGGTCTCACCAGAGCCATCGTCCTTGGACCAGCCTGCGCCGGCAGAATCTTCTCCACCGAGCCATTCCTTCAACTGATCTGGACTCATATTGACGAGCTCATTGAACTCTCTGAACGCGGGTCAGCTTTCTCTTCTCAAAAAGCTAGGCTAATGCTGCTGGTCGAAAGGCGGTGTACTCACTTGATGACTGTGTCGTTGTCTTTGACCTAGGAATACAGTCAGCATTTCTCTTCGGCACTACGTTTCGGTGAGTCCGGCAGCTTCGACGCCAGTGTCACCATACGCCTAAAGCTAGGCGTTGATGGGAGTGTGAAGTGCATCCGGGATATGGCTAGCAGATGTTGCATTCTGAGCAAGATTCTTCTCCTCCAACTCACAATGTGCGCTGCGAACTGCTACGTGATATTGCATATGCGAGATTCAGGAGATCCGAAGAGCCATTGACGGAAGATATTCGAGATACGTACCATTTTGATAGTAGATATGGAGAACTGTCTGGTTGCTGGGTGTTTGATATACTGTGGACGCAATGAATATCTCGTCAGTTGAGTAAAGGTGCGCATGAGATGGATGAAGAAGCTGTGCTCTTTGAGAACAATAGCAGTTTCATTCCATCTCAGCAGTTACAGCTTGACATCATGCATGACATCATGGATGTTGAGAAGATTCATGCTCTATCACACTCATGGCTTTATAGAGCAAACGATATTCTGGTTCTAAGGCTGCTGGCCGGAAGTATGGAAGTTCGCACACTTATTGAGCGACAAACTGCCGCGATAAAAGGTCCTCTGCCGCAATATAGGGATAGCATGCCGCAATCTATCAGTGCGAGCAGAGTCGCATTGACATTTCACATGCTTGGTCTTTGCTCAAAACTAAGTTGCGGGTATGGGCCGTTGGCGTTAGAGAAGGATAAACAGCCCTTGATTAGCGCACCCTTGGTCGCCAGAGTTAAATTACTATACAGAAAGTGTCTCAGAAATGCTCGTCTTGCGGCGCGCGACTCGCGCTTGAGGATGCATCAGGGACCAGGGGTCTGCGACTGCGACTGCGACGAGAGCCGCAGAGGCAGGCAGGCAGGCAGTCTTGATCGCCAATGATGTGCTGGCACCCTTATGAGATCCGGGTACAGACCAGGCTTTGCCGCCGGCGACGTAGTTGAGAAAACAGGGACGCCAGTAATCGTTGCTGCACGATGTTATCAGATATGGGGGAGTCCTCGACCTGTGAGGCGTTTCGGAGCATGCACAGCTAACCTGCATGAAAAGTTCTAGCTGTTGATTAGGCCGGCCAGTTGCTCATGTTCCTCCTTTCTTCGACTCACGTATGTGCAGCGCATCGAATCAAGTCTGGCAATTCATGCAGTTCCATTCGGGTGGCTTGACGGAAAACTAGGATCACCGCCTGTAAGGTTTCAAATTACTTTAATAACTCGCGCATCCGGAGTATGTACTTGATGGTGCCATGAATCAACCATTGCCAGCACACCTTTCTGCCACTCCCCACTTCTTTCTCTCCTTTCCTCCTTCTTTCCTCTCTTCTGCGCACAAACTGACCATTGGCTCTTCGACTCCAGAATACAGACTGACGCACCCAATTGGTCCGCCAGCAACCTTGGACACATCAATTCATGCTTTTGACTGTCTTGCGCACATCCATACAATTTCGTCGATAGCCGACGAGCCCGCCTGTCGTCACCATGGTGTTTCTTTCAAAGGTCTTCAAGAGCAGGGATGCAAAGCCGAGCGCAAAGCACAAAGTACAACAAGTGGACTCGAGCCAAGGGCACATGCCTTTAGCAAAGCCTAGATTCGTTTCTACGTGGACCAGCAAACAAATCGATCCGGAGGACGTTGACGAGCTCATTCAAGTGTGCACGCTGATACTCAAGTCAAGAGGTACGCAGCTTTAATAGCATCACGGACGATGATTGCTAACTGAACCTTTTAGCCGAGGCATTGGACACACCCTTCTTACTCTTGCCGTTTAGACCAGAAACCGATACCGTACCAGCAAAGACATTCATCAACAATTTCTACAAGGGCAATCGTGAAGGGAACAAAAACTACACTGGCTCGAGCCTTCGCCGGGAACTTATTCTGACCGACCCAGCTGTATGTTTGCTCAGTCTTGTAGCCCGGACTCTGGCTGACATGGTTACAGATTTTGTGCAGTATTCTCAAATGGTGCTGGAGCCGCATGCCTGGTGGTGTGGTGACCTGGCCAGTCTATCATGGCTTCTCGTTGGGTGAACGCGGTTCGTGCTTTCAATTCCATGCGGCGCAGAACAAACAGCTGATTACAGACAGATTCGAACATGGCAAGAAATGCCTTCCATACTTTCATTCCTATGAGTGTCGATTCGAATGCCAGGAAGAACATCATCTACAACTTCTTCGACCTCTTGACCGCTATCGCCGCTCATGGCAAGACCAATGGATTTGGAGGCAGAAAATTATCGCGTATGGCAGGTTGGTGGGCATTCGAACACTCAGACAATGGAAAGGGCTTTGAAGGCGGCTACAAATCATGGATTACGTGAGTTGTTTTCCGCTCTACATATACACGGTTTGATACTGACTAGCGTCAGATCTGCGGATGCTTCTAGTCATCTGTTCTTTGGCTACCTCAGATCTCTGAACCCCGAAGCTCTGGATGGATTTACAGGAATCAACGGTCTACCACGTTCTATCCAGGCACTACTGGCGCAAACTGAGTATCCTCCGGAAGCGCCTGTACTCATGCAAAAACAGACGCCCAAAGTTGTCATGCTTGTGGATGTCGTTTCTCCTGGTCCTTTTGCTCTACTTCGCAGAGCTAACAACTTTGAGTATCGAGATGAAGATCTGCAGATATTCTCCGAATACGCTGATCCTGTTCAAGCATTGACTGAAGAATGCAAACGCGTTCTCCACTGCATCACTTCAGCAAATCAGTCCATCGCTGTGCGATCTCAGAGCAATATGAGTCTTGGTCTAGAGTCTCTTAACAGTAGAACAGACGAATCTTGGTCACACTTTCAAGACTTTGGATTTTCGTCACTCGGCGACGACTCTAATGATCTGACGGGTGCTGCATCTCGGTCAAGCCTGGAACCGAAGATATCAGGACTAAGGTCATCTCCACAGTCCCGTGCGAATGATGGCGGCCGTCCGACGACACCTTCTTGGGCTGACTTCTTGAATTCTGGATTCGTCGACGAAGGCAACAACGTAAAATCAGCTCCAATCAGGATGTTGATGCCACCAGACAAGATGCTTCCTCCGATCAGCAGCGGACCTCCAAGGTCATCCAATGGCTATCAAGAAGAGGATGTCAATCCCGGCGAACTAGCTAGCATCACAAAGTTCGATCTCGATGACTGCTTCTGGTGGGTCTGGATGACAAGTCTTGCCAGCGAAGAACCACCTGCAAGAAAAGCCGTCTTCGGTAGATGCGCCCTCATTGAGACTGGCATACTCCACGGCCGCTGGATCTTGCTGGAAGAACAGATCAAGAGCGCTGCTCCTGAACCGGGTGAAGGTGCTTATATCGCTGAGAAGAAATCGCGCTTTGGTTTCAGCCGCAGGGGAAAGCAAAACCGTAGGAAATCAGCGACTATACCACCAACCAGATACGATAGCCCTCAAGAAAAGCAGCAAGCTGCACCGACGACGCCAACCACGACCAGCATCTCCCCAGACCAGCAGGCAAGAATCAGGGCTGCGGCAGCTAATCTTGCTCGACAGAACGTCAAAGCTGAAGAAACATCGAATGGACAGCGACGCGGACGCCAAGATGATGCTTCCTCGATGAAGACTAACAGCGTGTTGACACTGGGTCTAACAAGTGAGGCGGCGCCAGCTATGAAGTGGGCCCACACGTTCGACAAAGAAGTAATGCGCAAGCAATATCTGGGCGATAACTTCGCTGGCAAAGGAACACCTGTAGATATACATGTTCCTGATAATGCTGCCATGCTCACCGAGGCACAAGGCACCAACAAGCCTTTGCCTTCTCCTGACACCCGAAAAGAATCACTTCACGTCTCGGACCATGAGGTATCCGCAACTCCAGATCAACCAAACGCAAGCGCAGAGGACTTGCCTACGACGCAGTCACCAGCTACCAATGCTGAGCCCCTCTCACTTAGTGCTTCCATCATCTCCGAGAAGCCAGTCGTACACAACGCTACAGAGGTACCGGCTGTACCCTCCGTACCCAAGGTTACTCAGGTGGGAAGGAAACCAGTCCCGGAGCGTACCAACAACGTTCAAAACCATCCGGCATTCAGACCCTCTATGGAAGGAAACAGGCCCGCTAATTCGGAGACCTCGGCTGTCAAGGCTGCAAGAGAAGCTTGGGAAGCGAAGGCGGCTACCTTCCGCCCGGATAAGCTGGCCCACGAGCAGAACAAACGTCCTAATGGTTTCAAGCGAATGTTCAGCAAAAGCGGCCACAAAAGCGATGATGGTAAGCGCGAGTTCAATGGTCAGCAGCCATCAGCTTCAACGACTAGCCTGGCACCCCCTTCTGAAATGAATCTCGGAAGGAAACTATCTCTACTGCGTAAGAAATCGACTACTCCCACTCCTCCAGCTCAGCCTGCAGTGCCGGTGACCGCTGAGCCACTGTTCCCACGCCGTAAGGTGGTGAATAATCTGGCAGCGTCTACCTCGGAACCAAGTCCCCCAGCAGTCAGCCCATTAGAGCCGAGTTTCTCTCAGCAACACCTTGCAGCTGATGATCAAATGGTGTCTCCTATGCACTCCGAGCACAGAAGCAATGGTGATGAAGACCAACAGCGTTTTGATCAGGGGCCGCTCTTGGATGCTCCTGCTTGGACGCCTCGCGAGTCGATCGATTCACATCTGCAAGCGCAAGCAGAAGCTGCTCATAAAGCAGACTTGGAGGCGGGACATCTAGATGCGCCTGGTGGATTCCCCGAGACTCCTATGGAAACTCCGATGGAACAGAACATCAATGGTCAACCTGAAAATGAACCAACATACGAGACTACCCAGCCGGTCGCGAACAACCTCGATAGGTGGGCACAAATCCGAAAGAATGCTGCCGAGCGAGCGGCCAGAATCAGTGAAGACCAGATATCTCGCCGCCCATCTCACATTACTTCTGGTACCGAGGATGAAGGCGACACTAGCGGCGAAGAGACCATCGAGGATCGAGTCGCCCGCATCAAAGCTCGCGTTGCTCATCTCACTGGCAACATCGAACGAGCACCCACAAGCATGCCTCGTTACTAATTTCTCCTGACCATCTCGACATACCTCCTTCTCTTATAATCTATGATCTCCTCGCTGTCAAAGGATGGCAGATGTCTGACACTCAGAACTTTCTAACGCCATTGACGAAACAATAATACCCCTATATGACCAGCCACGTACGGACGGTATTCGCCTTTCCACAAAAGCACATTCATTACGTGCATATCACTGGTCTTTCTTTTCCCCTTTTCTTCTCCCTTTCTTTGAGTTTGCTCCTTCTGATGATACCAATCTGCACTTCTTGGTCTTTGGGTTTCGTTGTTGTTTTCTTCTAATTTTCTTTTTTTTTTCTAATGGTCTGTACATGTTGCTACGTATCTTCTGAGTTCTGGTTTAGCGTTTTGAGGAAAGATAAATTGTGACTGTACACTAGCAAACAACTTAAGCAATGAAACCAGCTCAATGTTCAAACAGAGTTACGTGAACGGTGAAGTGATTTTTTGTATACCGACCCCACTTTTGGGGCAGGTGGGGTAATCCTGAAGTGGGGGATGAACTTGGTCATGTCATCACTACAACAACACTTCGACCACTTTGCAACAGGAAACCATCCATCCCAGTAGTTTGGACCGCATACCGTAACAATCATGATCGAAGGTGAAGACTTACTGATCTGCCCAACCTGCGGCACACAGTTCGATACACCTGCATCAGATCCACCATCCGGGTACTGCAGAATCTGTGACGTAAACGAGCAACCTCGAAAGACAATCTCGAAGAAACAAGCTAACTTGAGGTTGTCTATCGAATTAGGATCCTAGACAATACATACCTGCCAGTGGACAAGCCTGGACGAGTCTCAAAGCCGAAGCTGAAAAGCATGAGACCAAGTGGAAGCAAGATGGGCAGGACGAGCGCATTTGGTCTATCTGGGCAGAACCAAAGGTATGTGTATGAGCTTTGTTCAAGGAAACCTTCAAGAGAACGAGGAGGGAGTTTCTCATACGGCGAAGTGGGAAAGTGCGAACTGGGAGCTTGAACTATCCCAACTTCCCTCATCTTTCGATGAACTATAAACAATGGCAAAAGATGCTAGGAAGGTACAAACTCGAGCTCTGGCCTTTCTATATCTGCTCTCATCAACCTCAGTAGATACTTCCACCCCTTGACTAACTCTATTTACCAAATACAGCTTGGCATCGGCCAGCGAGCCCTCCTCCTGCAAACACCTCACGGCAATATCCTCTGGGACTGCATAGCCTACCTCGACCAACCGCTCATCGACTTCGTAACTCACTCACGATTCACTACCATCATAGTCCCTTGCTAACTCAGTCCAGATCAAGTCTCTGGGCGGTTTGACAGCAATAGTCATCTCGCATCCTCACTTCTACACAACCCACATCTCGTGGGCAGCTACATTCGACTGCCCCGTCTACGTCCATTCTCTCGATCAACAATGGCTTTCCCGTACGCCTCTTCCTTCCACCAAAAGGGTTTTGCTACAAACCCAGTATGAAGAGATTGTAGAGGGTGTTACTGCTATACAAGTAGGAGGACACTTTGAGGGAAGTATGGTTTTGCATTGGGATGGACATCTCTTCATTGCTGATACTTTTGTCAATGTGCCTGTAAGTATGCCTTTATATCCCAAATTGGATATCAACAAGAAAGAGCTGACCACGATGACCGATACAGTCCGGTTTCTACCGTAAAGACAGACCTAAAGGCACCACTTCTTTCTCCTTCATGTGGTAAGTTGTCCTGTTTTCTTTTCATCTTTCTTTTTGGCCCCCCTGCGCTCTCAATCCTCCTTCGATTGGCTGTCTGATTGATCCTGTAACAGGAGTATCCCAAACATGATTCCTCTACCTCCGGACACAATCCACAACATGTGGAAAGCGGTCAAACCATATGACTTCACAGCTACGCATGGCCTATTCACGGGTTGGGATATCAGAGATGAAAATGTCAAGAAGAGCGTACTCGAAAGCATGAAGATCCAGGTCAGAACACAAGGATTTGCAGAGCATGCATTGTTGGACGAGGAGTGAGTGGGCGAGATCAACATGCTGCTGCAGATCAGAATGTATACTGGGTTCATAAAAAAGGAGAATCGAAAGTTGTGAGATGAATGTCTTTTTATCCATTGAATAGCTACTGGACATGATGACGCCGAGATGCGCTTATGAAAAAATATATTCAACGCGTGATATGCACAATGCCGCCCAGAAGAGAAATGCTTTCCATATGGGTAGGATGAAGTTAGGAAGAGCGAGTACCGGCCCAAGTAGAAAATGATATCGACAAGAATGCGACAAGAAAAGGTATGGGTATCTTTTGAGATCCATGCTGGTTGGATGCATAGGGAAGAGAAAGGTATGTGTGCTTGAAATATGCCAGTCGGTTCTGATGTTCATTACCGAGCCATGATCGAAGAGAAATGCTTTACTGATAAGGAAATTGTCGTATGGTCATAAAGATGTTTGTTCGTAGGTTTCGAAATAAGTGTGGGTGTCCGTTGACAGCTGTAAGGTATCATATCGAAGTGATGCGTGCACCCATGGTGTTGCGCTTTGGTCGCAAATTCATGACAGACTGAAGCTCGCGGATCATGTTGGTGCTCGACTCGCGTTTGTCGCGCAGTTCGGAAAGACGCGCTCGCTCCTCGTGCATCTTAGCGATGCGTTCTTCTCTGGTCAAAGAGCTGCGTTGGCGGGGTATGTGAAGAGAGACACCTTCAAAGACTTCTTCATCAGAGCCTGAACCTGCAAGGCTGGATCTGTTTGACTTTGATTCGCCGTTCAGTGCGCGCAAGGCATCGGCAGGCCCACCTTCCTCAACAGCGGTCAGTCCTCCAAGGCTTGGAGCCGGCGAACGAAGGCCACTTGATGCTTGCGAGATACGACGTTCCTGCTTGTCGAGATTACTTGCAAGAGAAGCTTTGCCATTCTCCCAGGCTTGCATCAACATCTTGAGGTCGGCGCCAATTGATTCGTACTGCGACATCAAGTTTGGGCCAAGGTCAGTCAAGTCATCTGAATCCTCGATCGCCTTGGTGGATTCTTCTCTCATCAGAGCCATCTTGGCTTGTAATGACCTGATACCTTGAGAGAGGTCGGTGATCTTGCGAACCTGTGTGCGTAAACGCTCCCCGGCAGGTCTGGTAGAAAGTCTTGCCTCTCTTGGAATTGTAAATTCCTCAACTTCACGAAGAAGATCGCTCAACTTCTGTGCCCAAGTAGCAGTAGTAGTGCTTAGGGAGTTCATAATCTTGGTTGCGGCCGACCAGCGTGCAAAATCAGGATTGCCTCCATCAGCCTCAAGAGACATAAGGGAACAACAGACGACTCTTCTCAGAGTGCTGTATTGGTAGCTTACAACGCGGAGACTTCTGAGAGATTCCGGATCGTCTTCTTCCAAAGAGACATGCACAGGACTTACGGCCTCTTGAACAGCGTGGTGCGGAATATCGTAAACGTCCAGGTATTTCTCCATATCATCTTGATTAAGCAAGACCTTGAGTGAGATGGTTGCATCTCTAAAAGCAGGCAACGCTTCGGTGTAGGCCTTGTTGAGGGCTGCACGCAACTTGGCGCATTTTCGGTTGACCTTGACATCGTCAAAGCGGGAGATTGGAGGCAGTGGAGTGCTCCTGCGACTCGTTAGCAGACGTCATGGAATATGACAGATGTCGTCGTACAGTCTGTAGCCTTTGGACACAAGTTCAACCTCCTGGATCAAGGACAAGGCAGCAGAGGTAGTTATGTCAAAGCCACGAGCGTTGGTTGTTAGTGAAGAGACGGTATCCACGGCCTGGTGTCTGAGGTACTGCAGCCATTGTCGACGAACGTATGCATAGAATAGAACGCCAGCTACGGCAGCACACAGCAGTGCCAGCAATATACGGCTCTTGCTTAATCTGGAGCCACGAAGCCAGTTGAGCAGGAGAACGAGGACAAAGGCAACGCCGGCGGTAGCGGCGACTCCAGAGACATTCAGCGAGGCATTTGGAGCCAGTTCTGTGTTGGCGAATGGAGCACCGTTGATCTGGGTGGTGTGCAAGGAGCCGAGATCTGGGTATTCGTTCAGAAGTTGAGAGGCGACGATAAGATAGCGGAAGTGTTCGAGGAAGCGGTTGTTCTCAGCTCGGCCGATGCGAGAGTTGACGGCACGCTGTGCTATGTCAGAGAGCGTGTTCTGACCGAGGAAGGGACGGGGACAGTAGGCATACCGACCAAGCATGGTGAAGCTTGGATATGGTGCCCTGAGCAGGGAGACGGAGGTTTAGGGGTTGGGCGAAGCGCTTGAGCGAGGGCTTCTGGGGAGCGAGCGAGGGAGTGAAGGGAGGAGTATGCGCCGGGTCCTGGTTGAGGTAGTTGAACGAATCGTCGGCGGTGCCATGGCCTGCAGCATGGCATTAGTGAGTGCGTCGGGTCAAAGAGGCAGGCGCGTCTGGCGTGACGGTGACGGACCTTCGAGCAGGGCAGCAAGCGGACTATCGTCTTCAAAGTAGCTCTCCATTCACGCGGCCAATAACACTGTCCCTTGGTCTGTTACGTCTACCTCGTCACACAAGAAATGTCGAGGTAGAGGCAGTCACAGATGTATAAGTCGGAGATCAAGGTTACTTACAACAGGCACAAGGCCATCATATCCGCGCATCCAGACGTTCCCAGCCTTCTAAATGAGATGCGATCATGCAACGTGGAGTAATTAGCTTAAAGTTAGTTGCACAGGCCAGATGCAGGGACTTGCAAGAACACCCGTACCTATTCCCGCCATGCCCGTGACTAGGCTCCCTTCGTTTGTATACGCGACCACGAACATCCGTCGGCTCGTTGCTTGGGAAGACGAAATTGCGCTCGAATCTCCAAATCCATTCATTAAATAACTGCATTATTGCCTCTCGTCTATTACGCATTCCCTTTGCCACTTGCTCTCCTACCCCAACATCAGCCCTGCATCTCGCAGCTCGGCCAAGTCTCCCCCTGCTTTGACTACCGCCTTGAGCGCAGCCTGGCTAAACCTTCGTCGATTCTCCACCGCCTCCCTTTCACGTCGTGCTTTGGTCTTGCTACTGCCCGACGGTGCTACTCCGCTCAACAGCTTCTCGCTGTCTGATGCTGTGTAATTCACGAAACTGCTCGATGTTGCTCGTGGACTCTGCACCTGTCCTGATGACTTGCGACTGTGCCCTCTTGATGAAGCTGTCCGCCGTTGGCGCCGCCGAGATGACGGCGTGCCCGGTGAAGATGTTCGCTGCTGACGATGTGGTGTTGATGGTGTGCGTGACTCTCTTCTTGATCTGCCTAAATACATCTCGCTCGCCGTTTCTTCCACTCGTGACGGCGCAAGTGTAGGGTCGTAAGATATCCTCAAGCCTGACATCGAAAGGTCGTTATGATAGCTTGGAATCCTTGCTGTCGGCTGGCATCTCATAGGACCAAGTAGGTCGGTCTCGCCCTCATCACCCAACCATGGGCTGAAAGTCGGCGAAGGTTGGTGAATGTCCTTTGCATCGAACGAATTCGCACTCCATAATCTATTGTGCTGAGATGGTTCGGGATAGACACTCGGCACCACAGGCGACGGCTCATTCAGTGCTGCGATCGGATATGCAAGTGCTGCAGGGTTGCATGTCCCGACTTCCAGTCCTTCCACATTGGCGTATTGGTTGAACACATTATCGTATGCTGAAGTCCACTGCATCTCCTTGCTTGGTAGCTGTGCAAGATTGGGCCGTACAGGCAGAGGTCGAATCGGGTAAGTGTATTGGTGTGTGATTGATACCATCTTCAGCCTCCAGCACGTAATGTTTCTGTGAGGCCTTGTAATTTTGTTTTAGTTGCAGTGCAATACACAAGCCAGATCATGCAAGGTATTATATGCCGTGTCGAGCAGACCAGTCGGGTGGCTGGGACTTTGTATGGAATGGGCCTTTACAATGACCAATCTTCCTAATTGGTGCATGTCCCAGTTGCAGGCTTTCTTTGTCCTCAGATTACATGCCTCACCTTCTGTCCACCTGAATCTAGGGCGATTTTTGCCGCAGCGTATTCCAAGTGCGCTACTCGATTTCACTCGAGGAAGCGATCGCGGACCATATCACCGATGATTTGACTATACAGAATCAGGAAAGCACACTTCTACTCGAGTAGTATGTGCATTACCAGGGGCAAGACTCATGTTCGAGCGCATTGTCGTTCCAGGAATGCTAGCCGCCCGTCATGGAATGTATTTCCCAGCCTCCTGGGTCCTTTGTATCGACGAAGACCTAAAATCAGTCGGGTCATGCAGTAGCCGCATTCAGAAAGTTGATGAAGGTGCGCGGTATCCTCGCTCACGGGAAGTGATATTGGAAGGGCTTGCGTTTGTGTATATACAGGGGTATCTACGTAAAGATCGACAAAGCTTATTTGTCGAGGTTCTTGAGCTCGGGCATGAAAGCCATACCTTGACCACTCTTGCTGTCCGGCTCAGCCTCGCCAGACCTGTCACCTTCAAGAACACCTCCGGCACTACGGTCCTTGACATGCTGTCTCAACATTGCCAAGATTTCAGAGTTCTTCCAACGCTGGGGAACAGGACGATAGGCAGGCTTGAAGAGACCAACGGTCTGAGCCCACTCACCAGTACCAGGAGGGCGAACATGTTCATCTTTGGCAGGCTTGCCCTGAGCTACAGGAGTTGCCTGCTCGGAACTGCCTCCTTCGGCGTATTCCATGGTGGTAGGTGTAGGCTCCTGTGTAGCCCAGTAGTAGATGTCCCAGTCATTCTCATCGAGGAAAAGATCGTATTGCTGAAGTTGCTTGGGTGTCATGGTTTCGAGGTAGCGATCGGCGAAGGTGGACATAAGGAGGTCACTCTCTAGAGTGCCTCTTTTCCTGCTTTGGTCTGTAGGGTACAATCGTTAGCAAAAGCTCGACTTTGTCAAAAGAGCCTGAAAGTGGTTGGCGACGAACATAAGAGTCTAGCCCTAGTGGTGTTGGTATCCTCGCCTGTCCTCCTCAAAGGCTCGACACGGAAGGAACCTCCCTCGAGTTCACCTACTTCAAGATCGGCATTGACGCCAGATTCAGGCTTGCCCGACTGAGTGCCTCCAGTCATTCTCTCGGTGTTTTCAGGCACAGAGTCCTTGGCGGTGAATTCGGGATCGACTTTGGTGATCAACTCAGGAGGGACATTGTCCTTGCCGATGCTGGGCATCTCATTGGCGATGGTCGAAGTAGTGTTGGTCAAGTGTAGGTTGAGGGGCTTCTCCATCTGGTGCTTGCGGTATTCTTCGACTGTGTCATTGGGGCGAGCGGCACTGAAGCGTCCAGCACCCGAGCTGAAAGGACGCACAGCGCGAGGGACGGTGCGAATGGATCTGAGAACGAGTCTTGCTGAAGACATTTTGTGTATGTATGGTGAGGAAGGTATGTACAAGTCGAAGAGGATGAAGAGAGCTGCAGCTGCTGCTTTGGTCTGGGGTTCTGACCTCGGTGTTCGAGATCTCTGGCGCGCAAAGCAGACGTCATCCTGGAATCATCATCGAGCCTCTGCATTTCCACAAATTTAACGTTGTGGACAACACAGCACAATTTGATAAGAATCGCTATCGTACTTGCTCTTTTCGAATGCGTGTCCGAACTAAGGACCGCTGCGTTCCTGGATGGCTTATGTGCCGCCTTATCTTGTCATTAGGCGAGCGCACCACATACAGATTCTGGCATGAGGAACGTTCGTAAGACTCGTCCAAACCTCGAATATTCTTACTATCATTCCCAGTTTCTAGCTCATCTATCGTTCTTTTGCTAGAAAATTTTGTCACTGCGATATGATGGTCGAATGCTAGTCTCTAGGCCCTGACAATCAAGCATACAGACATATACAGCTTTGTCTGAACATTCATTGAGATGCAAATTGAAATTAGACATGGTTTGGTTTGCGTGTCAGTCATATCCATCAAAGGACCTTCTGGAGCTCAGCGTGGATTATGCTTGTCCCACCCTGAGTCTGGCGTTTGTAACATTCTGAATCAGATGTGGGATGATTGGCAAGCAACAGTTGCCTCATTTCCTGTGTTTGTCACTGGTGGTTTGAGCCTTGTAGATGAAATCAGGAAAGAGCAGAACATTACATGGCGAGCATAAGAGGGTAGGCGAAACACAATCGCAACTTCCCTATTGACACTCATCCAACACTTGCATCTTGGATCTTCTCGCCCACCCAACTTTCACTTCAACACCCACCTTCGAACTCTACTCCGATTGTTACATGATCATTATCCCTGACACCTGCATTCATCGATACAGCGCCCTACTGCCATTACACATTTCTTCGTCAGCAGTATCGCAATGTCCAGCGATCCGACCCTTGCAATTCCAGTGGCCACATCCCGTCCTGGAGCATCTCGCACAAGCTCATCCCAAAGCGTGCAGCGCTCTGTTGAACGCATCGATGACCGTCAGGACCTCGGTACTGTTGTCAAACGCGGCATCAGTCCAGCACCAGACAGTACAGCAGAAGTGGGTGCAGGCAGTGCGGCAGATGAGCGTCCCACGAGCATCGCCATTCCAGCCACCAAGGCTTCGAGCACCGCAGACCTCAGATCTGGTTTGGCCAGTCCAGTGATCCCTGATGGTGCTGTCCAGTCAGTTGTCCTGAGTAGCGGATGGATAGATTCTTGACTGACCTAATTGCCCAGATCACTTATCGCTAGCATCCATGCCGATAATCCAGGCAGCAAGACTCCTACACCTGCAGACATCCCGATCGCTGTGCTTCGTGCTGGCGTTACCCACAAAGCTTTCAAGGTGCCCAATCACCTGCTCACCAGCAAGGTACCCTTCTTCAAGAAGCTGTTGTCAACCACACCATCTCCCAGCGATGAGCAGCTGACTTTCGACTACCTTGATGAGTTTGCTTTTGCACTCTTCGTCCGTTGGTTGTATGGAGGCAAACTTCAGGGTCCACACGACTTCCATTCGGTCCAGCATTATCTCGGTCTGTATGTTATTGGTCAGAACTGGGACGTCGAACCACTTTGCAACAACAGTAAGTACATGGTCCAAAGAGATGGCTGTGCATCAGCTCACCCTTGGTAGCCATCGATTTGGTCCGCTTGTACTACCACGAGAACAACATGACAGCACCTACCTTCCGCCTCGAGTACATATACACCTTTACCAAGACGCCCAACCACATGCGCAAGTTCTTGACTGAGACAGCTGCATTCCGCGCACTCTGTGGCGAGCCGGCAGCCAAGGGCGTCTTCTTGTCAGAATCCATGAAGACACTGATTAGCAAGGGTGGCGACTTTTCGGTTGACTATGCTCACTCTCTCATCAAACTCTCCAAGGACGATTTCCCTGACCCCAGAAAGGGCTCCAAGTGTGACTGGCATGAACACGCTGACGGCAAACTCTGTGCGAAGGAGGATGTGGAGCCATACATGACATCGTGAGCCGACTGCTCACAAGGATTCGTGGGTTGAGATGGGCCAGGAAAAAGGCCGAGTTTGCTCTTGCTTCATGTACTGACCAGATAAAGGAACGAGGGAGAGGAGACACGCAAAGGTGGGGAGAGAGGCTGTAATTGCTGATACAGTACCTATGAACCATTGCTGCATATAACGTAGCCGCAGCTCTCCAACCTGAAATGACATGAAATGCATTATACTGTCCATCTCGTCTAGATAAGGTGCTTGGATCTGTGGAAATGTGTAAGCTTGCGAGGACTGTCAAATGTGATGCAATGACAAACCTGAAGTAGGCACGCAGGTAGACGATCTGCCATGCGCCCAGACCGACCAGCATACCCATGGTACCAAAAGCGAACCACTTGACGCGCTCGTTGGTGCTCTCATTGGTGTCTCTCAACTTTTGTTCACGGACACGAAGGTAGTCCAGCTCGGCGACAACCTCGGCGACCATCTCTTCAATTCTGCGCAGCTCGGTCTCAACTGGCTGAAGCTTCTCGCCAGCTTGGATGGCAGACCAGTCCTTTGCATCGGCACCAATGTCGATGTCGAGTTCAACGTGACGGCTAGGGTTCGGGCCTCCGGCGTCTGTTTCATGAAAATGGTTAGTCTGATCTGAAACAGGTATAAACAGGATCAAGTAAACGCACTGGAGGTCAGGATGTTCTCGAAGCAGACATCGAAAGCGGAATCAGCGTGAGAGGTGAAAGCGTAGCGACCCTCGCCAGCGACGTCGCGAGGTCTGTGGTAATCGTTGCCGACAGCATCCTTGATCTAGATGAGAAACGTGCTGTCAGCATCTCCTTTCAATTATCCTTATTGTAGTCGAATTGGAGGCACTCACGTGCAGGTTCAGCACTTGACCGTCTCCTCTGTGTCCACTAATGGTTGCCGTCACAACGACGAGCTGGTCCTTTGCGACAAAGTTGCGAATGCAGCGTTCCTTGCTCGCCGACTCTGCTCCGGGATGTGCCTGGATGTCGAATTTGAGGGCGAAGCTGAGGGGCAGCAATGCCAGTAGGAGCAGTCGCACCAAGAAACTTGTTCGCGATTCCATCTTTTTCTCCTTGTCGTCTGCTCGCGAGCCCTGGGTCGTCTCGAGTAGGGTCTTTGTTTGGGCGTGAGAGAAAGTAGCGAGCTACTCCTTTACTTTTGTTTGGTAAACGACAGGTAGCGCCTTCCCGAGAAACGATGCCCCGGATCTCCCTGAGCTGCTCCCTATTCAACGCCAAGATCTCAGTTGTTGGTAACACCCTGTCTTGGAAATACATATCATCTGCTCTCTCTTTAATGTTACACAATGATAGTTCTGGCTCTAATGTGGTACAAGACACTCTCATAGTGCTTCCAAATGATGTTGCAACCATACGAAGTTTCGGATGGTATAGTATTTGAATGATGTTCATAGCTTCTTTGGCCTGCACAAATCCTCATCAGCTGCACAAGTGGGGTATCATCTTTAAGCGTTGGACACGCTTATCAATACATTGTGGTTGTCCACAGTAGAACACCCCAACTCCTAGTCTTACAACACAGAAAACACCATGTCTCAACAAGGAGCATTTTGGGTGCATACTGAAGACTGGCACACGGCCGGCGAGCCTTTTCGTATCGTCTCGGACCTGCCACCACATTGCACCACGACAGGAGACACAGTATGGGACCGCCGGCTCAACATCATAAATCAACCAAACCACCCACTAGATCTATTGCGTCAGTCTCTCTGTCACGAGCCAAGAGGCCATGCCGACATGTACGGAGGCTTTATCGTCCCTCCTAACGACTCTGGTGCCCATTTTGGCGTCTTGTTCTGGCATAGAGATGGCTTTTCAACAGCCTGCGGTCATGGAACCATCGCCTTGGGTCGATATGCCGTGGCAAAGAGACTCGTAGAATCTGTCCGAGAAGGGCCGGTCAAAGTCATCATCGACGTGCCATCCGGCCGCGTGACAGCAGAGGTCAATTTTAGAGACGGCAAAGTGGTCCATGTGAACTTTATCAACGTCCCCAGCTACCAGTATGCTAAAGACCTGCCTGTAAGCGTATCGATACCCGGTGCAGAAGCTCTGCAATTCAACGTCGATCTCTCCTGGGGCGGAGCTGCCTGTGCATCTGTTGATGTCAGTGATATGACTATAGAGATCAAGCCAGCCAATGCTCAACGCTTCATCGGACTTGCTCGCCAGATCAGGGCAGAGGTTGGGACACGTGGAGACCACAAAGGTACACCTCTGTATACCATCTGTTTCTTCAGGACACTCAGCGACAGCAACGAAGCCATTGAACAAAAGAGTATCACTGTCTATGCAGAAGGCGCTATCGACAGATCTCCTTGCGGCAGTGCGACTGGTTCTCGAGTGGCCGTCTTGTTAGCACAAGGAAGGTTGAAGGGCAACAAGAAATTGATCCATCATTCCGTCGTCAACACGACTTTTGAAGCCAGAGTCATCTCTCAGCATCAGGAGGAAGGATCAGATTATCCGACATGCATACCCGAAGTCAGAGGAAATGCTTATCTTACTGGCCGCAATAGCTTCTTCATCGACCCGAGCGATCCAACATATCCTGGTTTCTTCTTCAAGTAGGAGAATGTGGGCAAGTTAATGAGGAGAAAGGAACAGAATTTGTATTACATCATGATACAGAAAGGGTGACTGTCAATCAACTTTTTACTCCAGCCCTTTTGCATCAGCTCGTGATGATTCTGGGACTTCTACATAGCTGTCCTCGAGATGCAGCGCTTCCAGTACGACTCCCTCAGACGGATCTACCTTCAGGTAGGTCTTGCGACCCTTGATGATCCAGAAAGCAATGGAGACGACGAGCATGACGCCAAATACTGCAATCGCGTAGTTCATGTCTGCTCCTGAGGGGTTGGGCCCGCTTGGGAAGAAGAAAATGACTGTTGTGATGACACAATAGATCACGCTGATCCAATTGATCACAGGTCCATATCTGCCGAGTGCAAATTGCCCGCCAGCAGGCAATTTGTTGCGCCCCACAAGCAAGAGAGTCAAGATAGGCATGGCGTATGAGATTGTCAGAGCAATGGTGGCCACGCTTAGAATGGCCTCAAGCACTGTGTTTGCAAACAGATACAGCACGCCCACCAAACCGATAAGGACTCCTTGAAGCAGCAAGGCTTGCGGTGGGACCTTCCACTTCTTGTTGACTCTTTTGATGTACTTCGAGAAGGGCAAGCCGTTGTCACGAGCAAAGCCCCAGGTCAATCGACTGCCGGTTGTGGTGATGGAAACGCCCTGACCCAAGCTGTTCATTGTGAAGAGCACGATCAACACGACAGCACCTTCGAGACCAACGCAGTCTTGAACGAGTTGCATAAATGGCAGGCCGGTCGGCGTGTTGAGAACTTTGTCGAGGTCTTGGATACAAAAGAGACATACGAGCATAAACAGGAACCCAGTGATGGCGCCTAGGACGACGGACAGCCAGATAGCGCGGGGAGCGTTGACACGAGGGTTGGGGAGCGTTGACACGAGGGTTGGGGAGTTCTTCTATCATGTGGACGACCTTGAACGCATGAGTCAGCATGTGTCTCGATCGTGGAAGGTCAGTGTACGTACCGAGTCAAAAGCTGTTAATCCATAGGCCGATTGAACAAGACCAGTGAACCAGACCAACCCTGATGGCCATCCAGTCTCATTGATCCAAGCACCAAAAGCGAAAGATGCCGGCTGAAACTTGAGCCCTTGTTTGGTGCCAACCGAGATGAGCAAAGCAAGACTGAGGATGAAGAAGAGGGCAGCGAACTGGATGCCGACGATGTTGTTGAACCAAGGAAGAATCCTGTCATTCCTACAGGCTACCAGGTTGAAGACTGTGAAGACGATCGTGATGCCCAAATACACCAGGAACTCAACCCAGCCTGTTCCAGCACCTGCCCACTCCGGATCGTACATGAGCTTGATGCCGAGTAGAAAGTTGGTTGCAAAGGCCACAAGCGAAGCATTGAGCGTCCACCAGCCAAAGGTGTTAATCCAGGCACACATGTATGATGCGAATCTTCCGGTCGGTGTGTGCCATAGCGAGTGCATCCAGTAAGCCTGTCCCAGAGCAGTAGGCATAGCGCTGCATAGCTCACCCAAGCTGAGTGCAACACAGAGGTTACACACAAAGACAAGCACAAGACCCCACAAGATTGTGATGGGACCGCCATTGTTCAATCCAGATGCTAGGTCTTGGGCGAATGTGCCATAGGTTCCTAAGATTGAGAAAGCGAGGGCGAGCATGCTCCATGACGAGAACTTCCTTGTGAGTTCTTCTGTATGGCCCAATGCCACCATGTCCCGGGCATCCTCGTAGCTTTGTCTTCCGACGTCAATGGGCTTCGAGTCCATGACTGCGTCTCCGTGCAGAGATGAGCGACTCATCAATTGATGGTTGTATGCTGCGTCAATTGATGATGATACTTCGAGAGTTCACTTGAAAGCAAAAAACTGTTGGATGCCACATAACAAGCAGAGTGCGAAATCTCTGAGTGTTATATTGCAGCCAAAGTGCAAAGATAGGCGTTACTGCAATACATGCCGTCTATCCAGGATCCATATGCATCCTCCAAACCAAAAAGTGATAAGAAGGAGATGTTCAATCTCATGACCAATTCTGAGGCGTAATTCTTTTTCCCCGCCTTTCGTGTAAACTCTAGTTGCGAAGACATCCGCCTTGTAGCCAATCTAGAGGGCGGAAAACACAGCCTAGATCCATTGTTTCTTGGTGACAACGGCCACGGACCAAGAGTGTGACTGACACGCGACTGCATTCGGAAGGTTCATGCGGAGAGCGTGGAGCTCCGGCCGATCTGCTGCGTTGTTTTTGCATTCGTCAGAGGTTCAAAAGAAGGGTCTCTTTCGCAACGGGATTGGCGATATGAGTGCCAAAGGGGAAAGCACTCGCGATGGCATCTTGCCGTCGGCTTCGCCCTGAAAAGGGCTCATGTCACTGGGTGCGCGGTTTGGTAGGCTCGAGGAGAGATTGGTATCAGACAGCTGACGCTTATCGCTTGTCTGAAGCAGAACATCTCCTAAAGATACCTAAATGGTATCATCGAGGGCCAAAGGTCTGTTGGTCAGCCGTTTTTCACGAGTCGGACACGGAATGCAGAGGTTCGAGAGAAAGTGGTTGATGATCAAGAAGGAATGACATGGCTGGCGAACTTGCGTCCGTGCTTGGTGCTGTCACGACTCACGCGCGACTTCTCCCGCATTGAAGTCATCATCTCCCTGTTCCCTGCGGCTCTTCACCTCTAAAATACTCAGCAAGTTTTGTTGTAGGGCCACATGATCGTGTGGTCAACTAGAGAAAAGATGTCTCGCCAACTCGTCTGATAATCCACTGTAAAAGCCCCCAACCAAGAACCTCCAAGAACCATCCAAGGCGCTAGCTGCTTGTGCTGGTTCGCGGACACGACCCCGGTCACTATGATACGGTATACGCCTATAGCTCAAGTGCTCTTTAGACTGATACAAAGGGGAAGAGAAATGCGTGCTAAGTCTAGCACCGAAAAAGTTCACGATTATGATATCGGCACTGGAAAAGACAGGAGACCATACGATGCCCTGGTAGGTGTTGCAAGAAGTTCAATTGATATTAGCTAGCAGATTGAAGCAACCTTCTATAACGGCAGAAGGTCAGATTCAGCCGACTCTGCTAGAGGAAGTCACCATTGATTCACCCGAGATACACCTGCTCTGACTTCAGAAAGTAGTAGCAACTTGCTTGAGCACTGCACAGACCTTGCCGCTATTCATCGAACTTGCCTTTCAAGTCTGCCTTCATCTTTTCAAGCTCAAATACCACTATAATACGACAGGATCGACGTCTTCCCCTTACCAAAACTTTGGCAAACAACGGAGAAATTGAACCATCCCCCATGCAACTACCCCGCTTTGGGGCCCCACGGATGAGGGGACATATATGCGGAGAAACTATTCATCCAACGATTGCATGGAAGGACTGCATTTGTTTGAGAGTGTTTCAGGGCTTTGAAGGGTAATTTGATGAGAGATTATGCATCCAGGCAGCATGACCATGTTCTCCGGCGGGACATGATGCCTGGATTGTTCTCATATTTGCCTGGCCCAAGACTGTAGACGATGTATAAAGATAGGGATGTCTAGTGTCTCAAAACAGCAGATCAGCAATATCGAAGAAAGCGACATATCTTCCAGATGCGTTCTCTAAGCACCAGGATTAGCGTTCTGGCTGTGGCCACGCTAGCTACCCAGGCAGTCGCCCTACCCTCGAACAACAAGCCTGATCCTTTCTCGAATGCCTCCTGGCCTCTGCCTCATAACATTAGCGGCGTTTCTAATCCCGGAGCCAACCAGAGTTATGATGGCTGGGGCGGCGTCCATTTACACGACCCATCGGTATGTTACATGGCTCGATAGTCCTTATGACATCAAACTGATTGGTCCTAGATTGTGATGGGTCCAGACGGCCATTACTACTCGTTCTCAACTCATGGACTAGTTGTCATCAGCCGTGCTTCACAGCCCAACTCGTTGGATGGCTATTGGGAACCAATTGGCTCAGTTCTTGAGGGATCCAGCATTATCAACAATACCGGAAGCACTGATCCTTGGGCTCCTGATGTGCATAAAGTTGGAGACACCTACTACTGTTATTACGCTGTCTCACAATTCGGCAGTCAGTTCTCTAGCATTGGACTTGCTACCTCGAAAACACTGAAACCTGGCAGCTGGATCGATCATGGCGCAGTCCTTACGTCAAACACTACTGCTCCTTCGCCATTGAACATCACCAACGCAATCGACGGTAACTTGTTCATCGATCCCAAGACCAAGATCCCTTACCTTACCTATGGCAGCTTCTGGAGCGACATCTGGCAGTTCCAGCTAGCTCAGGATCTGCTTAGCGTTGTCTGGTCTCCAACCCCTACGCAACTGAGCTTGGATCCTGTGAGTCCGCAAGCAGAGGAAGGCGCATACCTAAGCCGTCACGATAGCTGGTACTATCTTTGGTATAGTCATGGCTCATGCTGCGGCTACAATGTATCTGCTCTGCCTGCGCCTGGGAAAGAGTGCGTATCCGCCTGTGTTATGTTACTTAAGTCTGATTCTGACTTACGATAGATACTCTATCCGCGTTGGCCGCTCCAGATCAGCCACCGGACCTTTTGTCGACCGTAATGGCGTAGACTTGAAGAACGGTGGTGGCTACATTGTCTACGGCAGCCATGATTATGTCGTAAGTCAGCTGCCCTATCATACGCCTAGCATATGCTAACCGACTTGGAAAGTATGGACCTGGTGGTCAGGGTGTCCTCACAAATTATCATGGGCGTGATGTCTTGTACTACCACTACGTGAACACCATCCAAAACCCCATGTACCTCGATGAGCTAAAGCTACTCGGTTGGAACTACATCGATTATGTCGAGGGATGGCCTGTTCTAGTCTACAACTAAGAAGCTTGATGCTTCTGTGAGCTAGGATTTGCAGCATGTATGGTTACAGGCTCAAACACGCTTGGAAATGGTCTGTGTTGTGTTTCTGGTGAACCCAAGGCTTTTGTGAAGGCGTTTCTGTCATTGAGCAAAGCTACACTCACATCTAATCTTATGGAGTCTGTCCATTTCCCCTTACTGAACCTGCGACGCATAAGTCTCCTTCAACCATTCTATGATGGCGGTCTTGCCTTGCACTTCAGTATGCATGCCTCCTGCTTGCCTAAAGCAGATGGCACGTCGACGCGCTGGTGTCAGAACCAAAGGGTCACCGTTGGCGTCAACAAGTTCGCTGGTCAATTGTTCAATTGGCTGATGAACAGTCTCAATGTCGATACCAAGTTTGGAGATGCATTGGGTAACATCGGAGTCAATATCTGCTTCGCCAGAAAGGAACAGCATGGGCCTCTCGTGTTCGGGCAGCTCAGAGTTGAGGTGCAGGACATCGAAGCCCGATCCATAGATGCTGTTCCAGTCGGGTGCTGTGGCTTGATTCTCAACTCCAAAAGCGTTGATGAGTCTTTGACTCTCTTCAAGATTGCCATTGATGGTCGGTCTGGCCTCCGATTTTTGCTTCGCAACAGCGCCTTGTCCCCAGATGAGCTTCGAGTCGGCTGACAGAAAAGTGCCGATGAGCCGGAAAGTTATGGAGATGCGCATGTTGCCATATGCGGACTCGGCAGGAATGTGTTCTGCAGCCGGTCGCTTGTCAGGCATGATACCATGCAGCCAAGACCCATTCGTCTCCAGACCCATGACGAACATACTGTTGTGCGGCATGGGAATTCGCTGTGTCACGCGAGATCGACCGTCTTCGGCGTTTAGCTGCGCATCGGGTGTGGGCGTTGTGTCGCGGGATCTCTGTTTGTCGTGACTCGATCCAGGATCCTGCAAGGCTGTGGGACGCTTAGTACGAAGCCGCATAGTGCGCTGAGCACCGAGCGAGACATTGACGATCTTGCTGCCATGCACAATGTCCAGCGTCTTGTCCGAGTGTTCAGAAATATGATCTTGTCCGCTTCGGTACAGCTGTATCAAAGCATGATTCAGCTTGTGTCCGACTCTTTCTTCAGCCTTCTCTTTGATCTTGGTGACGACTGGGCTCCAATGTACAAGGGGAAGCGATTGGTCCGAGGGGTGTCGATAGACGGGCATACTGCCGTCAGCGTCACTGATGTCGCCTTGGCAGCATACTAATCGTGGCACTTCGCCGGCAGCATGATACATGCGCTGCCAGTGAACTTCGGAGAACAAGTCCTGAAAGGCTACCTTAGCAGCTTCAGGCTCGAGCAGGTTGTAGAGTATCTTTGAATCGCCGCTTCCGATCTTGTCGTCAGAGCTTAGTAGAGTCGAGTTCTTCTGTCTGATCTGCAACTTCCGCGACACCCGCCTTGGTGGTGTAGGTACAGTCTGTTTGTCAACGTGCGTCTCCATTGCAGCTGTTCTGCGCGTGCGATAGTGATCAGCAGCGACTTCTGCTGTGGCCAGGTCGTCCGAGTCCGTCTTTGATTGGGAGTCATGTAACACGTGAGTCTCCACCTTGCCCGATTCTCGGGACGAACGACTGAGTTCATTCAGCATGAGATCTTCGAGAGCGCCTAGAGATGCCTCAGATGGGGTTGCGCGAGCGTGGTCGGCTTGCATCATGCGCGACTTTGGCTGGATTCTTCTGTTCTGCGCGTCATCATGGTGTCGTCGGCCTCCAACAAGCCTTGTGTTTGGCTGACGTCGAGGATTTGTCGTGTCTGGAAGTTGAGAGCTTGCAGGTTCTGCATGCTTAGAGGGAGTGTGCTTTGCGTCGTCTGTTATATTCGGTTGGTCATCGCCCAGTCTCAGACTCTCGAGATAGCGTTCGAGGCCGCTGGGAAGGGAGGGTTCACGTACGATTCCTGACTGATCTTCCATGTCAACATCAGATTGTCCCGGCCCAGTTTCGTTACCAGACTCATCAGTGTGTGTCTCGCCTCTCAGTCTCGACATGACTGACGCCGAGGTTGTTACGGATGCTCCCATGATCTCTACGAGCTTCTGCACAGCTCGATTGTGTCTGTGTTTGAGTCTGTAGTTGAGGCAGTCTTCGACAAGATTGATCGACAGACCATGTTGCGCAGCGTCCAATGCTGTAGCATAGACGGAAAGATTCGTAGTGCAACCAACAACGTAGACTTCTGTGATGAGCTTTGCGCGTAGCATGAGTAGCAGAGAGGAAGACGTGAAGGCCGAATAGTACGATTTGACAATCTTAACGTCCTTAGGTGACACCAAGTCTTTGACTTCTGCCGATAGTTCAGCGCCCCAACTTCCTGGCAAACAGCAGTTGTCATCTGGGTTGTCCTGAGAGAGAAAGAGGTCTTGGTCGACACCCGAGGGTGGGAGTGCAGAGTCTGCTTCCAGCTCTGCTGCTCTGTCCATGGTTCGCTGGACTAGGCGGTTGATCCGGCGATTCGATCTTACGGACGGGCGGGAGGGATAGTCATTCATCTCATCGTCGCTGCTAACTGCTGGTAGCACGAGTCCATCATCTGCAATCACCATACAGCCAGAACCTGACGGATGATTGACAGTGCGCTTGCCGCGATACTCGGTTGTGATCCAGAAGATCTCACCGTACTCCCGAAAGGCAGGGACGAGCTCCTTGATCCTCTCCAGATATCCAGTAGCAGAGTTGACAGGTAGTTTGCCGGCGGGAGATGTGAAATCATTTTGCAGGCCAACAACCATCAGCGCTTGACGAGTCGATACCTGATTTTGGCTCCCCGAGAGGAGGGCCGACAGGAAGGACATGAGTGAAGAGAGTGTAGAGCTTCAGAAGTAGCAGGAAGGCAAAGACTGTCACAAAGACGTTGACATGGACACGGATGGTGTGACGAAAGAAGGTTCGTTTGCTTGTCTGTGCTGTAGTGGGGAAGGTAGAAGTATAGAAGCAGAGTACGAGTAGGATGGACAGGCAGAAGGAAGTGATGAGAAAAAAGTGGTTCAACGACTGGTAGGGCAGATGATAAAACACAGCACCTCCGAGCGAGCAAGCGACCCAAGAGAACGGAACCTCAAATCAGTCCATCCTAGTCACAATATCTGTGTACGCCGCGATTTGATTTGAACAAGGTCTGGGCACGGCGACGAGCCCGACAGAGTAGATGGCAAGGCGTAAGTGACAGATGATGACTGCATGCAGAAGCGATGAGGCCGGGAGACAGTTGGTATTCATGAATCTGGAGATGGTGAAGGCATAAACCTTAGAACAAAGTGGAACATGTGTAAGGTAGGCGCAGGGACGTCTTGGTGGATGGAATAAACGAGCGCGACCTCGGTGCACGGGCCGGCGAGGCATGCGCCAGTTGCGAAAGACACAGGGGCTGATATCAAATCATTCATGCGCGGACAAGACCGACAAGTCAAGCACGACAACCGTCCAACAGGTTGTTGAGACTGTGTCACTGTTCATGTCATAACGCGCTTCTATCGAACGATCATCTGGCGATTTTGTCGATACAAGCGCCTGTAAAGCAATAGATCTCATGGATCTGCAGCCCTGTCGGGAGAACCTGCGATGCTGCAGTGTCAACTTATTGGGCATGTTTAACGAAGTGCCGCTGTGCCGAACTGGATCCGATTTGTTACGGGGCAGTGGCACAACTGCCGCTTGTCAAGACGTCCGTCTGAGCTCCATCTGGCATGAATCTTTTTTTTTTTTTGGGGGGCTCGCTACACTAGAACTACCTAAGAGAGACATACATGTCCCACTAAGCCTCTGTTTTGAAGTGACTGTCTAGAACCAGCTATACCAAGGGAAACTATTCTACATGTAAGGAATATGAAATTACCTTAGGATGAGTTGCATGCAGCATGTACTCTACAGTCCGCTGCAGACAAGAGAGATTTGGAAACGCAAAGCGCTCGGGCTTGCCGAAACACAGCGACCTCGTCACTGCAGCAGCCACACCACAACGGACTTGTGACCTGCGCACCAATCAACTTGTCGCGGTGGAGGCTCATCAGCACTCCCCATCATGATGCGTAAAACGGTCGCGCCTGAGCGGTCGCGTGTTCGTCGCTTGTTTCATGGCCAATCCAAGGAAGTAGAAACCCTTTTCCTGGAGAAGAGCGGGAGAAGCATTCGAGAAAGCTGTCGGTCACTCTACAGTACTCTACAGTACTCTACAGTATTCAGTCGCTTGCGGTCCGATAGATATCACAGAAATCTTCAAAAGTAAATAATAATGCTTGTTGCCAAGTTCCCAGAGCCCCTCTGGGATCGCTTGATTTCGGGTCCCACCTTTTGAAATAGGAAGTATTGAGCGAACACCCGCGAACTCTGTAGTGGACGACCAAGGCAAGGAAACACTCAGACGCAAAACTAGTTGGAGCTGCAGGATCGCTATTCGAAATGACTCGGCAGGCACACAGGTCCTCCATCAATCGTGCATGGAACAAATTCGGTAAAGTGCGATCGCTCTTTGGCGTCTGGCCCACTCTGCCCACAGAAGGGTTGTGGCAACCACGTGTATAATTTGAGTAGGGTCAATCTATCCTCTTCGCCGAACGCATCTAGAGTACAAATTCGTAAAACAACCCCTGGTTACGACAAATGGGGCTTGGGTGTTCAGGTACCTGAACAACAACATGTCTGACGTTGACAGTCAGCATTTTTCAGCGCAGGGATGATTTAGGGCAGCATGTCGCGAACCACTCGGTTCTGCGCCTCTGCCGCTTTCTCCATCGAAACATTCTGTGACAGTCTGTCTGTCGCCGCAATTGCTGATGCATGTGCACTTGCACGTCATGGCCTAGCCCCTATATAGGCGATGCAATAGCTAGAGGGCATATACCATTCCACAACGACTGCTTGTGTTGTGGATTGCTGAAGAATGTGTCGAAACAAATCATTGTTCGGAGGTAGTTTGGTGGCGGTATAGTGAGCCATCCATCATTGTTTCACTTGGCAAAGAAGTTGGTGATTTTCTGAGAGCCATCCTTAGCTTTGGGTGGTGACTTAGCTTGAGTATTGTTGGTGACGGAGCTTCTCATAGTACGGCCGGACGCAGGACGACTAGTGGCACTCGAGTTGACCCCTGCCTTCTGGATTTTTGGTGATGGCCTTTGATCATCGGAATTATCAGGCGAGTGTTCGCGTTTGAGCGCAGTCGACACTTTGTTTTCCGGAGAGTGACTGGGTTGAGGACGAGGAGCATTATCTTCTGTGTTCTGAGGGTCAATGACAGTAGCGCGTTCTTCGCCAGGCTCTTGCTTTATCTTGCCAGCGGCAGACCGAACGTCGTCTTCCTCCTTCTTGATTGTCTCCTCCTCGTTGGTACTCTTAGCCTGCTTTTTCTGGTTGCCAAAGAAATTTGCAATATTGTTCTTGTTTTCTTTGCTGTCAATGGGAACGATAAAGGATGGAGAGTTGTTACCGACTTTGCCGACAGCCTTGTCAACTTGGTAGCACTCGAGCTCACCATGGTAGGGCTTGAGAAGGGACTGCAATTCTGTTGACCATTCTGACCTTGCAGGATCAAGCCATGTCTTGAGGGCATCGGAGCCGTTGTCAAAGATGACGGGCATGCGATCGTGCAAGAACTTGAGCTGTTTGTTCGAGTCGGTCGTTATGATAGTGTAGGTGTAGAGCTTGTCAGGCTGACCCTCGTACTGGACGCAGTCCCATAGACCAGCAAAGCACATGAGCTGGCCGTCCTTTCTCTTTACAAAGTGGGGGACTCGATCTTTTCCGTTGTTCTTCTTGAGCCATTCGTAGAAGCCTTCGCATACAACTATACATCTCTTGCGTTGCTTCATGGTGTTCCAAAGGCCACCCTGTGTGGCGAGAGAGTCGTCTCTGCAGTTGATGGTACGCATCATGTTGGCATAGTCTGGTTGTCTCTTTGTCCAGAAGGGTATGAGGCCCCATTTCATGGATTGCAGCTTGTAACGGGTCTCTTTCGTAGCAGCGCCATCGACGAGGGCAGTCTTGTCTTTGTCTTGTGGTTGGGTACCAGCGCCCAAGTCAGGGACGTCTGCGCGGTAGACCAGACCGTGGTTGCCAGGAGCGAAGTTGTAAGTCTGACGAGTGTCATTATCATCGTCGTCGGGAGCCTCGTCGGCGGGCATGTTTTCGTCGTGCAGTCTGCGACGCACTGCCGAGGGTCGCAGTGACAGGGCGTACCTGCCACACATGGTGAAGTGATAGCGTGTTCAAGCAAGGAGTTTGTTGATCGAAGATGAGGGGCGAGGGAGATGGAAATGGAAATGGAAGACGCGCACGACCGCGTTGATGACGTCTTGCCGAAGCCGAAACACTTTCGCTTTTACTTAGACCAGAGGTCGAGCATTGGGGAAGCTTCTGAATTGTTACACGCGCACAATCGCCATGTTCTCACGACCGGCAGCGAACGCCTTGCGAGGCGCCTCGACCTTACGGACGGGCAGTAGACGCTGCCTCTCGTCTTTTGGTAACGCCAGAACACGACCTCAAATCGCTCTTCGTACTAGGCCCTCACATGGATGGCAACAATCTCGCGGCAAAGCTTCCTTCGTTCGCGGCGCCAAAGAACTCTGGGCTGCTCACCCATATCTGGTTTCCTTGGCTGCTGCTGCCATTCTCGCTAGCTCTGCTGGCATTGCCTACGCCAACTACCTCTATTCCACCTACATCATCGCCTCGTTCCACAAGTATCCCGAGCCCGTCGCCATAAAGCTGCGTCGAGCCATCTGGTACACAAACATCGACCTCGACCCCAAGAATGCTCTCAAATACTACAAACAAGCCCTCGAGATCGCCAATGAGCTCGGCATGGACCCCTTCTCCGACGAGATCATTGGCGTCAAGATCCAAGTCGCCGGCTTGATGGAGAAGATTGAGAACTACCCAAAGGCCATCCAAGTCCTTGAAATCCTCAGGTCCGACTGTCTAGCTTGGGAAGAGAAGTTTGGTCAGCTCGACGATCACAAGGAGAAGCGCACTCGCATCATGAAGTTGCTCGTCGCAATGTCCGTCAAGCTCGGCGAGCTGTATTCGAACCAATACGTCCAAGATGCTAAGTCCGCAGAGGAGAGACTCGTTTGGGCTTTGGAAACTTCTCTACGCGAGAAGCAACGTAGACAAGAGCCCGCCGTCTTGGAGAAAGAGGGCGAGTGGATGTCCGACAATGAGATGGGCGCATCCATGGAGGCCTTGGCTCACAACTACGAAGAACAAAACAAGCACTACTTGGCCACTCCTCTCTTCCTCCAAGCTCTGAACTTCAAGGCCGAGAAAGACTGCCATTCAGTCATCCTCATGAACAATCTTGCTATCTCAATTGCCCAGCAGAACCCTCCTCAAAACTCAGAGACAAAATCTCCTTCAAGAGCTGTTCTGGTCGAGAATGCCAAACAATGGGCTCAGAAAGCCCTTGACCTTGCTGCTGATATTCAGCCGCCGACTCGGGACGAAGAGTGTGATGTAGGCTGTGCTGTTGCACTACACAACCTTGGTTCGTCCCCTACCTGGACAATGCTCTTACCATCTGCTAACAATCTTCTAGGCGAGTTTGCCGAGATGAACAAGGACATTGCGGAAGCCAAGAAGCGTTACAAGGAAGCCGTTAGCCTTGCTAGAGCCATTGGTTTCCAGGATGGTCTCGAGAATAGCTCAGCTGCTCTCAGACGACTCTCATAAACCACTGTTCGTTTGTGCTTTGTTCCGCTACTTTGATACCCTGTGCTGCAAACCTTGGGCGGGTAAACAGACTATTGTACATATACTTAAAGTCGTCATGTCGAATCGCATCCACTCATCTGGACAGCGAGTCCTGTTCACCTCCTGCATTGCCTCCCATCTTTCATTTGTGTGGCTTACAGCTTTGCATAAACAGGCTTCGTCTTCTTTATGCCTGCTGTCAACGAGTCGGTCACATCTGCTGTGTTACAATATGCTGCATTCCACACCGACACATATTTCAAGCCTAGACGCACGAGTCGTCAGTACAGCAAACGACAATGAACCATATATAGACTTACCCTCTTGCACCGAGTGATCTCTGGAGTAGTTCAAGACCTCTTTCGTACCCATGACTGCCACTGGGCTCTTGCTGGCGATCAGCTTTGCTTTCTCGACTGCTTGGGCCAAAGCCTCGGCCTTGGTGTCGTACACAGCGGACACGATGCCATTTGTGAGGGCTTCTTGTGCAGTGAATAGCCTAGCTGTCAGAGCAACATCCTTGATGAACGTCATTGGGACATTAGCTTTGGGCAGACGAGAAAGAGTGCCGATGTCTGCGGCAAGTCCAATATCAACTTCCTTGACTGCGAACTTTGTGGTAGAAACGCAGATGCGAATATCGGCGCAAAGGGTCATGTCTAGTGCTAAACCGAAAGAGAATCCATGCAGTACAGCTATCACGGCTGTTCAACTACAGTCAGAATCGAGTCTGAGCGTTCTAAACAGTTCAGGATAAACTCACGCTTCTCGCATTTCTCGATCTGACTGATGTTTGCTTGGAATTCATCAATGTGGTGACGAAGTCGGTGTGCCACTCTCGCAGGATCGAGTCCGTCGTTTCCAGACAAGGTTCCTGCGTCTGCTGCTGCTTGAACATCGAGACCTGCTGAGAAAGCTCTGTCTCCTGCGCCAGTCAAGACCACGCAGCGCACCTCCTGGTCGTGAGATAGACGTTCGAAGATCTGACCCATGTTCCTCCACATACTAATCTTTAGTTAGTCTCTGGCTGATCATCGGCCGTAAACATGTGCAAGCTGATTGTTGATGGCTGATATGATAAATGACTCGTGCATGTACTTATAATTGATGGTCAGAAAAAAGGCTCTTACGTACGTGTCGTTGAAGGCATTCATCTTCTCCGGTCTGTTGATTTCAACCTGCGCGACATATTCTCCAGGAAATGTGACGTTAAAGTACTCGTAGTTGTATGTTGATGCCATTGTCAAGATGTTTGTGGTTCACAGAATCGATGAAAAGTAAAACAGAAAGAGCGAAAGAGGAAGATATGCTAGCTTTCTGCTCAAAGAATAGTCTTGTACTCGGCTTATGGGTCGTTGCAACTCTCTTGGTAATGCTTCTACCAAGGCTCTTGTGTCGACTTAGTCTTGGTGTTGGAAGCCAATTAGCAAAGGAGGAGCTTTGGGGAAGAAGCCAGCCGAGGCATCTCTCGGCTGGCTTCGACCGCTCCTTCCTCCGAGCGACTTGCAGCTTGTAGAAGAGACGCAGATGCAGCTGCCTCCTTGACTGGCGAGAGAACTGCGGCCTGACACCTGACGTACCACACAATAATAACCATTTCCTTACGATTCAGGATTGCACAGCCTTACGCGTCATTGAAACTTGACACATTTCTGGAAAGCACAACCAACACCATTGAAGATGTTATTCAACACTGGTACCATCCTTCCACGTCGCATAGGAAGACCGGGTCTCCATAGCGGTGCTTGCCCTAAGCCAGTCCTCGATTTTCAAGATCGAATCTCTGGCCGTCCATGACGCTGTATGGTTTGGGTCGCGTAATCGCGGCAGACTCATGACAAGGCCTCTGATGATTTTCGCTTGAAACCAGACTCGATTAATTTGAAAAAAATAGGCATCGACATTGACCCGTCAAGGTTGGCAGATCTCAAGGATGACCTGTGGCTGACCGAGCAGTTCGCTGTCTCAAATTCAAGCCGAAACAAGGGACGCGTGCTTTCCCCAGTGACGATCCCGCATGGCCTCGTTTACAGATCTCGACTTCGCTGCAGGTTTTGAAGCCCGTACAGAGCAAACAACCAACCGAACTATCCGGACCATGACTTCGGTCAAGAAAATTCATCGTGTCGTCGTTTTTCATTAGCTCGTTACGAGAAGATACCACTACGATTGATAGCGGGCTATATCGATCTATTGATATACCCCTGATATAAATCCAGAAATGCAAGCTTCGCACCAGGTTCGTGTGTCATGCTTCCACACATCTTGCCGGCCTTGAGCATATCAAATTGGGTACGGTGCTGTGTACCTGATGATCTTCGCCCATTGGAAACTTGGGTCGTGCAGATGCACACGCAGCCGTGTGCAAAGCGTGCTCAGCCGTCTTGTTACGGGCACTGGCAGGCTTCCATATGGTGTCACTGCTCGTGTTTGGTGATCAGCAATCGTATTCTGAGAAATCCTCCAAACGAGCCTCAAGATTTAAATGGCAAGCAAGTATGACCTTCTGAGGTCCAAGAGCTTTTGTGCCTCTTGTCCTGTCTTTGATCTGATTGTTCTGCTACAATCCCACTCTCTTTAAAAACATCTTTCCTTGACAACCATCATCGCATCGCTCGTTTCGCATAATCGACATCAAAAACTGTCATCCCCAGTTCGTGCTCAAGAATGCTCACATACCATTTGGCGGCGATCACTGGACTGTTCGCAAGTCAAGCTATCTCTGGAGGACTCAATGTCCCATTGCCGGAAAACAATGTTTTCGACTACGTCGTGGTTGGTGGTGGCCCAGCAGGCCTCACAGTCGCGAACCGTTTGAGCGAGAATGCTGATGTCCAAGTCTTACTGCTGGAGACTGGAGAAGCTGATAACTATCCTGAGAGCATCATGATCCCGTACTACCAAGGCGCGGCTGGATCTGTCAACGGCAAATGTGGTGGGTTCAATTGGTACGAGACATGATGCGTATGGACACGGCTAGACACATCACTAACAAAATGGTAGGTGTGACCAAACTGTTGCACAAACTTATCTCGATGGTGGCAGCAGAACGATACCACAGGGCAAAGGCTTGGGTGGTGGCACCCTGATCAATGCCATGCTTTGGAACCGTGGCGATCGAGAAGATTACGATACTTGGAGCCAGCTCGGGAACGATGGCTGGGACTATAATTCGCTTCTGGAGTTCTTCCAAAGGGTAAGAGCAACATTGCTCCTATTAAGTTCGGCTTTTGACAGTCAGACAGAGTGAAACTTTCAACCAGCAGCCTTCAAGCCAGGTTGCAACAACCTATGCTCAGGGCTATGATGCTTCTCAGCATGGTGAGGCTGGCCCCCAAAATGTTTCGTTCCCGACCTTCCAGTACCCGGCTAGCCAACAGTTCTTTGCTGCACTGAATCGCATGGGAGTACCGACACAACCTGATCCTGCTGCGCCCACCGCAAAAGGAGCTATGTACCTACCTCAAGGCATTTCTCAGCGAAATCAGTCTCGTGCAGACGCACGTCGAGCCAGGTGGGATCCTGTTGCAGGTCGTGAGAATTTCTACGTCTCCACTGGTCAACACGTTCGCCGAATTCTGTTTGATGGTGGCTGCGCTGCTTCTGAAGATAACGCTGCCCGAGCCGTGGGAGTCGAGGTCTCAGCTGGACGCGATGGAAGGGTATGGACAGCTGTAGCAGCTCGTGAAGTTATCCTTGCTGCCGGCGCTATTCGCACTCCTCAGCTCTTGGAATTGTCTGGTATCGGTGACAAAAACGTCCTTGCGAAGGCTGGAGTCCAAAGTCGTATCAACTTGCCCGGCGTAGGAAACAACTTGCAGGACCACATGCTTATGCATATGACACAAGGCTTCAACAACCAAAGCTACGTGTACCCGAACATCATGCAAAACCAAACCATCAACGACTGGGCAAGGTCAGTGTACTACCAGAACCGTACTGGACCTTACACATTTGGGCCTCCAGATGGTAATGGCTTCTTCTCGCTCCCTCAGATTTCGGACCGTGCACAAGAGATCGCTCAAAACGCCTCTTCGTTCTCTGATGAAGATTATTTGGCTGAGGGGCTAGACGACAGTGTCATCCGTGGCTACACTCGCCAGCGTTCTCTTCTGATCCCTGCGCTCAACAATAGTGGACGCGCTGTCATTGAGTTTCTGCAGGATAATGCTGGTAACACTCAAATCTCCAACCAGCGCCCTCTTACACGTGGAAACGTTCACATCAACGGAACAGATCCCTTCGACTATCCTACACTCGATTTCCGATATGGCAGCAACCCCATTGATATGGCTGTCATGATGGATGCATTGCGTTTCAACGATGAGTTGTTCCAACAACCAGAACTGCAGATTCTTCAGCCAGTGCAGAACGACCCGCCTCATGCGGCCAGCGATGCCCAGCTACAGGAGTTCTTGAACCGCGCTTTGGGTACTGAGTTCCACCCCTCATGCACTGCCGCCATGATGCCCAGAGACGATGGTGGTGTCGTTGACCCTAATTTGCTTGTGTATGGGACACAAAACATCCGTGTGGTAGACGCCAGCATTTTCCCAATCATTCCTGCTGCTCATCTCGAGGCTGTCATTTACGCTGTGGCTGAAAAGGCCGCAGACTTGATCAAGAAGTCCAATGAGCAGGGTAATGTTCCCTACCTACCTCTTGATCAGACTCAGTGTACCACAGCTCCTGCAGCCAACGCTAAGCGTGCTGCGCAGGTTGGTCAGCTCGAGGCGTATAGTTCTGCTACAGCTTCATACTCAGCATCGTCGTCGTACTCCAGCTCGACTTCGTACTCAACCAACAGCACTGAATCCTACAACTGCTCATCGAGCATGCCCGATCTTACTGGATCTTCGGGAGACGACGGACTCATTGGCATCGTCAATGGCTATCCTGCCGTAGGGTACCCGAACTACAACCCATCAGGGACTAAGGGATTCGATATCCTAGCATCTGATCGTCCAGCATCCATTGGTCTTCCTGTTGGAGCTGCACTGAAATGGGCAGACTGTCTTATTGAGGGCCTTGTTCTTGATCCTTTTGAAGGTCTCATTAGAACTGTTGACGGCGTTGTGGATGAAACAGGCCATGTGCTTCAAAACGCAACTGGTACTATTCTTGGAGGTGTTGGTGATGCTCTGAACCACACTGATGAAGCCACGGTGAAAACATCAAGTCTTGCTTCTGGTATCTTGAGTGGGATGGCTGCGAGGAACGAACGACGTTTCGTCGCTTGAGTGCTGAATTCAGTCCACAGAAGGACCATTAATGAATGATATTCCGTTATTCTTGTACTGATCGCGAGTAAATATAGTGCACCTCCTCCTCATGTGCTAAAGTATGTAACGCGCGCGCTGTCAAAATGCACAATACTAGTAAGGATTAGAGTGGTATCCACTGAGAAGCGATTAGACATAGACTCTCTGTGGACATGCCTATGTTTTCAGAAAACACTGTGCCTTTGTGTGGCGTATACTCTGCTCTCTGTGTATTTGGAGGACGATGGACATAATTGAGAGTTACAGACTTGGGCACACAGGGAGACTGTAGTTCTGGTTTACATAACGACGCACAATGAATTGTGAAAGATGTTGTGAGCTTCAGTATGGTTTCAATGTTCAAAGGCACGAAGATGGTAACTTGTGGAAAGCTATCGAAAAGGTCCGTGCATTTTTGAGGGACCAGATCGATGTCATATCGCCGCCGAGAATCATCAGCGACTTGAGTTAACATCGCACAGCTGCTCAGACATCTCTTCTTTGCCTCATACAAACCAATCCACCTACATCAATCGCCCACATAACCTCACCACCACACACCTCTTTCACCCAACCCTTCAACCACACACAACACGCATTTCACATCCACCATGTCTGACTGGGACCAAGTTACCAAGATTGGCAGCAAAGCCCGTGGCGGCGCTGCTGGCCCTCGCGAGACCGTCATCAAGGGAAAGAGCGCCTTGAACGCCGCTCAGCGCAGCGGTGGTATCATCTCTACCGAGAAGAAGTACGCTACTGCTAACGTACGTCAACTTCCTCCCCTCACCTTACTCACCACAGCTAACACGCGACACAGGCAGCTAGCAAGGGTATCGAAGGCCAGCACTTGACAAAGGTCGACCGCAGCGAGGATATCGTCGCAACCAAGAAGGTCCCCGATGAGGTCGCCAAGGCCCTCCAGCAGGCCCGTCAGCAGCTCAAGAACCCCAAGGGTGCCACCATGACCCAGAAGGACCTTGCCTCAAAGGCCTCCGTCGATGTCGCCTACGTCGCCGCTCTTGAACGTCCTGGTGCCGACTGGCCAGGCATGGACTTCGTCCAGAAGATCCAGAAGGCTGCCAACGTCCGCCTTACTGGCTCTAACATTGGTGCTCCCATGTTCGGCCCCAAGAAGAAGTAAACGAATGCAGACACGGAATGAGTCTGCTTGCTTTTCTACTCTTCTATGCTGTCCGACATCAGGACGAGCTCAAAGCTTCGCGTTCGGGAAAGAGAGCGTTTAATGGGCATGCAATAACATCATCTGCATCCCCGGTCCATTTTTGTTGGTTCAATCACGAGCGGGCGTTCCATAATGACGAACAGGAATTCATGACGGTACAAGAAAGAATGGATCAATATTAAAATACATCGGTTCAATTCTAGGGTTGAATGGTCATGAAGCGTGGAAGGATTGGTCGGTTTCATCTTTTACCTTCCGGCACTCGAAGAGCTTTTGCCTACTTCCTTTCGTAGCTTCACAATGCAAAGCCATGCAACTGGATGTTGCCACCCAAATTCCTTATTCGCTCTTCCTAGCCACTAACATAGTGCCTTTGGTGCTGCACACAGAATTCTAGACCAGCATCTGATGGCAAACGCTAGTAGCAAGTGTGCTTCTCCGTCGCCAAAATCGCCGAAAGAGACAAATGGTCTGCAAACAACTTGCATGCGCAGATTCTGTGCTATAGGTGCGAATATATCTGAATCTCAGCTAACATGCACTGATTGCCGAGTCTGCAGATTGTGTAGATGCGGCACATGAGGGCAAGGCTGGAAGCCATCTTGACATGCATGGCAGTTGCAGATCATCACCCGAGAAGAAGCACTTTCCGCGTCTGGGATTTGGTCTTTGGCACCGCTCTGTTTCTGCACGCAGCGACTTCGTGACGACTCAATTTTGTTTCTGGATGCTTGACTAGTAATGTTTGGTTCAATGCGGCGAGTAAAGGCAGGGTTGTCTAAGCTGTGCTGTATGACGATAGTAGGACAACGAGCTGACGAAAGAAGATAGCTAGCACTCCCAGCTATAGGAGTGGTTAAAACCATCAATTACTCAAAACGGATAATGGTCTCCATTTCGAATCTCTCAGTCGGAGCCGTCTTTATAGGGCAACACAAGTACATGCAAGCAACCTGGACACAATTTGTAAAGGCATCATGGGTCTGCGTCGGCGGCAAGAGCGTTTGGAGTGTTTCGTACGCCATAGTCCGACCTAGGCCTTTTCCCTTGACTTGCCTTTCTCTTGCAGCGAGACGCATGCATCTGGTTGGTCTAATGTGCTGATCCTCAGGCATGCAGGGATGTGCTCTGCTCGACAAGGCATGAACTGGAGTTATGGCTCCTACTCACAGTTGCCGAGATCCGGAAGATATATCGTGATTGACGCTGGAGCTTCGAGAACGAGGAAAAGGTTGCTCTGCCGATCTTTTGCTCTGCCAGCGACGCATGTTGTTTTTCAGGAGCAGCGTCTGGCCTCTTGTGACGCTCGATGTAATTCCTCGTGGACACTTCATTAACTGATCTGTTATTCATGAGGATTGTCGCTTTTCTTGGTCCCTCTTTTGTGTAGTGCCAGCAGACCTACACCGTTCTTGCTGTTTCATTCAATTCGACAGACATCCAAAGTCAACACAACTATCATCGCTGAACAGCAACTCCCTTGAGCGATGCCTCTCGAAGTCGATGTTGAGCATAGAGGTCGTTCTCGTCGCAGGCAGACAGGCACGCTGTCTGAATTGACGTCCACAGGAAGACTTAGAAAGGGAACAAGAGGCAAGCTGGAACATGGATGCGTGTTCTGTGGAAAGGTGACACTAGCAACGCTTTCTCTTGGTCAAAGATGTCCGCTGACTTGCATCAGGTTTACACTCGTCGAGAACATTTGAGGTAGTTCGTGTCTGCTATCACACCTTCTGAATTAACTGATGAATCGGTAGACGCCATCAACGCAAGCACAAGAGAGGTGCTTATGCCTGTAATGCCCCTGGCTGTACATGTACTTTTCACAGCCCAGCTCTGCTTGAGCGGCACAGACGTCACGAGTATGTTTCCTGTCAACTTTTCGTTTTGAGTTGTGCTTACTAGCATTTACAGTTGGTGCTTTCCCTTCGAGCTTCCCGAGATATACCTCTTCCGCTGTCCATCTCATCCCGAGCTTGCTCATAGGTCTGGAGCGAATGGTGGACGCTCAACTTCGGCTACACCAGTCAGCCCTTCCGATGATGGCGCTGTCTCAAGCAGTCCAGCATCCGCGCACGCAGACTTTGCTTCAAGTGCAGAAGATACCTTCAACATCACAAGCTTTGCCCCACGAACTCAATATCTTCAGGTGCCGACCTTGAATGGTTTCTATGACAGGCATAATAGAGGACCCTCACATCGACCCATAGCAAGGTCGGGAAACAGCTCTCCAGCCGTCATGCAGAGAACCCAGAATAACTCCCCACCGAGCATCCTACCTGGTCATCCAAAATCAATTCCAGGGTATTTTACTTACGACACCTCTGACGCGTACGGACTTGGTACAGACTCAACGACAGGACTAGACCTTCCGGTTCAGGATGATCACACGGCTCAAGGACATCAACCTATGTTGCGCCATTCTATTTCACTTGCCGACAACCATCCGACGTTAAGTCTTCCCCAGTCCTACTTTTACCCTCTGATTCCGGGCCAGCATGCGGAGCCTCGCTACAGTGGCTCTATTGCTCCTGAGATCGACTCATTGTCAGCGAGCACATACGTTCATACCTCACTACCAGTTGATACTGAGCATTACCATGCCACTTTGCGTTCATCTGGGCTGCCGGACCAGTCATCTCAAAGCTACGGTGCAATGTTTGAAGATGCAAGACAATCAACGACAGTGTCTCTGGACCAAGACCAGGAACAGATGTCATCTGCAGCACATCCATCTTCCTCCGAAGGCGCACACTTACAACCAACATACTGCATGACGAGGACCAATGCCTCTCGAAGTCATTCGACTGGCAATCTGGATGTGCAGCACTTGGCTAGGTGGTTTGACGAACACAGATGAGCCGATCTGAAATCGTCCTACCAAGTCAGACTTGCTTGAGAGATCACCCTGACCTTACCTCGACCAACTATCTGCAGATGTTTCACTGATGCGAATCAGTCACGAATTATGAATATGATTAATGGAAAGCTATTCTTCACAATTACACTATTTTTGAAGAGGTCGTACCAAGACTCATCTAGTTGACCCGAATATGTCTCATATGACCAAGCATCCATTGAGCACGAGAATCCTTGGAAGTTCTGGTTGGCAGTGAAGTAGACAAATGCAACACCTGATGTGTCTTGTCACAGAACGAACATCTCTCCGATGAACGGCAGATAGTCGTTGCTGTGATGCTTGTTTGTACTTGGCTGAAGGAACGATAAAGTTGTTATCAGATCCGAAACCGCGTGTCGGAGATCTACCCCACCTTCCCGAACGAAGGATGACGAGAGAGGGGCAAACACACATGTGCAACCTCCCATTGATCATCACAACGATAACACTTCTTTGACAAGGGGTGAAAGCCCTCGCACGTCTTTATCGTCACCGGAAAAGACAGTCTGAAAGAGCGTCTTTTATTAGACGCTCGACGACACATGATTGATGGTTGTCTTTGTCGACTTGGACGACCCGGATGAGGTCGAGCATCAGCATCAGCATGGACACAAGACGCCATTTGATATGCGTGACTTGATCAATGCTCATGCTGCAAGATCACTACAGCATATTCCTGAAAAAAACACAGCACAGATTCAAGAGGAAGATGATCGTGATCATCCAAATCTGAATGCACTATCTGCTGTATTGGGTAACTATCCGTTAGTTCCTACTATTTCATGTCACATAAGATTAATATACTAATTATTGATGGTTATAGTATCATCTCTGAAATAGCGAGACATTTGGATCTAAACTCTTTACACGATCTATCCCGCACGTGTCGCCAATTCCGCGCCAATCTGCTTCAACATCGCAGACAACTGATCCCACAGACTTTGCGATGTGTCTCTGATACTCCAGATCCAGCATGGAAAGCAGAAAGTGTATTGAGGGAAGAGACAGATGATCTCTGGTCTACACATGGACCAGATGGAATCAGGATTCCGAGGTTGACGAGTGGGAGAGTGGGCACGTGTGCTAGAGATATGGTTGGAGAGTGTCGACGATGTGGGACTGTGGTTTGCCGGGTAAGCTCTTCTATAAAGAGGAGGGCTAACAGAACATAACGTACTAACAACATGTCAGAACTGCACCATGAAAGCCCCATCAAGCACAGCACTTAAATCCCGCCATCGGCGACTCTGCCGCACGTGTATCAGAGCACCATTATACCTACACACTAGAACCACGACCCCAGAAACCGATACCGAACACCACAATGACAGCTCTGACGACTTGCCAACACATACTCCACTTTTATACCGCAGCCCCTGCACTTGTCCCTCTCAAGTCTGGATCTGCACCCCCTGCTCTACTACCCTTCGCACCCTGGATACTTCCTACATGCGCGCCTGGACCTGGCGATCCCGCTATAGCACTCACCTCCACGGCATCGGCACCGGTCTAGGCACGGGCATCGAAGGCGTGCAATGCGGTCGAGAAGCCCACTGCCTCTCCGCCCGCACAATCTTCAAAGAAATAGAATGCGATGCCGCAGACACACGAACCGGCGGCTACTTTTTGCAAGAAATAGAAGGGATAGGAGGTGTAGTCAAGAAAAAAGTCAAGAGGAGGTTGCTGGTTGGAGACGTGGTTCAAGAGTTTGAGGATGAGAGGGAAGGAGGCAAGTATCTGGAAAGAGAGCAAGAAGGTGTGGATAGGAGTTGGTGTTCTTGGTGTGCGAGGGTCGTGTTGAGTAAGAAGGACGTTTTGAGGGCTGCGAATGCAAGTAGCAGTACCCGAGAAGTTGGATTGCTGGGTAGAGCTTCTGACAGCGACTTGAGTTCTAGTTCGAGCCTTTCATGATGGTGTTGGTCTGTAGAGGGCGCTCAGAGTTCTAGGACGGGGCATGATGTTGATCCTTGTGCTTCTACAGATACACAATACACGCACTTTGGGTACGTGCGCCTAAAGAGTCGGCTTCACATTTCACGAAGATCTTTCCCTCAACTTTCAGTGCGATCAACAGGTCATGAATGCTGGCGGGATGGAATTCAATACCAGATAAGGTGGATGTGAAATGGTCTTCATTAAGCCTCGATGTTCTTCAGGCAACTAGATCAGAAAAAAGCAGATGACACCCCCTTAGCTGTGTCTACTCTGGCTCGTATCCTCGTGCTAGATGTTGAAACAAGGAGGAGGAAGGAACATGATGTGCTTAGAGATGATGAGGCTGTGATGATATTAGAGAAGACTGCGCTACCAGCGCGCAAGGAAAATTGATAAAAGATGAAAGAATGAGTCTGCCAGGGAGGGTATCTGCAAGCGCTTATCGCATCTGCTGCTGGCCGTATTGAGCGTCCAGACCATACTCCAACTCCCTTTCGAGACCTTCATTTGTGCTCTCACCCAGAGGCTGCGGACGTGGGTCCTCAGCTTGACGAGGGTTCCATTGATCGGGCATAGGCACTTGGCCAGCCTGTTGTTGGTAGTCACCGTAGTGTTGCTGCTGTTGCTGTTGTTGCTGCTGGTGGAGAGGAGCGCGCACTTCGCTTCTGAAGCGTCTGACTTCGTCGAAAATGATTGTTCTAAGCTCAGGAATCTCCTTGACAACCTCGAAACGGAAATCGAATTTTGTAGGACAAGCGGGTTCATCGCTAGGATCGTGCCAGATGGCGAGGTATGGGTGCTCGAGGGCTTCTTCGGTGGTGATGCGCTTGGCAGGGACGAAGGCAAGCATCTTTTCCAACAGGTCCAGAGCGTCGGGATTGGCACGGGGGAAGAATTGCTGGTAGGGGATGCGAGGCATGTAAGGCAACCCGCGGACATACTCGCGGGCGCGAGGGGAGCCAATGAGCTGGAGAGTACTTTCATCGGGAGTGCCGAGGACGTGTAGAATCTGGTTGAGCTGGTCGACGTAATCTTTGCCCTTCAGGAAGGGCTTACCTCCGAGGAGTTCGGCAAGGATACATCCAACAGACCAGACGTCGACTAGGAAGGGTGGTCAGCATGACAAAGATGGTGGTTGTGCAAGGCTTGCGACATACTGGCTTTTGTGTACTCTGCGAAACTGAGCATAATCTCGGGAGCTCTGTACCATCTTGTAGCAACGTACTCGGTCTGGAAGCCAGCAGCAACGTTGTCGGGCTCATTGCTGAAGCCACGAGCGAGACCGAAGTCGCAAATCTTCAACTCGCAGTCGGCATTGACGAGCAGGTTGCCGGGTTTGAGATCGCGGTGTAAGACGTTTGCCGAGTGGATGTACTTGAGACCGCAGAGGATTTGGTAGATGAAGGACTGGAAGTGAGCGTCGGTCAAGGGCTGGCCACTGCGGATGATGGCAGCCAAATCGCACTCCATCAGCTCTTCGTACAGGTAGACCTCGTTGTAGCTGCCGGGACCGCCGGGAATGTCCATGTCAAAGAGACATGTGATCTGGTTACGGGTCAGCTCGTGGTGGACAGGGAGAAGTTATTCGGACGCAAGGACAGACATTGCGGTGGCCTCTGAAGTGTTGCAGTAGCTTGATCTCGCGAAGGGCGCGCTTGGCCAGGATCTGCTTGCTGAAGACATTTGTGATTTTCTTGACGGCTACCTGCTCTTTCGGATCGTGGCCTGCTTGAGCTGCGCTGGAGTCGGCGTGGTCAGTTGGGCTCCTAGCAGCTTGTCGGCCAAGGACACATACCACACGATACCGTAGGCGCCCTGACCCAACTCCTTTGTGACGTTGTACCGCGCATCGACAATGAACTCCTGGCCAAAGACCTTGAAGCTTCTGCGTCCGCCGACGTCGGTCATGTTTGCAGCGTGAGGGGTTGCTGAGGTTGGTGTCGAGGATGCGTCGTGTCGTGAGATGCGGCGCTGCTCTTAGTCTTGTTGATACCAGTAGCGCGGGGGAAGCAGCAGGCAGGCGCGCGTGCTTTCCTATTTCTGCCTGGACCTGGACCTGGACCGTGTGGTTGAAGAATTCTTGCACACTCAACAATCTTGGATACAAGATTTCAAGAAAAAGTCCAACGCTCTCTCGTATAGATAATGCATCAAGACTCCGAGTTATATCTTGACTGCACGGAATTGGCAAATGGTCCCTGAAGCTTGACCGGTCTGCCCTCTTGTCGCTCTGATTGGCTGCTGCCACACCCCACTTGTTTTGCCGTAAGCGCCAGCCTTGTTCTTTGTTCTGCCCCTCTCACCCTCGGTTGCCTTCCGCATGCTACTCGTTTGCAACCCCTCGACCCGAGTCCAAGCCTCACTCACCTCGTAACGGCTTTTTTATTTTCGTCTCGTCGAGGGATCCACAGATCTTTGAGACATAAACACGAACCTTTGTTCGGCACTCGTGTAAGCTTATATCTGAAACGTTCCTTCTTGTTATAGTCCTTGTGTCCACTCTTAATATTCTTCTATACCACATCCCTTGTTCCGTGCCCTTCTACAAATCGCTTCCAGGTTCCGTCGCAAATAGTGCACTCCATCAATCAACATCACAAGCTCTCATGCGCCATGTGAGAATCGAAAAAACCAAACGCCTCAATATGCATCTGCATAACAAGCAGAACGAAAAAAACAGCCAAGGACTTTGCCATGCAGAAAAGTCAATGTGAATACGCGAAAACAAAATCAAGGCCAAGCACCTCTTCTCACAGTGCCCCTACTGATCGGCCTTCTTGACCCTCCAATGTCAATCTTGGCCATTTCCTTGCTCAATGCCGAAGCTCCGTAGCCATGTTGCTCATACACCGCACCCTGTTGTTGGGCCATCTGGTTCTCATAGCCAAACTGGTCTCCACCACCAGGCGCAGTGTACTTGCCAAACATGTCGCCGTAATGAGACCCCTGACTTGGGTTTGGAGAGTTTGAATATGTAGAGTGATGGCCTTCGTAGACTCCAGGGCGCCCTTCAGTGAAATTCGAACTGTAACCAGCATGTCCAGCATAGGGGTTAGGAACGTCAATCTCAGAGAGCGGACCCGGCGAGCCCGTCATATGGCTATGGTGCGAGGCCGAAGACATGGGGCGCTTGGGTGGTGAACCCCTCGTGCGAACATTGATGACTACATCTCGACCAAAAGATGTCCTATTACCGGCTGCCCCACGTGGACCTGCTAGGCCATTAGGATGTGCCTGTCCATTCGAGCCATAAATCTTGGTAGGCGTCTTCTTTTCCGGCTCGGGTGCCCAGCTGTGTACAGGCAAATGGTCGCTAGGGTCGATCACTCTGCCGTCGAAGCCGACAATTTTGGCATTGGGATCTGGCAGAGGACGTGCGCCCTCGTCGTCGTCGCCGCCAGGTGAGTTCTGGATATGATAAGGAGAGTGCGGGTTCGAACCAGAGGCGAAGGGCGAATTAGAGGAAGCATTAGGATTAAGAGAGTCAAAATCATCGGGAGAAAAGAAGTTGCCGTTAGATGTCGAGGGACGTGGGATCTCTTTGCGAGTGGGCGAGGGAGAAGCACTGCCGCTGGCAAAAGTACGGACGGGATGACGAATGGCATCAATGTTGTTGCGCGGTGGCAGAGGTGAGACATTGCGCGAAGGAAGGGGAGAATTACGGGAAGGAGGGCGTGCCATGATTGGGTTTGGCTCGTTGCTGTATCGTCTGTGTTGTCCATAATCTTCGGTGTATGCTGAAGGCGCCGGACTCATGGATCGACGAATCTGGTTGGCCAAGGGGTGTGCTCGTGGTGGAGTCATGGCGTATGCGTCAGGTACGCTTTGGCGACTAGCCGCGCGTGAGTGACTACGATAATGCGATGAAGCCGCGACCGAAGAGGGCGCCGGTGGAGGAAACCCCGAGTAAGAAGCCCTGAAGTTGGGTGAGGAGCTGTAGTATGAGCCTGGTGCGGGAGGAGGGGCATAATCGTCTACAGACATGCTTCTCGGTGGCGGTCCTCGTGATGTCGAACGAGCGTTTCTTGTGTGTGATGGACTTCGAGCGTGCGAGGGGCTGCGAGTGTGTGACGGAGGCACCGGAGGCAGTTGCCTGTCGTAATCAAGCTCGTCAATGTCCTCGACAGTAGGTTGTAGACAGCGGGGCAGAGGCTCTTGCCATCCCTGGTCCGACTGCACGACACTAGGGGACGAGGCAGAATGGGGAAGAGTTGGAATACTGTGGGAACGGCCATGGCCGTAATGTTCGTGGCTTGAATAGTCATGAGGCACACTGGGCTGAGAAGGCACAGAGCCACGATGTCTGCGAGTGGGAGGAAGCTGTGGCAGTTCGGGCATAACGGGCTGATGGTAGCCAGGGTGGTAGTCCAGGTCAAGCTCATCAGGGTCGTAGTGGTGTGCATCCGGAATGGCAGGGGCAGATTGGGCATGATGTTGAGGACGCGGACGAAGGCCGTGGGGGGTCCAATCTTCTGCTGGTCGTCCTGGTAGTTGCCTTGGACCTCTTGCATGGTCTGGCACAATTGAGCCTGGTGGTGGGGGACCGTTCAGCTCGGCAGGCAATGGACGACGTTTGATGGCGGCCTTGCGTTGTGCATTGTCAGCAGCACTCATGCCGCTCACCCTCCTCTTGTTTTCGGGTTGGGGTCGCGTATCGTAGTATGTCAACTCCAGGTTGATCTCGCCTGCGTACTTGCCCTTGAAGTTCAGAGCGTGCCATCCGTCGCGCTTGCCTCCGCCCGGTATGCAGACATCTTGCAGACTGATGTATGCTTCTCCAATCAAATCCGTCTTCTTGTCATCATTAAAAATGGAAACTTTGAGATTGTGGTAGTCGGGCGAATCGTGAACGGTAAAGCGAAGCTCTTGGTCCCTGTTGTCCTGTGTCAGAAATTTGGCCTATACACCATATCCTGCCATCAATGCTCACCATCTGGGCGTCTGGCCTCCTCGTTTATCCGTCTCGGTCTTTTTTGCTTCCTTGCCTAGCCTGGCGGCGCAGTATGGATTCTGCTTGCCCATGCGCTTAACATTGGGCAGGTTCTTTGCACGGTCGACAATAGCCACCAAGGTGCCGATCTCGGGACCATCGACCGTCATGTCCGAGTAGATGCCTGCTGTATGCATCCCATTCATCAATGCTGTCGCCATGGTTCCGGATGTGCTTGAGCCGTATGTCGTAGAGAAAAAATGGCCGAAGACGACCAGGGCCAACAATCAGGCAACAGGTAAACGAGTGAAAAGCCGGCGCCTGGCCGGAGGAGGTCGAGGGGCTGTGTTTGGCAGTTTGGGGTGAAAACCGGGGTACGATTGCTTGGAAGCTGTCGTCGACTGCTGCTTGCCGTTGCGATTGAGAAAGCACGGCGGGAGCTGCACGACGATTGACCAAAGTTGCAGGTGTACGTGTTGGCAAGCGGCGGTGATGCAGCAGACTTGTTTCAATCCCTGCTATGCTCAACTTTCCTGCTGTAACTTGTCTCCGTAGCGTGCTGAGATTATTGTGACGTAGCCGTTGCTATTGTTGTGTCAAAATAACCGTTTTGCTTTGGCGTTGGCGTCTCCCAATGAACAGGACAAAACGAGCGGTGTACCTGAGCCAGAGAGCCTGCAGAAGTCTTGAAGGAGAGAAAGAAAGTTGAGATGACAGCTGCAGCAACTTCAACAACCAAGTCAAGTCCTGTTAAGCTGTTGCAGCCGTCAAATCAAACAAGAAAAAAAGTGGCTGGTCGGACTTTGAGGTGGCTGGTACTGTAAACACGCTTTGCCTCGTGTCGCGCTCTTGGACTCCCACTCATACCCTCCTAATTTATCACCTGTACTTTTGTCCGTCCGTGGTTCGCTATACTACAGAAAAGCTCTATCTGTGATGCTAAGTCATGCTTGCTGATTGCATTCTTCTTCCTGCCTAACCATCAGGCTCCCAACCTCTATTTGTGCCCTCTCGCCGTGACTCGCTGTCTGCGCTCACACCACAACATGGCTCTGCTTCTTGCTTATGACACACGAAAGACCACATTATACCAATATGAGCCTTTTTAGGGCTTCACGGTTCTCCAGTCAACGCCTACTGTCCATGCTTCACCCGACACCTCAACATCCCAAGTCGGTAGTCGGATGCTCACCCTGTCCCCTGCCTTCACCTTGGCTGCTTTCTGGCTCGCTTGACCATCGATGAATAACACCTTGGCATCAATCTTACCAGGCTTTGTACCATGTGCAAACATCGGTCCATCTCCTCTAACTTCATTGACGTCGATTAAGTGCACTGAGTCATCGACTGATGAGGTACTTTGAGGTCTGCCTTGAGTTGCAGTCTGTGCTGCTTCGATAATCCATGATTGTAGCTCCGATGCTAGACCACCAGGCATGAACTTTTGCCCTCTTCTTCGAGGAGAGAAGGCGTCGGGCAATGGCGTAATAGTTTCTGGTGCTGGAATCGATGCCATCAGAAATGCCGGTCTACTACTGCTCGGTGTATTTCCATCTGTCCGCGTAAACGTCGTTCGGCTCGTGCCTACAGGCGGCAAGATGAATCGTCCTGGGGTTGATGATGGATCACCAATGTCGACCTTGCGTCGTTTCGGTGATGACGGTAGGTGAGATGCGAGATATGGTCCTTTCTCAGGTTCTGGTATCGAATCTTGAGATATCGGCTGAGTTAAAGGTGTGAAATTGAGATCATGGTTGTCGTTGTCGAGCATTTCTTCATCGTCTGATAGGGAAATAGGTTCTTTGACCTTGTCGCGAAGATTCTCTTTCGAGGTACTCGTACCTAAGGTGGAGAACTGAGGCTTTGCAGGTGATGGGGAACGTGGAGGAAAAGAAGCCCGTCTTGCAGTGGACATGGCGAACCGCGGAACTCTCGCAAATTGTGAGGGTGTTGGACCGGACGTCGGTCGCGAAGTGCCAGATTCAGCCGCATCCTGTAACACTTGCTTTGATAATTTCGATGGAGTTGGCGTGGCATGGTTCTGAGGTCGTTTGTTCACAAGGAATCGATGTGGCGAAGGGGTCTAGTCCACTATGAGAAAAGGTTGAACAAGTGAACACCAACACTGTACATACTGAAGATGGCGGAGCCATTGAGCCAACTGCAATAGGTTATGTTGACAAGTTCTGGATCAACTGTGAGATATTGGATGGTCGACGCAACAGAAGGCGTCCGGTTAGGCAACAGTAGGTCGACGGAGACGCGTTGAATTGAGTTGCGCGTCTGTCTATATGTTGCAAAAGATATTGACAAGAGCCACTTCAGAAACCACAAGTTGATACAATAGCGGGAGCCTGCTTGGTGTTGGGCAAGGTGAATGAAGTGGCGATGTAGCTTGACGAGTCACCCTGGCCTTGGGGTGATTCACATCCGAGCCCCAAGTTGGAGATGGTCGCTAGGCAATGAGCTCGCGAAACAATCCATTCATTGACATCGAACCAACATCGAGTCCTGGTGTGCCCTATTGAAAGTGCTGGCAATTGCTCTGTCGCGAGATGGCGTGCTCTACAGTCATTATCTTGGCGTCCTATGAACAACGTTGCGGTAATTCATGAGGGGAAGCTGTAACGCTGCCACACATCTTTCCGGGCTCAATGATTACCTGTAGTCAAACACCTGATGATCAAGAGAGTAATTCATGTTATTCATCAGTATTGGGGATGTAGACAAACCTCCTCGAGCTATACTGATCTGGTCACTGGTATCTCAATAACATCCGTCAGGAGAACTGAAGTAGCTGATTGCGGAGGCATTTATCTGTGAGGATTCAACCCGCCCTATCAGCATATGACTACGCGTTCAAGTGCATATCACCAAAGTGTTGCGTGCTTGTTATCAATATTGCGCGATCTCAGCAACAGGGTACGGCATCTGGTATCCGTCTAACGCCATGGATGCTTCAAGAGTATATCAGTCCTCCCGCTCGACTCGGAGACTGCAGAAGTTCCTCTCCTGTCCATGAGTCTCAGCCTACATCAGATTGTCCGATCAACAATGGTTTCAGCAGATCAAACTTCGTTTCCCAAGCCCCTCAAGCAGTCTGGCGCGCTTGAGCAGTTCACCTACGAGGACACAACTCCTGTCATTGGCCGAGAGTTTTCAGATGTCAACATTGTCGATGACCTTTTGAACGCACCCAATGCGGACCAATTGATCCGAGACCTCGCCATCACTAGTATGCTTAGCTTAGATCTTGCTACTTTTGACAATTTGATATCTGACTCGTATGGTAGTTTCGGAACGAGGTGTTGTCTTCTTCCGCAAGCAAGACAACCTTACCAATGCCCTACAGAAGCTACTAAACCATAGACTTGGCCAGTTGTCTGGCAAGCCATCGACGTCGACTCTACACATTCATCCTGTGCTCAACAACAGCAGCGAGTTTGGTGTCGATGATGCTGAGATTAGTACTATTAGTTCTTTGCAAAGGAAAGCTCTTTTCAAAGAAAGCGACGCACGCAACAAACGCCGTTATGATGCTGCTCAATGGCATTCAGATATACAGTTTGAACCTGCGCCAGCTGACTACACCTCGTTACGTCTGACTCAGCTTCCAAAGTCTGGCGGGGATACTCTATGGGCAAGTGGCTACGAGATCTATGATCGTTTTTCACCAGCATACCAGAAATTTTTTGAAGGCCTGACTGCCACCTTCTCTGGCGACGGCTTCCTTAAGGCCGCAGCTGCCAACCCGGACAAAGTCAAGATCTACGAGAAGGAGCGTGGTAGTCCGCTGAATGTGGGCAAGGAGCTCACAGCCGTACATCCAGTCGTCAGAACAAACCCTGTCACTGGATGGAAGAGCATCTTCGCTCTTGGTCCGTTCCCAAAGTTCATCAATGAGTTGAACGCTGATGAGTCGGAAGAACTGTTGAAGAAGTTCCGGGCTACCATTACAGAGAACCATGATCTCCAAGTCCGTTTCAAGTGGAGAAACGAGAACGATATTGGTAAGTGCTGCGCTATTCAATGTCGTCAAAATGATACACTGACGTATTAAACCTAGCCATTTGGGATAATCGCAGTGCTTTCCACAGCGCTACTTTTGACTACGAAGGACTGGGCGAACGATTTGGTAACCGTGCTGTCGGTATTGGCGAGGTACCTTACCTCGATCCGAACAGTCAATCTAGGACGGAAGCTCTTGCTAAGCGTCAGCTGGGTCAAGAGGTGGCCTTCGAAGGGAAGACTGAAAAGTCAGAGACTTTGTCTGCTTGATCATTAGCATTGAAGGATAGCTGGAAGGGGCGTGCTATACGAGAATTTTCTGAACAGTAATGTCATATCAGCATGAGGCACGTATGTTACACATCATTTTCAGAAGGCCGATTACAAGTGAGCGAAATTTCATGATCGACGCAGAGAAGATTCAGTCACAAAGAAAATTAAGAAGAAATGGAAACATGATGATTGATATTTGCATTATGATCGTTATTTTGGTAGACCTGCTACCAGAGAAAGTGCGTCTCATATATCAAACTTATCACATCGCACTTACCCTCTAGAAGAACCCGGCAGGAGTTTCGCCGCGTTGGCCTTGATGAATAGGTGTCAGCGGAACTTCACAAAATTGGATCCTCTGATTCGGGTGGGCAAGGTTGAGTCTACCCATCCTAGATACTCGCGAAGGATCAGTGCGCACACGAGCGATCTCAGGAAGGCGAGGAAGCTCAGGGGGAGCTTGCATCTCCACATCACGATCAATGCGCGTGTTTCTCCAAGTCTTTCTGCGCATGCGGGCGATCCAGGCATCTACCTGAGCATGATGCTGTTGATTGTGCAAAGCAGTGTTGTGACGTGCATGCTTGAGAGCAGAGAAGCCAAATATAGCAAGAGCGAGGACGAGGAAGACTGCCATGACCACGCCAAAGGAAGTGGCGACTTTATTAATCATATCGAAAGTTGAGAAAGTTGTTAGTGAAATTTGAATGGAATGGTTGTTGTGGTGATGTTTTTGTTTTTGAATGGGCTGGGAAGAAAGTTCTGAGGAAGGAGGGAAGGCGTGAAGATGTTGCGGTGTTTGCTTTTCAAATGCATTGTTGGTGTGAATAGTGTTGAAGTGAAGCACACAATGAAACAAAGAATGTGTTTGAAAACCAATGAAGCACGTGAAAGAAGATATACCAAGACAAAGGACCATCAATAAATCGATCCAAAGTATGGTTCACCAATGGTCAAAAGATACTGCATATGACGCTTGTCACCACTCAGTAAAGTTCAAGAGAAATGGATCGAAAACGACAGAGTAATATATCAAGGAGAAAGTGAAAACAAGAAAACATGACAAAAGTTGCAGGGACAACACAGATTTTCGTTAGTTCCAGGCCCACTCCCAATCGCCATGGCCATTCCACATCCATCTACCACCATGGTAGTAGCGAGCCCAAGCAGGTTGCGACGGCGGCTTAGGTATGGTGGTGGCAGTGCTTTCAGTCTTTGTGGCTGTTGGCTTGATCGATGTGACACTGTTCCACCAACTAGATACAGCCCGGCGCATTCTGACAGCTTGAGTCAAGCGTGAGCCTGAGATAACGTTATTGTTACTTGGGACAGGCTGGCCTAGTTGGCTCTTTAGCCAGCAAGTACCACTGCCCTGACCAGAACTACCGCCGACGTACGTCCAGGCTGTGCACTTTGAGTCCTTGTCGCATGCAGTCGTGCAGTCCATGAAAGAGTTGGGCGCCGGAACATTAGTGTATGCACCATAATTGGTATCGCTAGCGCGCCAGATGGTCCAATTGCTTCCAGCCGAATTTGTAGCCCAAGATGTCGAAGCGGTCGAGGTACTGGAACTGGAAGTCGAGAAGCTCGCCGTTGGAGAACCTGAAGGTACTGCCAAGTTGCTTGTTGCAATACTACTCACAGATGCACTAGATGATTCAGCTTTGGCAGCCAAGAAACCTGCAATGTAGTTTGGCCCAGAAACCACGGCACTGCCTAGAACATCCTTGTACCAACACTGCCCTGAGCCAATGCCTCCACTACCGCCAACGTACGTGAAGGCGACGCATCGCGAATCGCTGTCACAGCTGTTCATGCAATCTTTCCAGGAAGCAGAGGCCTTGCTGTTGCTGTAAGATCCAATGTTCGTATCGGAGCTGCAGCGCATGAAGTAGAGCGACCCACTCTGGGACGTAACAAAACTTTGCGTCGCAGCATCAGGACAAAGCTGGGCCGAAGGACTAGCAAGAGGGAGAACACTCGAAGAACTGATCACTGCTGCAGACGAAGAAATAGTGGAACCCAAAGAGGCGTTGGATGCAGAGGAGTTGTTTGCAGACAGAGCGCCAGAGATATAGTTGTTCGGAGCTGACGAGAAAGTGCCCGAGGCGGTCTTCAGATAACAAATGCCAGAGCCGTTCCCATTCGAGTTACCAACGTATGTCCATGCTGTGCAACCAGTATCTGCTGCTTCATCACACAAGTTCAAGCAATCCAGATAGGAGTGAAGAGGGTAAGCGGTTGTGTAAGACGCTTTGCTAGAGTCGGAGGCGCACTTGATGGAATAGGCGTTGCTCCCACGATTCACCAGACTCTGTCCATCCGCATCAGGACATAATATTCCTGGCGTTGTTGATGATGATGGAATGGCGGAGGACGAGGCAGTACTTGTGCTTTGCGAACTTGTAACGCCAGATGATGCAGAGGAAGACACAGGAAGTGATGCGGCAGTCGAGGTACTTGATCTTGATGTCGCTGACAAAGACGATCCTTGTAAGGTGGTGCTGAAACCACTGGACGGAGTGGAAGTATTAGAAGCGCTGATGCTCGACGTTGGACTGACAGTAGTGGTTGGAAGTGGCGTAGACGTAACAGCAATGGTAGAGACTGAACTAGCGCTTGTCGACACAGATGTGGGTCGGGATGAGCTGGTCGATACAACTGTAGAAGCCGACTTCGACGATGTGCTTACAAGTGCGCAATCCGTAGACACACAATAACCATAATTCAGCCACATGTTGTAGCACAGGGGAGGATCAACTGCCGGATTCCATGCCATGAACTGCTCATTGGAGATATTGAATTTGGCAGCAATCCCAAGGCATGTATCTCCCGACTTAGCGGTATACCACTGAGTACAGCCAGAGACAATTCCGTTCTGAGTTGGTGCTGGGGGTGAAATGCCAGCACATGTTGTGGATACTTTGGGTGCCGCAGAAGAACCTGTACCTTGACTTTGAGTACCAGAGCTGGAAGTCGGTGTACTTGTTGTACTAGATGAGGAGACGGCAGGTGCCGAGAGGTATTCTATGCTTCCAGATCTCCCAGAATTGTCCGTGTAATTGTAGGCGTAGGCAGGATTGTAGTTAGTGATCTGGACGCTCTTTACGTACATGGTGAAAGGAGCTTGTGTGTAGTTCGTATAGCCGCCGGCCCAGCTAACCGTCCCCCAGGCGTTTCCATAATCTCCTCCTGCCCAAATTCCCAACTGAAATTTTGCTGGTGTTTGAGGGTATTGATGAGAGCCGCTGTCAGCATTGGCAGCGTAAAGGGTTCTAACAATTGTGCCATCAACAGACCAGGTCAGGGATGTGGAAGTCCAATCAACGGTATAAGTATGGAACTGCGTCTGAGGTGATGCAACATTGAAGAAACTCGCTCTGTCGTAGTCTCCAGTAATACCCTACCAACAGCAGTTAGTGATAAGCTCAGTCTGCTTTGTCTGTGGTTTACCCACCTTTCCATAATAATTGTTCTGTCCTTTCGAGACAGTATCCCCAAAGTTGTTTCCGCTGAACTCCAAGTCAATCTCATCCAGATCGTCAGACATGAGCACGGCAGAGGAGACAATGCCTGTTCCTGGAGCAACTTGTGCTACAACCTCGACTCTCCCATAGTGAATGTACCAATTAGTCCATAGTTGAGGAGAGTCAAATCGCTTAGCTACGGTAAATTCGGCTCCTTTGGAACTAAAGTTGATATTGGCATAATTGGAGAGCGTCCAATCGGGTGGAGTCGTTGTTTGCTGCGTAAAGTCGATTGTATAAGTATTGTTTGTCAATCCTAAGTTGGGGGGACATCTCGTGTTCAATGGGTTGCATGTATCTGCAACGGCGCCGACTGCAGCGAACGCCAACAACGTGATCAAGAAAAACATGCCCATCATGCATACACCTTAAGATACCTGTAGTACCTGTAGACCTAGTGATCGCACGGAGCTGCAAGAGAGATGTATATTCAAGCGCAGCCGTAAAAGAACAGCCGTGACAATGAAAATGTTGTACCTACCCATTTCCGGCCTCTTGCTAGCAGACAAAGAAAAGCAGGTGTGGCCGTATACCTACGGGGCACTTTACGACTTCAACACAAAGACAAAACCCTCTTGGTTGCTTCGTGTCAAAGCGAATCGCTAGATTGCGGCCAGCCATCGACTGATGCAGCGGTGTAGTTACTTTCGCTTCGACTTGATGGCTGAACAATATCTCGCGAAGAAAGGTAGGTTATGATTCGGGACGCCTGAGTCAAAATTTGTTGTGAACAACGATCGAGGCCATGATTGATTCAAGATCGAGGTCTTCGAAATTCGCGCCCATCGCCTGCCGACGTCATTCTGAGCGCTTACGTTGTTGTTTGATCAGTCCACAGTTTTAAGGTCGTTGATGAACAAGCATGCTGCTGACCTGAAAGTCGCAGAAGATTCTCTTGACCGTGAATACAAATGAGTCGATTCAAATATAGCCATGTCAAGCAATAATTAGAAGGTCTCGAAGCTCTCGAAGAAATGGAAGCAATCAATGCGCAGGTCCATGCATGAAACCTCGGCACGTCGGTCTCTTTTTCTGGTCCACGTGTTTCGATGATAAGATAAGAACTGTGACGTAAGCTCGGATTTTTTGCGAAATTTCATCTTCGGGCCTCTCGCCGGACCATCCGGTGGTACCAAAACCCTTGCCATTGATCACAGGTGGAACCATGCTTAGAGACCTCATGAAACGTCATGGCAGATTGGTAAGAGAGCTCAAGCGAAATGTTGACCCAACGGTGTTGAGCTATCTTTTGTAAGCAGGCAGTGGCGGAGATAACTAGGTGAGCTGTCGAAGGGGCAAAGACCTTCTTAATAAAGACCAATTCTCCATCTCCTGCCATCTGCTCATTCTTACCTCCCCATCCTCAATTACCTCACACAATCAAAATGACTTACTCCTACACTGTTTACAAGGGCTCTGAGTCCGGTGCCATCAAGAAGGCCACCAACACCAAGCCTGAGCTCAAGGGTGACCAGGTCTACATGAGAGTCACTGCATCCGGTCTCTGCGGTACTGACTTGCACTACCGCAAGGCCGATATGGCCCTCGGCCACGAGGGTGTCGGTGTCGTCGAGGAGACTGGTCCTGCTTGCACTCTCCTCAAGAAGGGAGACCGTGTCGGTTGGGGTTACGAGCACGACTCTTGCTCTCACTGCGAGCAGTGCTTGAAGGGAACTGAGACCTACTGCCCCGAGAGAAAGATGTACGGTTACGCCGATGCTGACCAGGGTTCTTTCGCTACCCACGGTGTCTGGCGCGAGGCCTTCCTCTTCAAGATCCCTGACAGCCTTCCCGATGAGGCTGCCGCTCCTCTCCAGTGCGGTGGTGCCACCGTCTTCAACGCCCTCCACATGTACAACACCCAGCCCACCGACCGTGTCGGTATCGTCGGTGTTGGCGGTCTTGGTCACTTGGCCATTCAGTTCGCCGCTAAGATGGGTTGCGAGGTTGTCGTCTTCTCTAGCACCGACTCCAAGAAGGATGAGGCTATGAAGCTCGGCGCCAGCGAGTTCTACGCCACCAAGGGCGTCAAGGAGCTCAAGGACGTCAAGCCCATCAACCAATTGCTTGTCACCACCTCCTTCCAGCCCGACTGGAACATCTACCTCCCCATCATGGCTCCCGGCGGTACCATCTTCCCTCTTTCCGTCGCCGACGGTGACTTCGCCATCCCCTACATGGGTCTCCTCGCCCAGGGTCTTACCATCCAGGGTTCCGTCGTCGCTCCTCGCTTCATCCACAAGAGAATGCTTGAGTTCGCCGCCCACCACCAGATCAAGCCCATCACCCAGCACTACGACATGTCTGAGGAGGGCATTGAGAAGGCCATGAAGGACCTTGACGATGGCAACGTCAGATACAGAGCTGTTCTGTTCAACAAGGCCTAAAAAAAGTTATGATATCATGTCATGGATAATACCCAGCAAGCTTTTGAGCTGCTTGTAAGACTAGCAGGGCTACGTCTATGATCGTTGGATATACAAAAATGCATAGTTAATACCATTATTACACCACACAAACATCTTCTCCCAGATAATGTGCTCTTGCCCCGTCCTAGAACGTTGTAGTTTCATAAATCGACGGCGTTCTCGTGGTAACGATTATTGCCTTGAGGTAGAAGTATCACGATGTAAACAATCATGCTGTCACAATGTCTTTGCAAGTTTCAGCACTTTCTTGCTTAAAGCTAGCAGGCATTTCTTCAGCCACACTATGGCACTCTTGAGCATACGCAGAAAGCGTAGCAGGGCATAGATGTATTGTAGCAGATCGTCGCCGGCTCAAATCCGTTTCTACGACTTAGTGCAACGTCATTTTCTCCAACTCCTGTGTTAGATCGAATATCCTTCCGCCTCTGCCACTTGCGCCAACCAGCGTCAGAAATGGATTGCCATCCTTGGTCGCGATGGAGTAATCCTGATGCCACAGATCTTGTCAATGAGATGACTATCTTGCTTTGCATATTTTGAATCCGAGTGAAATAACATGTTGGCATGTGTGTATATGGATAACACGTCTAGTTCCCAGACTTTTTGGGTTGAAAAGAATATTGCTTGCATGCTGATATTTCTGTAACAGCTGATAAAGACAGGTCTCGATCAACTGTTTCGATTTGCTCAAATACCGGTTCCAGTTGGTTTCTTGGGCTCGACCGCCGGCTGCTTGAAGTTGCTGAACAGCTTGAATACTATGTTGGGTAGTATCAGAGCAGCCGAATAGCGCTGCGAATATCCTGGTATGCCGAACGCAAGACCACTGCCCTTTGGGCCACAGAAGCCGACATGCCACACTCAGGATTTGACAGCCATCAGGGTATGGCAGAGGCATCTTCTAGCGGCACTCGTCTGTGATAGCCGCTTGGATGCAGGTAGGTCTGGCATTGCCGCATGTCGAGCCGATGATGACCAATGCAGTGGACTCTGGACGAACCTGGAATGCATAAGGGATAGCATTTGATAATTCCATTGTGTGAAGAGTACACACGGGAAGGTGCAACTGGTTGGCGAAGCCCGATTGACATTTGTTTCTCGCTTACCTGTTCTGGCGATGCCGCTTCAGACGCAATTCCAGGCTGTCCACGACAAAGTGGCATGTGCGATGGCGCGAAAGCAGGCATGAACAATTGTAAATTGACAGAATGCCATGTCGTATTCAGCAATGGATTATGGCGGTCAAAAAGTTGTCGCAATCTCATAAACTTACGCTACCGGCATTGGCCTCAAACTCTATTCATGCTTGTCCGTTATCCCGGTACCGAGTTCACGTGGATGTCAGTAACGTTAGGATGCGTGGGCAGAAAAACCATCAACTATGTTATCATGACCAGCCGTGGTTTGCGATGACAGAAGTGGTGTCTTGATCAATCATGGTTGATGGTAAGGTGGCCTGACAATGCAAGTGCTGCAAAGTCCTCATGTATCCCTGCGGCTTACTCGTGTGTCATAATTGGTACTTGTCATCAAGCAGCTATCATGTATGGACGGCTGAGAGCCACGAAACGGCTCCTGGCTGTGTTCTTGGATTGCCATGGTGTTGCTTCAACAAGACGCTGTAGTCCATAGAAAGACTAATCATAGATGGAGAGGATGTCACCAAGACTGAGTCATTGACTACACTATTTGGAAAGTCATTGTGCATCTTGACATACAACATGCTGTCATGAGGTTCAAAGGTGATATATTCTGTGACGGTCTTAGATCAAAGGGAGGGGCTGTTGGCATTGGCAAAGATTGTTGCTTCTTACCACTGCCGATATGCTTCGCGCTAGCCAGTGCAACCGCGATCGTGCTGAGATACCAACATTCGACTTGACCTGTATGCGAACGGCACAGCTGTGGCTAAATACAGTATGTTCATCAAGGTGCACCGGATCGGGAACAGTCAAGGAGAATGCTTACCTAATAGACATGAACAGTGCATACGCATAACAACACCTGTTGCATGGCAACTCCAATATATTTGGGCTGATACCTCCTGGAGCAAGACCTTTGTTAACTCCACGTGATGGGATTGGTTGATGTAATACCCTGAAGCTATGGGGCATCGCCGAGTATGGAAAGAGTGCCTAGGGATGGTTCGTGCTATTGCATTTGGAGCAATCCACGATGGGCGCACTCCATTTCGTAGTGTCGACTCATACGTGTATATGAGGTATGGTGGTGTCTTGACTACAGGCTTCCTTGAGCATTGCATATCTGTTTTTCAAGAAGGGTCAATGACGACCATACCAGAATTAAGTTTTTGTCGTAATACGACACCATAGAGGCTCGAATTGTTCTTTCTATGTTGCCTGTCACGAGTGAGAATGAATGCGCCTGCAAAGACAAGAACAGTAGGCGACTGGTGTGCCTCATCACAAACCACGAGCAGCGATGCGTCAATAACAGCAACAAACGAACTGACAATTGATTCACAACCCGATGCGTCCGATATAGTAGCTCTTCGCTAACGTCTGCGGCGTGACAGTCGTCAGTGCTGCCTTGAGTTCAAAGTTCTGGCCCTATTTTGAGCCTCATAAATGCATAGACGCGCCTGCCGTCCGAAGGGGCAGGATCTTCGCAGCTCGCACCTGCTTTGTTTCTCTGCTCACCTGCAAACCTCAAGTGAGGCAACAAAGTATTGACTTTGTCATGGTTTGGGAGGCTTCTTGTATTCCCCGATCCATTGTTGTCGACCTTTACTCTTTCTTACCTACCGAGACACCACGTTGATCGCACCCCCATCGCATCTGTCGTTGGAGGACGCAGCCAGTTCCTCGCTTCATAGGAGAGAAAGTCGCGTCCGCTATTACATTGTTGCTGTATGGCTTGCTTGAGCAACAGGGTCCGAGCCCAGCCGACAGCCATTTTGTTCGGCAATGCAAGAGGACACCCGTAGGGAGCCCAGCTCCGCCTTCACACGCTACAGCCATCTCCGAGGACTCGAAATCTGGTCACTCCGCCGAACGTCAATCTTAGGTCGTTGCGTACACTTGTCGTCAGAAGCAACCCGCTTCAGCATCGCTGCGAGTGCCCAGCACTGCTAACGACCAACTGATATCTACTGCTCTGCTTGTAAGACGCTTGGAAAAAACAGCGAATGCGAGTTCCGCAAGGACAAGCTGGCAGAGATGCATAAGGTGCTAACGCCTTTCTGGCTGTATACTACAGTCACGTCAATGAGCCAGCAACTATGTTCGTGTCAGCAATACTATAGCTCGACAGCATTCAGACGAGGACAATTGCTCAGTCGAATGTCCGTCTCTGCTCTTTACCAGAGCGCTGACTATGCATCACCAAGTCACAAGTCTTACTAATGCATACTGTCTCCTGATCCATTGCCTGGCCCAGGATTGCCATGCATCAATCAGACGAGTCAGAGCAACTCGTTTGTTGTCAAAGCCGTACGACGCTGAATCACAATTGACTCAAGCTAACTGGACAACAGGATACCTCCACCTACCTCGAGTCCACATCCTTCAGATCGTCGACCCCCCACGCCCGCCGTCATTCCGCGAACCAAACTGTTAAGGCAATGGGTCTTCTTTCCCGCCTATCACACATCGTTCACTCTTCTTGCCATCCCAGTGTATGTCACCTCGAGTAGCGCGTTACGAGAGTTCTGTCCGAAAGTCACCACCGTCTGAGCAGATTCATTAAAAGCTCAGGTCGACAACTAAAACAGACACTAAGAGGCGTGGTAACGCTTGAGGAGTGAAAAAGGACATCTCTTGAGCATCAATGGCTTGTATGAAGCAGACTCAAGTTGGAACAACCTTTCAGAGCCGTAAGACGGACTCCAAGATCAACTAAGTCGAGAGTGTCAATTCTTCGTACAGCCAACTGCAGAGTAGACGTATCCAGACTCTTCAGGTGCTCAGACGGTATGTGACGTACCCGTAGTGCTTAGTACGGCTCGAGAGCGGAAGAGCACCGGAGAAGACTCCTCATCAAACCTTCAGTTGCATGTGTCAGCTCAGGCCGAGTCAACAGGTCGTCCGTGACCACGACCGTTTTTTTAGACCTTCGATGTTTTCACGGATTATCCGTAATTCAATGATTCTGGCTGCTCATGGACCTGAATAGTACTTGACTTGTGCAACAGGCGCAGAGCTCTGATCGTCAGAATACAAACAGTCGAGGAGCTGCAAAGAATGGCCTGTGTGAGAACGTGGGATGTGTGCTCCGCAAAGTATGTGAACGGGGCTTGAAATGGTGGCGGTTATGTCCGGAAGCGACACGAGCCGACGCCCTAGACGGAATTGACGTTTCGGCTTGGTGCTCGAAGAGCCAATGATCTGGCAACAATTATTTCCATTCGCAAAAAGTCTTGAGAATCATGATCGTTCTTTAAAAGCTTGTTTCGTAGTTCTCGTGGTTCATGTTCTGTGTAGTAGTGAATGTGAATAGAAGAGCTCCGCTCCGCGAGTTGTGGCCAATCCGTGCCACGAAATCATCAAACTATTTCTTCGTCGTAACATGCATATCATGTCTCATAGTCCATGCTGTTTCAAAATACTCCAATAAGAGTGGCAGGATATTTGTTCTTGCAAAGGCTGGATTCATCAGCGGAGTACACAGCCTCACTGCATGAATCATTTTTCTTTGTGGGGAGGTTTATCGCGCATGTCTTCATGAATAGCCAAAGTCGGTTATGTCCGTCAGCCAGGCATATGGTCGAGGTAGTGATTCACCGGTTGACCATTCTCGAAGGCAGGCGGCGCCCACGTATAACCTGGAATGTATGGCACTTGTACAGGCATACCAGGATTGAATCCAGCGAATAATGAGGGGGTACCGTATGTCGTAGGCGCAACCCAGCCTGATCCTACATCAGAAGATCCGATAGGGGGTTGACTCGACTGGACAGCCATGCTTCCAAATGCGTTTTGTGATGAAACGCCAAATCCTGCATCAGACCTAGATCCAGGAGTAGTGACGGAGCTTGTGACATGACGCTCTGGCTTGCGGATTTCTTTGGGGTCGAGAATCATCCACTTGATGGCAACATTCATGAATTTTGCTCCCATCTCGCCGTTGATCTTCAAAGTCCAGCGAAATTCCTTGAGCTTGTCGAGATAGAATTGTTCTTCGGAGGAGTCAAAGGCCGAGCCGACGAGAACATTGCCGAAGGAGATCAGCAATGTCAAGCATGCGGTCGAGCTGAAGTACCAGAAGGACTTGAGGTGGCGTGCTTTCAAACTGTCCACGAATTCGAGCGCGGACAACCAACTTTTCTTGGCACCTATACGGCATGCCGCAGCTGTATTTGGATCTGACGCACAAGACATGGTTTGGCATATGATCCGTCGATGCAGGCTGACCTCAACAGCAAGGTAGGCAAGCCTCAAATATCCTGAAGACGTCAGAAATGGATGAGCAGGTAAGTGAAAAATGATGAAACTCACCTATGCAGGTCAATCGCATAGTAGAAGCTTTTTCCAAACATAGCACTTCCATTGCCGAATCGGACCAAGCACTGAGTCGGCGCTGTAAAGGTTGCACCCTGCTGAGAAGGGTGCTAACTGGATCGGCTGATGTCTGTATGACATGATGCGATCTCAAGCTGAAAACCGCCTCAAGAATATCAGAGAGTAATCTAGTAAGCTCAATCATCTGGATGAAAATGATTCGACTATTCTCAACTTCGGCACTGCCTTCCTCGTTATGTTCTTCATGGTCTGGGAAGTCATTGTGCTGCAAGGGTGGTACGATCCAGTCACGATCCGAGATCAGGGGCGGTTGGCCTTCGATGAGGGCCACCCATTTGTCCTGCGCATATACGGCCCAGGCAAGACGGCAGCGCAAGCTGATTTCCCAAGCCGGCAGATCCCATCTTGAAGGGTCTAGATGGAGGCCCAGAGTATATGACATTGAAACCAGTTGTGCTGTAAGTTTGCCTCTAGACCCACTACTCACGACATCTGAATCATAGCATTCATGCTGTGCGATCAAGAGACCGGCTTGAACCGACGAAAGCTTAGGGCGATAAATCGTAAGGTCGTAGGACTCCATTGCCAACTCGTATAGCCGATTGGCATCTGGCTTAGGCTTGGTTGCTAAGGCTGGCGAGCATCTCCAGTAATTGGTTGTTATAAGGTATACAGCCGCCAGAAGTGCAGGTGAAAATTCGCGATAGGAACGTGCAGCCTTCTCGAGGAAGACGCCTTTATGAAGGACAGGAAATGACGGATGAATGATGCGGAAGTAAAGATCGATGAGGGCCTGTCCATAAGGCTCTACCAGCTGCTGAATCGCGTCCAATCGACTCTGCTCGGTGTCGTAGCCGATGGTTCCCTGGTCTTCATGAATTGTGAAAGCGTTGAAATCGTCGACTTTGCGGATCATGACCACACCACCTTGCGTAGATTTTTGCGAATTCCCTAGTGTGATTGAAAACCGTGGGAACGAGAAAGGTTCAGTTAGGCCGACAAAGTGAGCATGGTGCTTGTTCTGGAGACCAAGCGTCTTCTTGAGCAAGCTTTCCCCAGGAAGGTCATCGTACTCTTCGACACAAGTTCCTTCGTTCGTCCGAAGGATATGAAGGCCGTCGTGTCCTCTATCTATCTCGTCATTGGGTTGAAGTTTTCGCTTTCTGGTCCTGGCCACTGGCTCGTGCAAGTAGGTACACTCCTGGCTGTGAAATTTGCACAGGACACACTTAGTCTCGCCTTTCTCCTTGACACATCTCGTCTTGCGTCTGCGACAGGCATCGCAAGGCCTCTCTTTGGTTGAGCGCGCATTAGTAGCGGAAGCGCGTGGACCCTCATAAAGGCCCTGTTGCTGGTCGGAGACGCTCTGTCGGTGTTCACTCGAGTACTGTTCGACGTCGTGATGAGGCAGGTATCCATGCGACCCACGCCATTCGGCACCTATAGCTTCTTCCATGTTCCCCGACATCCGTTTGCCCGGATACATCGTTGACTAGACTTGCGAAAAGAGTGTAGTGGTGCTTTTAGGGCACATGACCCTTGAACTCGAAAATGATGTCAATGCAAGAAATCACGGACACAAGAAAGGGCTTCGGTCTTGAGAAAGTCTGCGGCGAGGCGATCTGCGCAGCTAAGAAAAACAAAGGACCAATGATCGCGTCTCACCGATCCTTCCTTTATGTCCCCGTGTGCAACATCGCGATTCATTCATTTCCCATGCTAAGGTACATAAGTTATCAAAATGCACAATTGCATTCTAAGAACAAGTCTGTCGCTCGAGATAGCATTTGGTGGGATCTTCTCCTTGGAAACAACGTTCTCTGCGAGAGTATTGTGCATTCTGACAGCTACACTGTAACAGCCTTTGACTCGCGGAGAGGTGTGGAAGGGGCCGGTACGGCTATGATTTTTGCGCCCTGACGCCCTTTTTCCGATTCGACCATTCTAAATAGATATAAGACGAATCAGCGTCTGTAGATCGGTCCTATAAGCTGCTAGCGCTGGTAGTGAGACGCACAGCATCCTTCGTAACCTCGGGTGCCTTTTCGAGGTCTCGCTGTACCCATGAACCCGAGCCGCATACACTAATTGCTGCAAGAGGCACAGTAGTCACCAAGTATGTTCAGTTGGTCACTGCAGGAAAAAGCTTTTTGTAAATCTAGATGGACTACAGCGACAGAGTTTTCGCCATCTCAGATGGCAGCAAGAGCCGCAGTGGGGTGCGGGTACCGATACGGCGTTGCGCGCGAATCCGGCGACAGACGTCATTCTGTTTACGCATCTGGACTGACTTTACATCTCATCATCGACCACGGCGCTCATGGAAACCGGAATTTTAGACGTTAGAACAAGAGATCTACTCATTCATCGTTCTAACCCCCTCTGTCGTTTTGAATTGATGCAAACCTTGTCTATACGGGTGTTTCAACTTCTTGCTTCCACGAAGCTTCACTTGGTCAACTCCGAAATAATTGAGCTGCTCAATGGCAGAATCGGAATCGAGCAAGCTGCCTGGTGAGGCAGAGACAAGCCCGAGTGTCCTCACTGATAAGAATGGTGAAGCTCTGATTCCTTCCGTTGTACCTCCCGAGACGCAGTTTCCAGACCATGGTATCGATGGAGAACAATCGCACTCGGTATACCAAACGCCCGCCACCGCCCCACTCCGAAGCAGCGAGAAGGAGAGCTACTTTACTGAACAGCCGCAGCAAAGTAATGGCCTAGATCGCGATGTAGAGAGAGTGGACCACGCAGATACACCCACCAAGGGTTCCGGACCAACCAACACACAGTCACTACCAGGCACCCGTCCTAGCCTGGAGAGAGCATGGCAAACAGAGAGACCAAAGGCTATGCCTCGCAGCGCTACCATTATGAATGCTCTCCAACGAAGTACCTCACATTCTCACACCCATCACCATTCACAATCCGATGACTCCAGCTGGTCGTCGTCTTCAGAGAGCGAACCAGAAGGACATCAACACAAAGGCAAACAAAAACGTCGAAATATGCAAAGAGGACACTCCTTCACCATACTCAACGTCGGCAAGGATAAGAATCAGGAAGGCAAGCCAAGCTCGAAACATGACGGCCGATTGAACATTTCTGTCGGCGAGGCTGCCGGCAATGGATATATGGCAAAGACTTTCGCCCAGACCGTACAGAACCACCTATCAATACCACACAAGCATCCCTCTGATGATGAGCACGAATCCGATTCGGACTCTGATGATCATCATATCAAAACCGACAACGACTCTGAAGATGAATTCTCCGACGACGCCGCGTCCATCGCATCCTCATTCCATGAAACCATCAAGAGGCCTCGCTTGAATATCGTCATCATGGTGATTGGCTCACGAGGCGATATTCAACCGTTCCTCCAGATTGCCCGCATACTCAAACGATATGGACACCGAGTACGAGTCGCCACGCATCCAGCCTTCAAGGACTTCATCGAGAAAGATGTCGGGCTCGAGTTCTTCAGCATCGGAGGCGACCCTTCAGAACTGATGGCATTCATGGTGAAGAACCCAGGTCTGATCCCCAGCCTTGAGACTGTCAGGCAAGGCGAGATCGCCCGTCGCAGAAAAGGCATGGCCGAGATCTTTGAGGGGCTTTGGCGAGCTTGCGTCAATGCTACTGATGATGAGGGTGACAAGGCCAATATGAAAATGATGGGAACCAAAGCACCGTTTGTCGCTGATGCTATCATTGCGAATCCTCCTTCATTCGCCCACGTCCATATCGCAGAACGTCTGGGAATACCTCTGCATATCATGTTTACGTTCCCATATTCTCCGACATCATCCTTTCCTCATCCACTCGCCAACATAAATCCACAAAAAGGCGGCGACACTAGTGTCGAGCGCATCAATTGGTTAAGTTATCCAGCCGTAGAGATTATGACCTGGCAAGGCCTTGGTGACCTCGTCAATCGTTTCCGCGTTAAGACTCTGGGTTTAGAACCTGTCAGCAGTTTGTGGGCACCTGGCGCACTCTATCGGATGAAGGTTCCTTACACGTATCTCTGGAGCCCTGGACTTGTGCCGAAGCCTGAGGATTGGGGTCCGGAGATCGACATTGCTGGCTACGTCTTCCTCGATTTGGCGAGCGATTATGATCCACCGAAGGAACTCACGGACTTCCTCGACGCTGGAGATAGTCCTATCTACATTGGCTTTGGGTCAATCGTCGTAGACGACCCAGATAAGTTTACCCAGATGATCTTTGACGCTGTCAAAATCGCAGGCGTCAGAGCGCTAGTTTCCAAGGGATGGGGTGGTCTCGGTGGTGACAATACCCCCGAAAATATTTTCATGCTGGAAAACACACCTCACGATTGGCTATTTCCTCGTGTGAAAGCTGTTGTTCACCATGGTGGCGCTGGCACGGCGGCTGCTGGCCTAAAGGCTGGAAAGGTATGTACCATTCCTGAGCCTCCCCGTATGCTAAAGCATGCAACGCATTTGGCTACAAAAAGGGACAGTCCTTTTCAGAAACATAGGCATGTCCACAGAGAGTCTATCATCTGTCGCTTCTCACTGGACACTATTCTGTTTCTTATTAGTATTGTGCATTTTCACAGCTACATGCGTTGCATGATTGAGCACACGAGATGAATTATGAGTGGTTGCTAACTTAAATGATCTAGCCGACTATGATTGTACCCTTCTTTGGAGATCAACCATTCTGGGGAGCCATGGTATCAAAAGCCAAGGCAGGTGCTCACGAAGCTACCCCCTACAAGAACTTGGATGCAGAAAAACTCGCAGAAGGAATCAAGCAATGCCTGACGGACGAGGCTCGAGAAAACGCAGAGCAGATTGCCAAAAGCATTGCTGCCGAGGGTGACGGTGCAGAGAATGCAGTCAAGAGCTTCCATCGCAGTTTGCCCTTTGCAGGAAAGCGTAGCATGAGATGCTCTATACTGGAAGACAGAGTGGCCGTCTGGAAGATGAAGTCATCGAGTCTCAGGCTAAGTGCACTAGCAGCGGATATCCTGGTCGAACAGAAAAAGCTCTCATGGAAAGATCTTCGTCTGTTACGACATTACGAGTGGAATGACTTTGATGGTCCTGGAGAGCCCATTTCGGGAGCAGGCGGTGCATTACTGAAGACAGGTACTGGAATTGCTCGAGGAGTAGGAATGGTTCCTACCAGCGTTGCTAAGAATCTCAAGAAGCGAGACGAACGTGAGAAGAAAAAGAAGGAAAGAGCAGAGCGGAAGGAGCAGAAAAGATTACTGAAAGAAGCCGCCAAAGGAAAGAGCGGTCCGGAGAGCAAACAGGATCCACAGAGACCTTCTGGACCCAGACACACTTCTACAAATAGTACTCTTGAATCTGCCATGTCTGCAGAAGAAGAGCCTCTTGCCCAAGAGCTGGCCGAAGAATTTGGTGACGCATTTCTGGAATCTGGAGGTGCACTCGCAAGTATGCCATTGGACTTAGGTCTAGCAATCGGTCAGGGATTCCATAATGCACCGCGACTCTATGGAGATGCGTCTGTTCGCAAACCCATACGTATCACTGGAATGCATTCTGGATCGAAAGCTGCAGGACAAGAGTTGATTTACGGCATATACGATGGATGGACAGGCCTAGTGACACAACCGATGCACGGATGGCAAGATGGCAAGAGCAAGCGGAGCAAGCTCACCGGTCTTGGTATTGGCTGTGCTCGAGGTATTGGTGGTTTTGTCCTCAAGGATCTCTCTGCCATCATTACTCCTCCCTTCTTCCTTGGACAAGGTGTGCGAAAGGAAATCAGCAAACGCATCGGTGGTCCTGGCACTACGTCTTTTGTCCGCAGAGCCCACATTATCCAAGGACAGAAGGACATACAGGCTCTGCGTGAAGCTGATCAAAAGAACAAGAGCAACCACCTCTCAGAAACCGAGAAGATGGTTATTGAAGGGTGGAAAGTCATGAAAGAAGCCTGGGATGTCAAAAAGAAGGAGGAGCGTCGCAATGGTGGTAGACTCCGTGGCAGACTCAGCGTGTCAAGAGAAGAGAAGAAATGGGAAGACAACGGAGCGCTGGAAAATGTTAGCGCTACCAGGCGAGCCATCGAAGCCACGAAAGAAGGAAAGGACATTGAGAAGGTTTTCAGCCAGCGCAGGAAAGAGATGCGCCTTGCTGAGCAACCAAGAGCAAGTGCAATGGACCAGCCTGACAACTACGAACACTCCGATGCCATCGCTCCCAACGGCCAGGATACGGGCCGCAAGAAGATGAACCGCCAGTCTATGCAAGGCAATCACCAGCAGAGAGCAGGCAATGAGGCAGGACCTGCCGAGACAGGCGCAATAGACGCGAGCGGAGAAGCTGAAGGCACCAGGGCTCAAGCAGAGAAGCAGAGTCTCGGTAGCGACACAGCTGTCGAGTCGCAAGACGACACGGCCAGCAACAAGGTTGGAGGTAGTGGTATTGACCGTATGCAAAAGGCCACAGACAAGATGGATGAGGGATGGGGTCCAAATGCGGACCAGCAGCACACACCCAAGCAGGCTGTGGCAAGCTAGTCATTTGCTTTTTGAGGCATTGATGATGGTAACATGAGCAAGCAAGCAAGGCGTCTAGGCTTTGATTTTTATTGGGATCACTATACATATTGCAGTGTACGACTAGTAACTGGAACCAGATTATTTTGTACTATCATTTGCCTTGCAGAATGTCGTCGAACAAAGTGAAGCTCTCTCTCTGCTAGTCTCTTTCCATATATCCAGTCAACTGATCAACTCCCTCACATCGTCAAGACTACAAGGACCACTATGTAACACGATATGAACAGGCACCTGATTCCCAGCAACTGGGAACTGTGAAACCAAGGTCCGGAGCCGAAAGAACTACAAAGGGACACTGTCATGGGTTGTGGCATCGTATACTTCTTTCAGCTACCCATGCAACGACTAGAACAAACATGGCAGTGCTGATGCATCGGGTGGCAGGCAGTTGATGCAGCTGCAGCTTACACGAAGAATCCTTGTATCATGGAATCGAACTAATCAAAACTTCAGTTCTACATTGTACCTGTCTGAGACCGACAGAAATGCAAGTCGATAAAGGAAAGTTAGATGGTCGTAGTGCTTGAAGGGGTGGTCCAAGCGGTGGTATTCTTGGCTGTTCACATGCTTCGCGAGAGATTAGCAGAAGAAACAAACTTGATTGTGCGACGTCAAGCATGCCGCACTCGTCGCGCAGACCGCGCAAACCGTACCACCCAAAGCGGATCGTATCAGAAACAGAAGATGGCTGGTCCAGAGTTGAGCACACAGCACCTACAAGATACGGTAGCAAGCCCGTAGTGACTAGTTCGCTCCCAGCAGTCGACAGATCGCTCACGGTGCAGAAGCTTCTGGACGAACACAGTCGATGCAAGCAGCAATGGATAGAGAGCGAAGCGCGTCGATGGCTCCAACAGCTGTTGGCAAGGCAAATGCCTGAGGGCGGATGGTCTTTGAACAAAGCCGTCTGTGTCGCCTTGGGCAGTCCGAGTCTGTCATGGGCAAATCGTGTGAGGAGTGTCTGGCAGCTGATCATGTTTATGGATCTGGTAGACATGGGTACGAGACGAACTGTATGTCCACTCCTGACCCACAGCTAATATTCATACCTACAGTGCGACCAAATCTCAAGCACGCCGACGTGCTCAAGCTGTATGCTCAGGAACCACGCTTTACCTCGCTCGACAAAGACTTCCTCCAGTCCCTTGGTGTCGCCGTTCTGGAACCTCCACAGGCCGAGGAGCTAGCAGACGAGTCAGCCCTCATCTTCATACCTTGTCTCGAATGGCTTCTCGAGCTGCCTTTTATGCTGGTCGCTGTCAAGTCACAACTCTACGTCAGCTCGTCTATGCATTGGATCATCGACGAGGCCGAGCGCTCTCGTAACCGACTGTCGGCCGATACGAAAAGCGACACCTCAATGCTGGAACAATGCGACAACGCCATTGTCGCCGCGAAAGCTATCCTCGATACGCACCATCAGAACAAGATGCCAGAGGCCGATTTCGCCGACGGCCACAGTCTTGCCTTGACCATCTACACCTTGAAGCATGAACAAGAAGATTGAGGACATTCTCATTAACGAGTCTACTTGATCTCGCTGCTCTGGACAACGGTGCCAAATGCATCGGCAATCTCATTCAGCGCAGTCTTGGTCAGCTCCTCAGCTTCGACCCCTGGGATCGATCTGTCACCAATCGCATCCTCGACACAAACCACGTCGTAGCCCAACTCCGCTCCCTGTCTGGCCGTCGTTGATACGCAAACGTGCGCCTGCGCTTGTCAAGAACCGATTTACAAGGAGAAGGACTGTAGTCAAACATACCATGTACCCGGTAAGCACAATCTTGCCACCACCTAGGTGCTTGTGCAGGTCGGTGCCTGCAAACGAGCTAGGGTGGTTCTTGTGGATGACCTTCTCTCCATCCTTTGGCGCAAGCTCATCAAACTCTTCGGCCAGCTTGGTGCCAGGCGTAAAGACAGGTGCGCCGTCTGGTGTGTCGTGAACCACGTGGACAACCTTCCCATTCCCCTGGCGGTACTTTTGCAGGAGCGACGCGATGACCTTTCTAGAGGAGGCCGTGTTGGAGCACTTCAGCTTGCCCTCGGCATATTCGTTCTGAGCGTCAATGATGATGAGGGTGCTGTCGGCGACGCTGGCTGTTGATGGCTGCACTCCAATCAATTGGCGGAAAGACGTTGCAGAAGACATTTGTGAAGGTGTTGGCTGTTTGTACTTGGTGTGGATCTGATTATGAATGGCCAGAGTACTTTGTCAAACCTCTATATAGATGTCTGAGCATATGTTCAAGCCTCGATAGCATCATTTGCGGACATATCGCCCCATAATACAGTTAGACATGGCGGGGTACAGAAGCGGGGTCTGCCTTCCATGACCAAGTTTTCGGACTCACTCCAATCAACCTCGGACTTGTCCATCGTCTTCATCCGCTCGTTATGTATGCGTTTCATGTCGAGCAGTGCTGGGATCAAGAAAATGCTCGAGAGTCAAGACGTGCCTGCATTTTGCAACTTTGCCGAGAAACGGACCAGCATTTTCTCCTCACTTCCCCATCTTTACTTATCTGTCAACCATTGAACTCCGCCCAGTTGCTCATGAACGTACATATCGTCTGATGCTGCTTTCAAGTCTTGCGTCGAAGCTTCGTGGAGTGTATACAGCAGGAGTTGATCTCGAGCCGTGAGCAAGCGAAGAGGGTTGTGCATGACTGTTATCATATCAAGTGAGGTCTGAGCGAGAGACTAAGATGCACTGCTAAGATTCAGACGTTGCTCCTTTGCATACTCGCAGAGAAGGGCGATTGCCAATGCTTGGCGATATGTTGGCATTCATATAGTCCAACTTCTCGAGTGGGGTCCCAACACAAGATGACCATTGCAATACTCGTCAGGACGTGATGGCTGTTCCATGATACTAAGCAAGCAGTCTAGCTTGTTAGAGTCGCGTTCGGCTTTCACCTACCATTCATGATATCGACTACAGAAAGATGGAGCTGATAAGAGAAAGGTCACTCAATAGATTCCATCATTATAGCTTCTGTTCTGGATATGCTTATCGCTAGGTAACTGATCTTCAAAAGGCGAAATAGTCCCTGAACTGTTTCGATATCCTTGTTGCAGACATGAATTCGCCAATAGAAGCCGCTGCGAGTAAAGGAGACGGTCCGAAGACAACATTTGCTGCGGTCTTGTTTGCCCAGTCTGCGATCCTGGGCTTATCTCTTGGCCTGCGTACCTCTTTCTGAGGAGTAACATCAGTCTTGGTTGTCTACGAGAATGGTCAAGTATAATAGATCGCCGCTGTAGACGTGTCCTCTCATACATCCTTCATCGAGCTTCTTTCACCTGTACCATCTCTTAAAAGTACTCGATCGGTTCAGTTGTGTTGAGACTCGACTTCTACCTTACCCTGTGTTGACACTCATTCAATCTCGAGGACCAAGCGGTACCAACCAGACCAATCATGTCATCCGACAAGTTATCACGCGAGGAGACTCGTGTGAAGACACAATACGATATTGACCAAGAGAAGGGTGTTCCAATCTATCAAACGACGTCGGGACCTGTAGCAGGAGACGTCTTCGACGAGTCCTATGGGACAACACAACGCGGTCTCAAATCAAGACATGCTCAGATGATTGCTCTAGGAGGCACCATTGGTACTGGTCTGTTCGTAGGTAGCGGTCAGACGCTTGCCAGAGGTGGACCAGCATTTATCTTGGGATCGTTCGTCTTCATGGCTGCTTTGATCTGGATGATCGTTACCGGTAAGTCATCACGTCCAGTACTTTGTTCAAGGACTCGACTCTGACATATTCAGCTATTACTGAGATGTCGGCCTATCTGCCTACTCGTGGTAGTAGCATGACCATGTTTGCAGATCGATTTGTGTCATCCAGCTTCGGTTTTGCTTTGGGTTGGCTATACTGGTAACTCAATCGATCTCAACATTACGCTACCGTCTTGCTGACACAAAGAAAGGTATTCTCTTGGAATCTTGGTGCCCTACGAGATCACCGCAGCTGCGCTGGTCATCGAGTACTGGGGTTCCACCATCAACATCGCTGTTTGGATTTCGATCATGCTGGTCTTAATCGTTGCACTCAACCTATTGCCAGTCAAGTATTACGGGGAAGTCGAATTCTGGTTTGCAGGCACGAAAGTGATAATGATGGTCGGTCTCTTGCTTGTATCACTCATTATCTGCTTGGGTGGTGGTCCAAGGGGAGACAGGCTCGGATTTCGCTACTGGAACAACCCTGGAGCCGCAAACGTCTACCTTGCTGAAGGAAACACTGGACGCTTCATAGCACTGCTGTCGACCTGGGTGCTCAGTGCATTTCCTTTTGCATTCGCTCCGGAGTTGTTGGTTGCGACTGGTGGTGAAATCGAGGACCCGCGTCGCAACCTCCCCATCGCAGCCAGAAGATACTTCTATCGTCTTATCTTCTTCTACATATTCTCAGTCCTTGCTATTGGTGTCATCTGTCGCTCAGATGATCAGGCACTTACCAATGGTGGAGTTGGTGCTGGGTCTTCGGCTTTTGTGGTTGGCATCAAGAATGCTGGTATCCCTGTTCTGGACTCTATCATCAACGGAGGCATCATTCTCAGTGCTTGGTCGTCTGGAAACTCTTTCCTCTACCTTTCTGGAAGAAGTTTGTACTCACTTGCTCTCTCTGGTAATGCACCAGCTTGGTTCAAACACTGCACCAAGAACGGTGTACCAATTCGCGCAATGGGAGTATCATCTCTCTTTTCGCTCTTGGCCTATCTCAACGTTGCAAATTCTGCTAGTGTTGTTTTTAACTGGCTCGTCAACCTCACCAACACTTCGGCTTTCATCTCGTGGATCTGTTGCTGCATCACCTACATACGCTTCCGCAAGGCGTTCACCGCTCAGAACATCCCCAACTCTGATCTTCCTTACCGCAACACCATCATGCAGCCTTGGGGTGCATGGTTTGCAATGGTTTTCTTCACCATTTTGACTCTAATCAACGGCTTCACCGTCTTCTGGCCGCAGAACTGGTCAGTCGCTGATTTCTTCACGGCGTATGTTGGCATTCCGATCCCTATCGTTATCTACCTTGTTCACAAGGTCTTTTGGGCTAGACATGAGGCTTGGGCTCGTCCACCCCTGACTGTGGATTTAGTGAGTGGGCTTGATGAGGTGATGACTACGTACAAGGAAAAGAAGCCTTATACCAAGTGGTATCACTACGTCAAGGTGTTGTGGGAGTAGATCAATAGAGCTACAGACGCAGCACGAAATATCGCAATTTAAGACCTCTACGGCTTGAATCGTTTCGCGTGTCTGGATAACTTCTTTGTGCCGAGTAGAGCACAAGTGTGCTACCGCAGGTTTCGGAAATTTGTTTTCACCCACGCAAGGCAATGACGATCGATGTTTCCTACCGGCAGGGTGCAGGCCATGTCCAGAGGGAAGGAACTCGCCTGGATTTGCACATTCCTTGCGCACGATCTCGGTGAAACAAAGCTTCGTCGATTCCATGTTCACACAACACCTCTTTGTCTTGCAACCCTGTCCAGGAACGCTTCGCATCACGACTCCACCAGACGCACAAAGCGACATTCGACTTTCTTCCTCTGACACATTCCTCGACATCAGAGATGCTGCAATGGTATCTTCCGCTTGCGGACATGCTCTTTGCACTTGCACACCTTTGTTGTGGCTCAGAAGATGGCGATGGCCTCGATGATCTTGCCTCAAGCACTACGATCAGCAGGTGACAAAAACACTCCCACTCGTCTCGTCGTCGAGAAGATAATTCGCTTTCGAGATGGCTGGAATCCCACCAAACATACCACGAAACCCGTATCGATTACCACCCCATGTAAAATCCGGAGATAATGGACGAGTAGGCATCAACATTGGAGAGTGGAGCGAAAACGTTCAGGAGTGGTTAGAAGATCATCCAGGATTTCTGCCTAAGACCTACCTTCCTGATGGTCAACCAGCGGATGGTCGATTTCGAGGAATATGGCGCGAGATAATGCTCGTGACACAACTCATCCTGGATACTCGAACTTTTCACGATCCAATGGGCCCCTTAGGCAATATCGCCAAAGTTCGAAGGCAACTCAGAAATGCTGTCGCAAGGGCTGGAGAGATCAAGAATGCAGTATGTCTTGGATTGGGCTCGATTCGTTACACAAGTCCTTGGACATACAATGAGCACTACGTCCAGCAGTGCGGCGTGTTCATTGCTCTATGTCAAATGATCGAAGAGAAGCAGAAGATGGAACTAGGATCGCTGCCAGTCATCTTTCAAGACCCTGCTTTCCAGATCGAGGACCGATTCATCCTCGAGCAAAGCGGTGGTCAAACCATCGTCCAGAGCCCCGAAGCAAACAATCACATAAACATGCACTCGTTTGTTTATGCGCCTCACTTCCCGGCCAACTATCTGTTCGACACAATCCTCAGAGAAGGTCATGAGCCAGAGCTCTTGTACACGAACACGTTCCACGGTAGCCTGGGCCCAATAGGCTGGTTGATCACCGATAGCTACCTCAAAAAGGTGTACTGGACTCAAGACACAACCATCAATCAGCAGTCAGTCAACATGTATAACGCCGCCAGACGGTTTCTTGAAAATCGCGAGGGAATCGTGTATTGGGGAAACTATGCTCACGATTACAACAACCCGAGGCTGGCAAAAATATTGAGGCAGGCCTTTTCTAGGTCTTCCTTTTACGTGCGTAAAAGCGAGACGACAGCTTCCAAAGCGCCTCCTGTCGAGACAAAAGACGATATGGCTGATTTTGTATGGTAGAGACGTGAAGAATGGGGGTTCTGAATACAGTCTTGGTGTGTGTTTGCGAGATTGTTGTCATATTCGTCATCTGCGGCGTAGGTAGTTCTTAGTGAAGTATGAAATATCGATCTTTGTGGTAATTTGGCGGCAGTGTACGTGTGCCTTTTGAATGCTGCGCAAGGTGCGATCCTGATTGATATTATACACCCTTCCGAATCAAGTGATATGATAAGCCTAAGGGCAGATGAGGCATTTGATATGTGTTGATCCGTCTTGACGCGACTTCCGTATTCGCTCGTCTGTACAGCAGTGATGTTTTAGTTCATGTCAGAATGCTCCAGCAATCTATCAGGGGCAGCAGCATATAACAAAGATATGTTCTGAACTGGCGGCGCTCTTCATGTCTACAGTCTCGTTGCATAGTATTGTCGTAGATGAAGAGAGCTTGAGCAAATCGAGTTCTTCCCAGATAGACGAACGCTTCCGTGCAGATCTCGCGATGAGACTCGAACGATCACAACTGGATCCAAGGTGCGAGAAACAGCCATACTTGCAAGCAGACATAAATTTAGTAGTTCGAGGGTTGTCGTTCTTTATGTTGTTTTCCGAGTCAATGCGGTTGGCGATACAACGACCGAATAGTCGTTCCGGACCCACGGTACAGGAGTGAAAGTCACCCACAATCAGTCAAGCAAGCCCACATAGCATATCGTACGACAAAGACGATTAGCAAAATGGGTCCGGTAGTGGAGCCTGATCAACGAAAGCTTGAGGCCGCACTCGGCCACAAAGTCAGTACGGCGGCGTTCAAAGCGTTATGCAGCAAGTATGCACCACCGCCAGCACTTTACAAAAGCCGCCAGACCAGAGAACAAACTCGTCGACCAAACGACAAGCAAAACGGACGTCCGAACGGAGTGTATACCCACAGACCAAACTACGGGCTAGCTGGACGTCCAAATGGAGTGCATGATCGAAGTCCAGCTGCTGACCAAGCGAGAAGCTCACCGCACGCTCAGACTTTCGTCGGTGTGTCCCAGGATATTGAGGGCACACTCCAGGAGATCAGAGAAGAGCCTGAGTGGCAGGCATTTCGAGACCAGATCCAGAAAGTCGTGAAACATACGACCAATGTTCAGACTGTGATCTGTTTGGGCTTGGGCAACTGGGTTCCCCGAGAATTCTGTCATCGCACCAACTGTTTTGTCGTCCAGTATGCGGTCTTTGTATACATGTGCGAGAAGGTCGATGAGAGATGGAGGAACCAGTGCGTATCCAATGGTACCATCCACCAGCCGGCCAGACGATGCTTCCAAGATCCTGCTTTCGACGAGCAGACGAGATACCTCCTACGACATATCCCAAATTTGAGCAATTCACCAATCAACAATATCGTGCTCGACCCAGCGGCGTCAAAGATGATCAAGAACAACAGAGATACCTTGGTGTTCGCGCCTCATCTCAATTGCAACGTCTGGCCCGAGATTCTGTCTTTTCGTCCTCTGGTCTTCATTGGCAATAGCCCAAAGGGTTTCGGTGGACGAGATATGGCGGCGACGGAGACGTACATCCAAGAGTGTGAGATCATCAACAGTAATGACGTGGGCCTGCGATTCAAAGCGTTGCTGGCAAGTTTCAAGGCAACGGATACGGAATATCATCAATCGAATTTGGAACAGGGTCCTGTAGACCCAGACCACCTCGCCAATTTGACGATCTATCAGCGCATAAGCTGATCGCCTCGTTATGATGAGCGATGCACCACCAACGAGAGACGAGGATAAACCCTTGAAACATGGAACGGTACAACAGGATGTCGTCAGAAATGGAGATGTTGGTTCAGTATCAAATGCGGGGGACCATATCGCAGGCTACGTCGTTTGTCTGAGGGTGAGAGCAGTCTCGTATTGCTGCAGATTGATGGCGCCCGCAGACCATACGGTGATGGCTTGCACCTTTGACCAGGACCTGGATGAAGAAGGAGTGATGTACCCAATAATATTCAGCCAAGCACCAATCTGAAGGTTTTGGTGGTCGATGGTGTCGAGGAGCTGGCTGATGTCGACTCGAGCGGTGTGATGTTCTTGAGAAGGAAACTTGTGAAAAACGAGCAATGAAGCAGTTGGTTCATGGTATTGGGTTACACTTTGATACTCAGAGAAGTTGCAGAATACAAAAGACGATTGGATACCTACCATGCGAGAAAACGAACCTTGTCGCCTGGAAACAGCGAGTGAAGCTGGCTGACGGCGCAAAGCCGACTTGGCAATGGTGATGAATTACTCATGATTTGGGATCGTATCTGACATGGAGATATGCAGTAGATACTTGCAGCATATCGACAAAAGGCAAGGATGGTGAAGCCTAGCCAGAAGGTGGTTCTTTCCTTGATTGGTGCAGATTGGTGGCGTTCGATTGGTCGGCGTGTCAATCTCCAGGGCTTGGCATCTGGGTGCGTCATGCTTCACAGCGAACAGTGGGAGGCAGCCAGCAGGACAAACACTTCTCCACAACACAATCTTGACCAAGATCACACGCCTATCACCGCCAGCGGCTGCTGTATACTCCGATTCACCTAGAGCCACTACTTGTGCGACCCTCGGCTCCGACGTCTACCATCGCGCTATCCTCCTACCCCGCCATCACACGAGCACTCACGTCCCCCACCTTCGTGCCCGACCATCGCCATTCGCTATAGTCTACCTCTATAGCCAACAGCTCCTCCACCCTTACACCTACGAGCGCCACCACACGAAGCATCTTGCAACATGTCCGGCTGGGGGTTGGGAGGTTGGTTTGGCGGCAACTCGGCCGCCAAGAAAGATGCCCCAAAGAAGGCCATTCTGCAGCTGAGGAGCACCCTCGAGATGCTGAACAAGCGTGAGAAGCACTTGCAGAACCAGATGGATGAGGAGGATCAGAAGGCTAGGAAGTTCATCAACACGAACAAGACTGGTACGCACACCTCGCCCATGGCAACTTGCGCCGCCCTCTAACTCCTCTTACAGCCGCCAAGAACGCCTTGCGAAAGAAGAAGCAACTTGAGACTACCTTGGAACAAACATCCGCTCAGATCATGAACCTCGAGGGTCAGATCGCAAGTATCGAGACGGCCAACATCAACAAGGAGACCCTGGACGCGCTGGGCAATGCCTCCAAGGCCATGAAGACCATTCACGGTGGCTTGACAATCGACAAGGTCGATGCTACCATGGAAGATCTCGAAGAACAACATGCCATTAGCAAGGAGATTGCCAGCGCTCTTACTCAAGGCTCTACCGCAAATGCTGTCGACGATGATGAGCTCGAATCAGAGCTTGCTGACCTTCAACAAGAGGAGCTGGATAACACTATGCTCAAGACTGGTACCATGCCTGTGCACGACCAGGTCCACCGCATGCCTAGTGTCAACAATACCGAACGTGAGTCCTGCAAATATGTACGATGCGTGCTTACACATACTGACTGTTCACAGCAAGAGGCAAAGCCCCCGCTCAAGAAGAGGAAGACGACGAAGAGGCCGAGCTTCGGAGATTACAAGCTGAGATGGCCATGTAGTCTCGTTCATCTCCTTTTCTTCTTCTCGCTACATCTTGACTGCAAAGACCATATTAACTTCGAGGCATACCCTGGTTCTGTTCTGTTTTTCCCTGGGCGGGCGTTAAGGTGCCACGGCTACGACTTTCACTCTGAGATGGCGTCTGCTTCTGTCGACATAGCAATTTCGCGACTTCAATTCGATCTAACAACCTTCCTCTACTACTATTGTCCCTAATGCCGCTTCTAGTTCTGTACTCAATACATGCCGTATCCTACAGTCATATACATCCTCTGCATTCAGCACTATTGTCCCAAATCCACTTCCACCCGAACCCAACATACCTCTTGAGAAGTTCCCCTAGCTACCGACTGGCTGTGTTGCCCATGTTTGATGACCAGAGACATGACTGCGCATGTTTTGGAAGCTACTTGTGGTCTAGGATTCCTTGTGACAGTTCAAGTACAGTCTCACAGCCGTGGCAGAACTTGATGGGTGAGCGTTTTGTGGGCATTCTTCTGATGCATGCACTGCTTTCTCTTCTGGCTCTCTGGAGTACTCAAGCGTTCAAGGTTGATCTCATACTGATATCTGCTCGGCATGTTAGACTTCGTATGCCTCGAATCATTGACAACCAACCTTTCATGGCTAGCATGTCTCTGGGCATGCTAGAATCCATGGCAACTGCTTTCTTCGTGATGAGGAAAATGAGCAAGCAGAAGACGTGCGTAAATAGAGACAAGAAAAACATTGTGGTAGTTGCACGAACTCTGATGGAAGATGGCAGAGGGTAGACTGAATGAATTCTTGGGTATTTATTGCGCTTTTACATAGTTGCATCTACCATGACGACGAACGTATCGAACTGCCTCTTCAAGACGTCGGGTTTATCCTCACATGTACTACGAGGAGAAGAAAAAGTAAACTTGTTAGGAGATGTCCATATAGAGTAAGCTGTGTTACGTTGACCCAATCCGCGATGAGAGAGCTTGATAAGGCTTTATGCTCGGGTAATCTTGAACATATTGCTTCTCAAATCAACTCATCTGTTTGTCGAACATAGTTGCACCTTCTTAAACTTTACAATCCAGCTGTTTGTCGCTATCAGAATCCAGATGTGAGAAGCACCAAGCATCTAGACTCCATATCATCGCTGTCAATCGCAGAGAGAAGGTCGATATACCGCAGCCATGAACGACCGCCGACCTCGGGTGGGGGTCCGCTGACAGTGCAACTCTAGCCGATTAACAACCACCACCAGTCATCCCGCCGGGTGTGTCATCCAGCTTTCTCAGTTCCTATCAATGACCATACAGATGGATTTGCAATCAACATGTCCGACCCCAAAGCGACCGCTGGTGGATCAAAATCACGGACGGGATGCTCAGAGTGCAAAAGAAAACGCGTGAAATGTGATGAGGGCAAGCCTAGTTGCGGAAGGTGCAAGAGACATCCCGAGCGATGCTCGTATGAGTTGAAACTGTCTTGGACGCAGGGTCGACCTTTCAAGAAGCCGAGGACGAAAGAGCCTTGGGTCATAAATCTCGATGCAAAAGTTGCAACTTCCGATTCTGATGCGACACAGCCTTCTGCCGCTCAATCTGAAGGAGAGACTACTGATAAGGCAATTTCGACCACCGAGCCGCAATTACTACAACTTCCAGATCATCCACAGAATCCTGAGATAGAAACATTAAATGGTAAGTGTCTTTTTGTGACTGTTGCTTCATCCAACATCCTCACATCATCATAGCATTGCAACCTTTCGATGACTCCATTGGCCTCGACGACTACCAAGACAACGTTTTCCTCCCCGAGGACAGTACACTTGCAGATGCAAATCTGGTCGATCTCCCATCCGATCTTGATTTTGAGCCAGCTGATGAAACGATCGAGCGTAATGTCTCTCTATTGCCTTTCCAGCACTATACTCCACCGAGTAAGTTGATTGATTGCTGATCTGATTCAGAGGTGCTGATGCATACCAGCTCTACCACCATCCCTAAGCCAGTATCCACTGTTGTGTCCATCTGAGTCTCCTAATGCTTACTTCTTCCTTCACCATTATATCACACATACATCGCTTACACTTTTCCCATTGATGGCACCTGCAATACATCAACAGGTCCTAACGGTCGCGGCTCAAACACCACATCTACTCTCGGCAGCTTTAGCTTTATCTTGCGATCAAGTACGGCGCCTCCGTGGAAATGATTCAATCGAGCTACAGAATCGAGCATCTTTCTTCTTGCGCAAGGCCATCACTGGTTTACGGAAGGCGATGAACGATCCAACAGAGGCACCCGCCTTCTCAACCATATGCACTGTTCTCTTCCTATGTACGAACGAAGTCATGGCTGGAAACACCATGGCCATGCGTACACATCTCAATGGTGCAGAACATTTGCTATCCCTCGCTCTCGGGAAATCTAGACACGAAGCCGTCGCAGATCTGGACGACCAAAAACTGTTTCTCATTCGTTGGTTTGCTGTCGTAGATATATTCGCCAGCATTATGAGCCTTGATAAGACTACCTCCTCAGATGGTCAATTCTGGTCGATAGGAGCTCCAAGCAGCACTCCCTCGCCACAGTACATTGACGAGTTCGTCGGCTTCTCACTGGAGCTGATGCCAGTCCTTGCGCGAATAGGTCGTATGGCACGTCTGCAACGCCGCCGCAAGTCTTTAGGATCTTCACTCGGCTCCGGCTATGCCGAGATGGCTGATGACTTAGATATGCTGTTAGCAGACAACATCTTACTTACCGAGCAACAGCTTTCCCTCCTGTTCACCCGCGCTTCGTCGCCTTCGCTCTCACATACACAGGATCCCGTGCTGGTGGTCGAAGCTGTATACGTACACCAGATGTTCGTACACGCCGCACTGTTGCACTTATACCGTCGCGTACAAGAGCTTCCAGAGCTCGATCCAAAGCCTGCAGTAGCGCTAGCTTTTATGCTGGATCTGCTAGGAAAGCTTAGACCAGAATCGCCCGCTAATGTTCTGATTCTTTGGCCGCTGTTCACAGCAGGATGTGAGGCTGAGGATCCACAATTAAGGGATTACATCGAAGCTTGCATGAATCGCATCCGCAACTACGGCTGGGGCAATGCAGATGCCGCTTCGGCGGCCTTGCGAGCCTACTGGGACCAAGGCAATGGCGAGCGCTGGGATGTCTTTCTTGAGCGCAGAGGCTTTGATGTTGTGCTATTCTGATGGCTGCTCTTGTACACAAGAAAACAGGCAATCGACTTGCGGTAGTATAGCAGGAACATCTATCACTCGCAAGATATGTTGGGCAAAAGAAGGAAGGGTCGATGCACATGTAGGACATATCGAGAAGCAGCCATCGATGAGACGCCCTTTCCGGCCCAAATTTCACGTTTTGATCTTGTGAGGAAAGGCAAGAGCGATTGGTCAAGACAGCTAGCAATGACCCAAGGAAAGCAGGTTCGCCAGGGATAAATCGAAGATCATGAACATGGAAAAAGAGGCGCAAGTGGGAAAAAATAGGGGTATTTGTGATTCTCAAGAAGTGTTCCAATGGTAGCCTCCGCTGTATGTGATGGATGAAACGCCTTTGCCTAACCCATTCTTTTCTTCATGCATTGAATAACACGCCTGAAACTCATCCACTCCGTCGCTTGAAAGTAAAAAGAATGCCTCCCTCCCTCCATGAGGCACGCGACTGTGCCTCATGATGTATAACTCCGGAAAAAAGCAATAATGTTAGAGCAAATAAAAAACAAGAATAGCAAAGGTAGTGCGAATAACAACGCCTCATAATCTTCGTGCCCTGCATCAGTGCCTAATCGTGAACGCCTCTAAGCTTTCTGCTCGTCAGTCTTCTGCTTCTTAGCTTCGTGGTCACCATCGTCATCGATCTCAATTGGTCGCTTGAGGCCTCCATGAGCGTTGGAGTCTGCTGGAGGAGTCGGAGCCACGGGTGCTGGCGTCGGCGTAGCGACTGGTGCGATCGATGGGGGCTGTGCTGGCGCGGCTTGTGCCTGAGGAGCCACTGGAGCTGGTGTAGTGGTCGAAGACACAGGCGCAGGGGTCTGTTGCTGTGCCGCAGGAGCTGGTGTCGGCACCTGCGACGATGTAGATGCTGGATTTGACTGGACTGCAGGTGCAGGTTGAGAAGCAGGGGCTGCTTGAGTCGCCGCAGAAGGCGCAGGAGCTTGCTGGACAGTCGCAGCAGGCGCAGGGGCTTGTTGAGCAGTTGCAGGAGGTTGTTGAGTCGACTGGCCTGAGGCTGGTGCAGGAGAAGGTTGCGTTGGCTGAACCGGAGCAGGAGCAACAGGTTTTGAGTTGACAGGAGTCGAAGCTTGGGCCTGTGCTGCCGGCGTTGTTGCAGTCGATGGGGGCTGGGACGGCTGAGTGAATGTCGGCCTGGGTGCTTGCACTTGTGGTACTGAAGGCGTGGGTGCGAGATTGGGGCGAGTGTGAGGCGTCTGCTGCTGTCCTGCTGGAGGCTGCATTCTTTGCTGCTGCGGGGGCTGTGGCTGCGCGTACGGACCAGGTCTAGGTGCAACACCTTGGTGTGCCGGTGGTCCTTGATGATAAGGAGCATTTGACGGACCTTGTCTGAAAGGTTGCGCACCAGGCATGGCTGTTTTGAGTGCTTCAGCTAGCGCCTGTTCTGAGCTGGATCCTTGTTGCACAAGATGGGAACCTGTGTTAGGTCGTTGACCCATTACAGGCTGCGAGCCTGGCATACTCTGTTGAGGTGGCTGGCTGGGGGCACCTTGTGGTTGTGAAGCTGGGCCTGGAGCAGTTTGTGGGGCACCTGGCTGCGCCTGACCTTGAGGCGGTCCGCCTTGAACAGGAGCCGGACCGTTCATCTGAGGCTGCGCAGGGGCAGCAGATGCTGTCTCTGCCTGTGTTGTGGTGATGATATTTTGGATAGCTTTGTAGAGCTTTTCCTCTTCTTCAGACTCGAAGGGACCGTGTTCTTGATCACGGCGAATGTGTCTATTAGTAGCCTTGCGGAAGATCGCCCTGTGCTTGTCCTGCTCTGGGCCTTGGAAGTTGCTCAGATACTTTTTGTGGTAGTCCATAATATTGTCAATCATCTTTTCAGAAGTGATCCCGCTCTGGTTGTGTGCTGGAGGAGGAGCCTGACCAGGTGCTGGAGCCATCACAGGTCGAGGGGGCTGCGGCTGACCGTTGGGCGCTCCAGGAGCTTGACCGACTCCCGACTGATAAGGCTGGCCTGGAGGCGGGTGAGGAGCTTGGCCTGGTTGCGATTGGGGCTGCTGTGGATGGCCTTGCTGCGCTAGGCCTTGTGGTTGACCAGGTTGCGCCGGTGGTGGTTGCGGCGGTTGGCCATAAGCATTGCCTGGCGGCCGAGGGGGTTGAGGGTAAGGAGCATACGGGGCTCTACTCGGCGGGCCATAAGGCGATCCAGCGGCGGCAGTACCTGGTGTGGTCGAGGCATATGGGGAGTAGTAGGTGCCGGGCTTTTGTTGCGTAGTCGGAACAGGTGGTCGTGCCACGTTCTGTACAGTTGGCGGTCCATAAGGTGTACCGTAAGGGCTTGGTCTAGCATAAGCACCGTACGCAGGAGCTGCAGGATGACCGTATGGGTACTGATTATTCGGGTAGTAAGGGTATTGCTGTTGCTGAGGTGGTCTGTTGTCTGGAGGCGGCGTTGGAGCCTTTCGTTTCTTCTCCTTGTCGATCGAAACATTGGGGTTGATCTTCCAAAGTCTGCCTTTGCCAATCTTGCCAGCCTCCTCGAAAGCCTCACTACTGATGAGATTGTGTCGGACACTACTCTGCCAGCCATGGGTTGTACTCCTATACTTGAACCAAGGATACATCTTCTGCATGGCGTCGTAGATTTGTTGCAGATCCATCACACCGGTCGGAGCTTTAGATAGTGCCTCGTGAATGAGGACAACATATGTTTGAGTTGGTTTCTTGAGCTCTTCCTCGGTGTATTCTGATTCGGGTTTTTGTGGAGACGGAGACTTGACAATCCTCTTCGGCTTGTTCGCATCCTTGTCAGGTGTAGGCTGAGCAACCAGAACACCTCCCTCAGTCTTGACCTCGGCCGAAGGTGTGGCGTTGTTATGCTCTTGGATAGCCATAAGCGCTGGATCGATCTCGACAGATTGGCTGAGATGTTCTCCTTCACGTCCATCTTCTGGTTTGGAGTCTTTCTTTGTGGTACTTCCGCCTTCTGCTCTGGCAAGAGCCAAGAGTTCAGCAAGCGGTGGAACGACCTTGCCTAACTTTTGCAACTCTTTAGTCTTGCGCTTGATGATTGCCTCATCGCGTTTGGACATGACACCGTTCTTTGGAGGTCTTCCGGGACCTTTTCGCTTTTGAGGAATTTCCTCCGGTGCTAAGCCGGCGAGAATTGAACCAGGAGGTAAATCGGCAGGTATGGCGGGAGGCGTTTGAGATGGAGTCACTTGCAAAGCTTGAAGAGCCTCATAAGAATCGGGCTCAATTGACGGCTTGACATCGACTGGCTGGGATGGAGGTGGCATCTCGGTCGTGGTTACAGCAGATTCCCTTCTCTCTTCGAAGACGGGTGGAACGGCCTCGGGCTGCTTGGGCGTGACAATGGTTTGCTCGGCAGGCTGAGCATCTTTTGGCCTTTCGGTCTTGTCGCTTGTCTCTGTCTTTTGAGGTAGGGGCACCTTTTGTACTGGCTTCTCGACCTTGTCCGCCTTGGGTGTTCGGGGCATCTTCTCTGCCTTTTCCGCTCTCGGGGGCTTGTCGGTCTTGATGGACTGTTTTCCAGACTTGGATGGTCTTCTTTCCTTCTCTTTCTCCTTTTCCTTTTCCTTCTCCTTCTCCTTGACTTTTGCCTTCTCGGGTGCCTTTTCCTTCTCCTTTTCGGGTTCCTTCTCTTTCTCTTTATCCTTAGTCTTTTCCTTCTCTTTCTTCTTCTCTTTCTCCACTTCTTTCTCCTTCTTGTCTTCCTTCTCGACAGGCAGTCCAGCAACGGCGGGGAAATTCTTCTTGAGCTTGAACTTGAGCTTGACAATTCTACGTGGTCGCTCTTTCTTCTGCACCGGACGTTTGAGGCGTAGAGGCTCGTCTTCAGATGATACGTCTTCCTCTTCGTAGTCGTGACCGAAGGTAGCACTGACGACACTATCCAAGTCGGAAAGAGAGCTGTCCGTGTCAGAAAGAATGTGGACAGGCTCTTCCTCTTCGTCCTCGTTGCGAGCGTTGTCTGGCAGCTTAAATATGATGGTTATGCCCTGGATAAGAATCTCACTTCCGTGGTGTAGCTTGACCACAGAGCCTTTGTCGACATGAGTGTCATCGTGGAACACACCATTCCTACCGTTGACAAGCATTTCCCAGTAAGCCTTCTGTAGATTGTATTCGATACGAATGTGTTTGCGCGAAATGTTCTTGAATGATTGTCCGGCCTGAGGATGGATTGGGATGAAAGGACACTCATACTCGAAAGGTTTGTCCTGTTGAGGCTGCCAGTCGAGCGAAAGGTCGTATGGGTTAGTGAGAAGCGATGTAGGATCGACAGAGTGAGACGAGTTGGTCGAGCGAAACTGCTTGCGCTTGCGCCTTTTGGACTCTTCGTTCTCTTCGCTGTCGTATTCAATGTTGACACCAACAATGCCACCGCTTTCGCTGACATTGCTGCGAGCAATATGGCGACCCTCATCCTCCAAGTTCATTTCCGCATCTTGTTCCATTTGGACATCCCGGTTCAACTTCATTTTGTGTCTTCGACCTGCCTTACGCTCAAACTTTGCAGCATTTAGATCACGACCCAGTTCGACCGCATAGGTATTAACATAGAAGTCGCCATCGGGAAATTGCAGCTTCGCAAAAGCTTGCATGGGATCGTTTTGAGCGTCTTGTACGGGAGCAGCCTCTTCGGCTTCGTATGAAGCAAGAGCAAGGTCAGCGGGGAAAAGCGAGTTCGTCGGCAGGTTCAGGTCGGCGACAGCATTTTCAAGCTCGGAATAGTCTTTGATTGGTGTTTGCGGCTGAAGAGGTTGCGACTGATCTAGGGGATCCACAGACTGGTCCAGTTGGTCGGTAGGCTCGTGCAGAGAGAGCGACTGTGGTAGGTCCGGGTTGTCGAGCACAGTTTGATCGGGCAAGATCGGTTGTGCCTCTTGTGCCTGGGGCTGTGTTTGCTGCTCAGTCTGCGTCTGTGTCTGCGATAGTGCTCCTGGCTCGGCTTGTTCGGATTGGCCGGCCGTATTTGAGGCCTCTTGTCGGTGTTCTGGTTCGTCTTCGAAATCTTCGGGGAATAGCGATTGTGCTAGGGACATGGGCCTCGATGGAGGCTTGGGACGACTTTGCACTTGTTCGGGTATCGTTTGCGAAAGAGAAACTGATTGCGACTTTGGATCAAGAGGCTGGGTGTCGGAGGCAGGTGGTACTGCATGATTTGTGTCTGGTCGGGGACTTTGTTGCGCAACTTCCCTGGCTGCTTGATTGTCGTTCTTGGGGGTTTGCGGCGGCGCAAGGCTTCGTTGTTGTTCGAGCTGGGTCGTTCCTTCGTCCACATTGTTCATGTCGGGATCCAGTTCGGGCCATGGCGAGTTCAGGGGAGAGGGCGAGGGTGCTTGGGGAGTTTCGTAGTCATGAGGCGCAAAGGCAGCATGCCCGAGACTCGTTGCTTCCACTTCCATGACCGTCGGCGGCGTGATAACATGTCTCTAGGGCTTTGTGATTCCGCGCATTCACTATCTTTGACGCTGGCGCATGCGTCTCCTGTGCGCAAATGTTGCCGTCCGAGTAATCCGTATACAAGATCGACTTTTCTTTCGCGATCCAAACTCTGACCCGTCTGGAACACGCTGTCAAGCCCTCTGCCCTCTCTAAACCCGCGGGCCAAGATCCTCAACTGCCAGGCGGTGAAGAATCATGGACCCGTTGCGGGATCTAACTTCACTCCCGCTTTTACCTTCTCAAACCGTGACATGTCTTGCTTGTCACCTCACCCTTCAGATACCAATTCATCGTCCTTTACAAAGTAGCAAATGTCTCTAACAAACAATCGCTTCTAATTACCATCTATCTGTATATATCCACTCGATCGGCTTTTTTTCAGTTTATGTTTGTCCATCGTTGAGGCGGATGTAAAGGATTGACATGAATGAACTCAACGCCAAGCTTAGATCGGCTCATCGTTTGGAGATATGGCTACCGTATGCCAGGGTCACTCCCTTGACGATGATTTTTGACGGTGCTCCGATCATCATGGCACTTCTAGCATGTCTAGACTGTATTACACTTCTAGGATAGAGTGCTGAGTACTCGCAAGTATGTGAACATGGCTATGTACAGCCTATCTTTGATGGTGTGAGGGTGGGGACCAATTTTCTGTGGAAGTTGTAGTTCAAAGAATCCCGGGCGTGTGTCAACATACAATCTAACTCGCACACCTGATAGAATTCCGGCATATGTCGCAGTGTCTAGCAAACAAAAAGCATTAATCTGACGCCATGGGTTGTCCTAAAGAAGACTCAAAGGCTCACCACTAAACCTTGCGAGCCACAGCCCTCAGTCTAACATAATTCAAGAACTGACTGCCATCCTCCTCTCGTGTGACCACAGTCTCCATTATATCACAGACCTGCTTGACGATATTTCCTCGCTTGCTTTCTTCCACCACATTCAACATCTCTGCACCCATCAACTTGACCCATCCCTCCAAACCGCCAGATCCATCAGCAGACTTGGCAGTACATTTAGTAGGTCTGTATTCCAACTCGCACTTTTCAACTTCAAAGCCAGATTTCTGAAGTTGTTGTGTCATCCATACATCGCTGGGGAAGAACCACGGACAAGACTCTCGAGCAGTAGAGAGGGGGATGCCATTGGCAGTGAGGACGGAAAGAATGGTTGCGTGAACGGCTTCCACATTACCTTTTCCACCCATCTCAAACACAAAGACACCGCCTGGCTTCAAAGCCGAGTGAACATCTTCGAACACTGCATCTCTGGTACTTGGTTCGCGAAGGATCCAGTGGAGTGCAGCGTTGCTGAATACTTTATCCCAGCTGCCGTTGACTGCTTCAGCACATTCGGAAATACGACGACAATCCTGGAGTTTGAAGGTGCAATTTCGGCTAGAGTGTTTCTCTTGCGCTGTCTCAATGAAGGAAGCTGATGCATCAAGTCCGAAGATGTGGCCTTGAGGTAAGGATGCAGCGATTTGAGCAGTCAAGGGTCCATCGCCGCAGCCAATGTCGAGGATTCTGTCGGTAGGTTTGGGTGCGAGGTAGGACAGTACGGTAGTGGTGAGTTTAGGAACGAAGCTTGCGGCTGCCGAGTAGGCCTGTCTTTGTCAAAATTCGAGCGTCAACAATGCTTCTTCTGCTGAAAGCAGAATACTGACAACATGATCATCCACACGCGTGGCTAGCTAGGCATTTCGTCTGCTGTCATGACGCCCATGTCACAAAGACCTTCAAAAAGATAGATGCATACCTCAGAAGACCATTTATCATTGGGCTGACTCATGTTACTGGACTTGTGAAGATACTGTGTGTTATGAAATGAACTGACTTGAGCCTTGAGGCCTTCATGTTGATATATAGACCTCGTAGAGGCACCTAGGTAGATGCGGAGTTGAGCATGTATTGCGACATCGGACGTCGACTCCGCGATCGGCACTCATACTATCAACCACTCGGGTTGTCAACAAGACGAATGCATGTAGTCACTCAGTATTTTGAGCCATCATTGGCCAAATTCTTCCGTTTCATCAGCTCACCAAGAGGCACTTCGTCCTCATCGTAGAACTCGACGTCTTCGTCAACGCCGAAGTCGTTCAATCTCTCACCCTCCGAGTTTCGCCAACCTTCTTCACCTTCTCCTGGTTTTGGTTGCCAGTCATAAGCCTCTTGCTCTTGGTCTTCACAGTCCGATTCATAGTCAGTGCCATAAACATAGTCTTCGTCGCGACGCTTCTGAGCATTTTGCTTATCATAACGCACGTGGAAGGGCTGCCTGCGTCGAAGCTCGGAGGTATCTGTAGCAGGAGAGGGACGCATGCGATCAGCTTGTTGCCTCTTATAGACCTCTTCAGGGTCCATTGAATGAGTGAAAGCGTTGGAAGGATCGAAAGCTCTTTCTGTAGGCGCCATACGAAACATTCGATCTGGGTCTGGGGGTGGCCACGTAGTACCAGGAGCTGCGCCGTATCAGCCTTGAGCTAAGTATATTTCAGCATAGACATACCTTCAAGACCATTATCTTCGAAGTGTAGTCCACTCTCAATGGATGGGGTGAATGAGAAGGGCCAGAACCAGGCAAGAGGATTCCAGCTACCCATACCCTGAGCGATATTCGAGAAAATTCCAATGTCCCATGGGTACTCCTGTCTGGTGATGGGTATTTTAGTGCCATTGGGACCTTCGAGAACTCCACCTAGATACCTCGCACGGCGAAGCAACGTCTCATGTCTCTCGATCTCCCATCCCTCAATAGTGGTTGTGTTAGCACCTAGGCACCATAATGTGCGAACAAGCAGAATGAAAAGCGCAAAGACGACTACAGAGTTCAGGGCGGTGATGAAGAAAAGGCCGAACAATAAGGTAGGACTCGGACCAAGATACTAAGCAACCATGAGTCGATGTCAGACGATACAACACGTGACCACATACACTCGGCAAATCTCTCTGTGTCCATAGATGGTACATCCGTGACCAGAGAAGGCATCCGAGATGCGACATACCAGCGACGGCGTAGAATAAGAAACGAACAAAGTGCGGAAAGGTAGTATGGGAGACACAATTGGCTGTCCAGGGGCTGAGGAGTGAGAACGCTGCCGATGAAGAAACATGGATGAGACCTACCAGTGGTGATCCATTTTGGGAATGCACCTTATGTTGTTAGATTTGAGGCCAGATGTACTAGATTTCAAGAAGCGACAAACCTTTCGCATGTCTTGCAGTGATGCGCCCGCGGCGGTTTATAAGCCTGACATTTACGGCACCATCTTTGGCGTTGGCGTCCGTCCTGGAGTTTCTTCTCTTCGGTCTTCTCGCTCTGTCTCGAAATCCAGTCTTTCGGGATTCTACCAGGATCCGTAAAACACGCCTTGTAATAGCAAAACAAGATGACCAAAGCATATAGATGAAGTATGATGGATTGCTGTTTTGTCAGGGGTTGAGGGCCAAGTCGTCGAAGCAACCATTGTGACGGGTATGCTATGAGGCAGATGAGAAAAGTCACTGCAGGGATTGCACACTGCTGTATGGTGAAGGGCATGTTGGATGGTCGATTGTCACGACAGAACTGAATTCGAGTGATCGGCTCGACGAGCCCTATCGAAACAAAGTCGATCAGTGGTCGGTGCGATGGCGCCCCCAGCCTCCCGCTCCCGCCAAAGACAACAAAAGGAAAGTGCTCTTTTTGTGTCAAGCTTGCTCGGCGAACATGTAGTTAATTGTGGATTTCGGTCTCGAGAAACATGGACGACTATGCGATTTTCTAGCAGAGCCGCTTCCACAGATCCGACTTTAATGGTGGTTGCGGTCATCAGGTCAAAAGGATCTGTTTTGTCAACGTTACCACGCGTTCTAGAACACGTTCCGTGGTAGATCAAGTGGGACATTCGGCCAAGGCGTGGAGCGCTCCGGTAATGCATTGTATCGCTCGCGACTCGCGAGAGGATTGGTTTTCGCTGTTGCTTTTCGGCGCTCCATGTTTTTGTAGGCCATTCTCTACGGTCAAACAGGAAGCTACACGGGCCGTAGGATAGAAGACATTGCTACTACAGAAGAGCAGCCGGCAGCATTCTCGGTTGCATTCCTGGGCTGTATAAGGTTTCAAAACGTCGGCAGAGTATTGGCAGCATCCAGTAGACAGCGGCGCACGTCGGTCGTTCAGCAGGAGTTCGAGCAGCCCTGAGCCGGTCGTTCCCGCGCTCGATAGCGGACCGCATTTTCAGCGTCAACACTGCCCTTGCATACTCACAGGCTCTGCACCGCATCCGCCGACTACCAGCGACTTGCCGGACAGTCAGGCAAATGCGCGCGCCATAGCGTCGCATCTTCTCCAATCGACATGGCTTCAGACGCACCACGACACGCGAGGCAGCCGTCTCCTTCGCCCAGACAGAGAACCAACATGAGACTGGACGAATTGACGGCCGCCAACGCCGGTGGCTATTTCGACCTTTCCAATGCCTGCGACGAAGGCTACCGAGACCACTCGCCCTCTTCCCCCATGTCCATCAGGATCCCCTCGGGTCCCAGCATGACCGATACCGCCTTCACTGCCTTGCAGTACCTTCCCATGCCCGTACTGGTCCTCTCGAGCGAAAAGACGGTTGTGCTTGCCAACGAGGCCTTGGGTAGACTTCTTGGTATAGACTTGCAGCAAACGACTCCCTTAGACAGTGCTGGAATGAATGAGCAAGAGGATGTTAGAAGTGCCAGCGACGTCTTGGCCGGTGTACCAATGGACTGCCTTGGAATGGACCTTCTCCAGAATGCGAACCCGGTGTGGATGCGATGGGAAGACTTCCTCAACACTATCAAACAGGATGCCATCGATGCTAGTGCCCAGTCAGAAGGCAGGTCCGACGGTGGGGACCTTACACCCACTGCCGAGACATACGACGGCTCAGCAGCCGTGCAATCAAGTCCCGTACCTCTGACACGCGCCAATCTCGCCCGCACCACTGTGCACGACGCCGCCGTCGATGTTGTCTTCTCCACCAACCGCAATCCCATCACAGGTCTTCCACGCTCCAAGGAGGTCAACCACGATGCTTCGGGCCACATCCAGGCCACTGTTATCATCACCGTCTGGTCTGCCGATGATGCGGATTACTATACTTTGGTCTTCACCTCTGCCGCCGAAACCCAATCTTCTTCTTCCCGCTCAAGTCATCGTACTGTTGCCAGAACACACACCACCTTCTCCTCTGGTCTAGGCTCGGGCTCAAGTTCTAGTTCGAGTGGCCGTCGCACTCAACACCAACATCGCACGAGCCTCTCTGGCAGCCCCTCTGTGTTTGCTCCATCAGCTTTGCCAAGTGGACCCCCGTCTCTAACTGCCTCTGCCGCTGCGCCGTCGCTGTTTTCAAAGTCCAATCGTCTAAAAGATGCTCTTTTGAATTCACTGAGTGACCCAGCCTTTGCCATGTGGAAGGACGAGAGTTTTGGAATTCCCAACAAAGCCGCAATAAGAATGGTCTACCCTGACAGCGAGGACAGCCCCACTGGAGTCCGGGACCAGCGCGATTTCCTCTCAAATTACATTCTCTGGAAGGAAGATTTTTCTGAATTGCTACCTATGAGCGAATTTCCCATCATGCATCTCATGACGACACAGAAGCGATACACTGGCAGACGTCTCGGCATGCACCATCCCAAAACAGGCGAGAGAATCATATACGATGTTGACGGCGAAACGATCAACGACACTAAAACCGGCGAATTCCTCGGTGGCCTTGTCATTTTCCACAATGTCACTGAGTATGCCAATACTATTACCGCTCAAAAGGTCCAGAATGAACGTCAGTTTGAGGACATTACTAATATGATCCCACAAATGATTTGGACAACAACTCCAACCGGCTCGCACGACTACTTTTCGAGGAGGTGGTACGAATATACAGGTCTTACGCCTGAACAAAGTCTGGGCGACGGATGGGAGAATCCCTTCCACCCAGACGACATGGAGCTGACAGTCAAGCGATGGAAACACAGTCTTAGCACTGGTGAGGAATACAGAACAGAATACAGATGTCATTCTTTCGATGGTGAGTGGCGTTGGATGCTAGGACGAGCTGTGCCGATGAAGGATGACAACGGAAAGATTGTCAAATGGTGAGCACTCTACTTTTCCCCATATCTTCGTCGTTTGTTTAGAGCTAACGCTAGTCAGGTTCGGCACTTGCACTGACATTCACGAACTGGTGCTCGCTCGAGAGGATGCACGTCAGACGAGACTCCGACTCTCACAAGTCATCGAAATGGCCAAAATCACGCTTTGGTCGGTAAACCCTCAGCGCGATCTGTCTATGCTTGAGGGTGCTATTGTTTGGAACGACAATACCAAAATGTCTGATGAAGAGATCCGAGACAAAGCCATTGGCAAGAACGTGTATGAGCTGTTTGACAAAGACGCCATCCTGGACGGTGACCATCATAGAGACTACATCGAAAATATCCTTACCGGCAAACAAATCGACGAGACTACAGAAATCCATATGCAAGAGACCAACAGATGGATCCGTACAAGGTTTGTCCCATTGCAACGTCTGGAGCGTAATGCTGGCGTTGAGGGCCAGGCTTTTGTGGATGGTGTCGTTGCTGTCAGTATGGATGTCACAGACCTGAGGAAGAGAGAAGAACAGCTTCGAGAACGTGACAGAGAAAACTCACGTCTGCTAGCTCAGAGCGAGGCTGCGAAGGAAGCAAGCAAGATGAAATCGCAGTTCCTAGGTATGATGCAGAATGAACATGAGATAGTTCAGGTCTTTGCTAACATACACCAGCTAACATGTCGCACGAGATTCGCACTCCGATCGCGGGTGTCATTGGCATGTCTGAACTCCTACTGGATGATACCGAAGGCACTTTGACCGAGGAGCAACGTGAATGTGCCGAAAACTTACAAAGATCTGCTAACGGCCTACTCACTGTGATCAACGATATTCTGGACTTCTCCAAGGTCGAAAGCGGCCGATTAGACATAGAGGATGTTCAGTTTGACTTGAACGTTGTCGTCCGCGATGTCAACAAAATGCTCACCTTTGCGGCTGAACGTAAGGGTTTGATGTATATTGACGAAACCCAAGAGCTCGAACGTCTGAAGGTTATGGGCGACCCAGGCCGACTGAGACAGATCTTGACAAACCTCCTTACCAACTCAATCAAGTTCACCTCGGAAGGAAGCGTTACGATGCAGGTCAAGATCAGAGAGGAGACTGCAGAGACTGTCGCTGTTCAATTCACTGTGGAAGATACTGGTATCGGAATTGAAGAGGAAGTCAGGAAAAGACTTTTCCAACCTTTCTCTCAGGCCGACTCCAGCACCGCCAGACGCTTCGGTGGAACCGGTCTTGGTTTGACCATTAGCAAGAACGTGAGTGGCAATTGTGGACAGTCTTGTCGTGCATTCACTGATCATAATAGTTGGTTGAGCTCATGCATGGTGAGATCTCACTTGAATCTTCCTTAGGTCTCGGCACCAAAGCATCGTTCTGGATACCCTTCAATAAGGCCCCATATCTATCAGGCGACTCGCCACCATTGGACATGGGCCCGATCCCACACCGACTGCAATCTGAGCTGTCAATGTCAGAATATAGCGGACCACAACCACCAGGTTCGCCGCTAAAACCTGGCATTCGTCAAGCTTCTGTCGATTCACGACGAGGTTCTCCGGCTCAGCTTGATATGCCCATGGTACTTTCGGACGAGGAAAGGCGGAGTACGCACGTGCTGGTTGTTGAAGGTGAGTGATGTGATTGCGAGCTATGTGACAGACTACTGACCAAAAACGCTCAGATAATCCTATTAATCAACAGATTGCCTTGAAGACGATCAAGAAGCTCAAGTTCTCGGTCAATGCCGTTTGGAATGGACAAGAAGCCCTTGACTATCTCAGCAAGCCAGAAAGCTCTGAGCGCCCAAGGCCAGATATTATTCTCATGGACGTACAGATGCCTGTGATGGACGGCTACAAAGCGACATACACTATACGACATTGCGAGCCATTTGCTGCCGACCAACAGATCCAGAATACGCCCATTGTCGCAATGACTGCAAGCGCAATTCAAGGCGATCGAGAGAAGTGTGAGAATGCTGGAATGAACGATTATCTGGCAAAGCCTGTGAAAGGCAAGACTCTGGAGCAGATGTTGCTGAAATGGGCTGTTGAAAAGAAACGCAAAGCGGCCTTGTCATCAAACCCAGCTGTCTCTACAAAAGTTGTGGACGTTCCTCGCCCTGCACTTCCGTCAGCTGCCTTGGAAGACGCTCCGCAGGAGGAGATCAAGACACCAGCGGATCTACTTGTACCTGCACCGGGTCAAGGAGCATCAGACGTTCTTGCAACAAAGCTCAGCAAACTCAATTACCAGAACGATACGGTATTTGCACGTTCAGCAGAGACAGCAGAAAGTCGTTCCATGGACCGCTTACGCAACGAAGAGAAGGCGATGCAGCTGCGCGATCAACAATTGTTTGCAAGCGCAGCTACGCCTAAGAAGTTGCTGGGTGTACTGGGAGAGACAGTGACACAAGACGATGGAATCGAGACTCGGCCCTCCAAGCTCACACGTGAGAACATTGAGAAGCTGAGTCGAAACGCACCATTGAGCCACGTTACTCAGCCAGATGTGGATACGTCGAGCCTAGATGTCACGGTTGACAGTAATGCGCCGCAGCGCGTAGGGAGACCATCAATTGGGACACGGTTGAAGTCCGATGGTGACAAGACGGTCTTGCCAGAATGATGGAGTTACGACGTCGCTGTAATACGAGATGAGGAACGGGGGTTGGGCGTTTTGGCATGGAACATTCAATAAAAGGGGCAGGTCACGCGTTTAGTCAGAGGCCCTACTTTCAGGATGCATGGTTGGATTAGATTGGCCGTGCATACAATAGCATTGACTGTAATCCTTGTCAATAGAACCAAGTGAACGAAGTTCTTGACTGAGCGGGCATTCAGCACGTGGACATTCGAATTGAGCATGCCCCTGTCATGTTGTGAGAGCGTGCTTGGAACACTATCTCTCTGCTCGGACCATTTTGACAGGGGAGCGCAAACTTGGCATGCAACCAATTCCAATAGATTTGATCGTACCGCATCGCACGAATGGAAGAGAGGCATTAGCAAGAGAGAATTCGCGCAAAGAGACGCTGGTATGCTACTACAGATAACCATCTTACGGACGTAGAGATCGAGAGAGGGTGGGCACACGCATGTGGACGACACGGGAAACAAGGTTTGAGCGATCCCACCGTAGCCAAGACACTGGGCTCAATAGCCACCTAAGGTCGCGCGCGAATGGGATATGCCATTGAGATTTCCCAAGCCCAAAAGATGGTCCAGACAAGCACCAACGAGATGGGTCGGGGAAAGGACCGTCGATAGCTCGGACATGTTGAGAGCACATGGGAAGTGCTCCGTTCGCACGACACAAAAAGTCCACAATTCTGGCTGGCCCAACTCTATCTCACAACGCCTTATGGGAATGACCCCGACTATCAGCCGCATCTAATGGGCCGCGTGACAGATCCCGCGTTTGACAGGACTAGCAGTGCAAAAAGAGTCATGTATGAATGAATCGCAGACCAGATAAGGACCATAGCAAAACGAAAAGGGGACGCTGAAGAATCCCAATTTGGGCGATTTCTGAGCAAGGAGCGCAAGCAACTCATCAGATGCAGCTAACTAGCAGACCGTCGTACGCATGTATCACACGCGCACCTGAGCATTATGGTCCTGGAACGCCACCAATCAAGCAAGAATGCTCTTGAGTGTGTTTTCTGCGACCGTTGGGAGGAAAAGCCAACTAAGACTTCGTAGTTCGTACTGCTGGGTCTATTTTTCTTCTTAGAGCCGTCGCATGGAAGCTGGTGCAAAAAGTCCCGACCGGCATATTGCAACCTTGGGTTACGACGGTCGAGGGGTACGAACAAGAGCGGTGCACTTAAAGTGTGGCTGGCGGAACGATCGGCATGTAGTGTGCCTTTTGACCGCAACGACGTCCTGGGCACCGCTGGCAGCTGCGTCGCTCTGTTCAGACTTTTGTGGCAAGCAATGTTTCCACTAATCTTTAATCACAGTACCATGGAATTTGACAACGTTGTGGGCCATGGCCGTTGGTGGCTTACTCACACTCTCTAGGCGAAGTGCAAAAGCAAACGCCATCAAAGTGTATAAGAGTCAGTGACGGGTGTTTATTGGGGTAATCCGAATGAGGCATGACGATAAAGCTCTGGGACGCTTGCACGCCCGATTACGGCTGCGGCGTTTTTCGAAACATACCTTTCGCAGCTAAGCAGCTACAAGTGGCTTGGAAGCTCGAGCCCAAGGGAATAATGGCGTTGCTGGCAACGAACAAGACAAGGGGTTAATGGGCTACATTATGGTTAATGTCTTAGCTTCAGACGGAATCTCCACCTCCGTAAGCCACCAAGCTGCCAGCCAAACGCCATGTCCAAGCGTCGATATGCAGCCAGTCAATGGCAAGAGGTATTGAGTCCGACAACGGCTTTTTTGCTTTCGTACGAAGGTACGACAGACACCCGGACGAGCAACAACAAGAGGCAAATAACAACGAGTCAAAAGTCAACTCGCCGGACGGTCCGCAAAGCCCAGGCAAGCAACGAGCTGGAAGAGTCGGATTGGAATTGAATTGAAGGCAGCAAAGGCCAGCTGAATGGTAAACAAATGATCTGAGAATGCTGCACCGATGCGATGCACAGGACAAGTTCCAGATAAACGGAGCGACAGGTTGGCAATCTCTTGTTAGTAGCAGAAGAGGGTGCTTGGAGCAGCAAGAAGCAGCAGCAGAGCCCAGCAGAGATAGCAAGAAGCCAAAAGATGTGGAGGTGGCAGTGTAAACTTTGACACAAGGTGAATCTCATCAATCAATGAACCGCTCTCATTCGGAGATATGTATGCACAGTCGTAAACCCACAACCTAACGAGTCAAGAGGGCCGCTGCGCTAAACAAGGCTAGGAATGGACAGGGTGGAGACAGGCAGTCAATGGCGATTGGCTGCGAAGGTTGAGCCCTGCAGGGAGCTAAAACAGCCACATCGGCCTGTAAGTCGACGTCAGTGGTGACTCGCTGAAGCAGGTGCGTATTTCTACCTCTGCTCCCCGCTGATCGTCGACGGTGATCCTCTACATTTTCATGAACCGGCCCACCTTTTGACCATGACTTGAAACGACTACGACCTCCGCACAAGTCCCAAGACCCAAAGACGATAAATCTTTTGCCTCTTTGAGACTCGTCTGCTATCAGCACCCCAACCTCATCTACCCTCCGTCCGAAATCCCCTCGTTGGACGCACACTGATCGTCCTCTCCACGTTCTGTGAACCCATCTCCAGCGTTGATCCTTAAACCATCGACACGCGCTGCGAGTCTCGCCCTCTACCAACCACTCCATCAACAACATCAACACCGCTCATTGTTCCTTCCTTGCCCTATCCCTCTCATACACTCCTTCTTATTCTTCTATCCACAATGGCAATGGCTGTCGACAACCGCCAGCAGGTCCCTGGCCTGTCTTACGACCACTTGCGCTACCCCGCGCCGCATTTCACCAACCCATGGGTATCCGGCCCTGCGCCGAGCCACATGTATGCTACATCGTTGCCTCAGCCTTCGATGGTCAGCGATCCCGGCGCACATCACTTGGTGGCAAGAGCCCCCAGTGTTAGTGTATCTATGCCCATGCACTCAAGTGCCATGCCGGCTCCTACTCTGGCTTCAGGTATTGACTCTTTGGATGCTCTCTATGCGCAATCCAGCTTACCAGACCAAGACGGTCTCAGTGCTCCTCGCCCCTATGGTTCGACCTATGTGACCTCTGGTCCCTCGTCTGGCGCCCTGTACGCCCCTACTTCTGCCCCTCACTACGCTCGCGAGTACCCCAACACCACATCATATGCCACCTACAACCAGGATCGTCGCTCCTCGCACCCGTCAGTAGCCTCCACCAGTTTCCTTGGAAACCCTGTGCTCGCCCAGAAGCACCGCCAGAGCAGTTTAATTGACATCAACAGACTGAGCGCTTCCAACGAGACTGAACAGCGCAACAGCTTCAGTGATGCCCTCGACGCCAGCAGAGGCATGGTTGCCATGAGCCAGGATATCACTCCAAGAAACATCTATGGGAACCAGGGCTCGAGCAGAAGCTCATCTGACTCATATGGCTTCCCCTCAACACATTCCGCCCACTCTTCAATTTCGTCAGCCAGCACCTACCCATCCTCATACTATGGCTCCGTCAGCGAGGCTTCATATGGTGACTACAGCTCGGCCAGCGAGTCTGTCGACACATCATCTCGCACATTGCCTCGTCCCACTGGTCTTGCAGGTGGCGTTGCTTTGCCTCCTGCACCTCAATCCATGATGGGCCAGTTCAGCTCAAAGGTTTCTTCGAGCTCGCAGAAGAAGCACAAGTGCAAGATTTGCGACAAGCGCTTCACTCGTCCCAGCTCTCTCCAGACCCACATGTACAGCCACACTGGCGAAAAGCGTAAGTCTTGAATCCAATTTGACATGTTGCACGCAAGTTAGCTAACTCAAGACAGCGTTTGCTTGCGACGTTGAGGGATGTGGTCGCCACTTCTCGGTCGTTTCCAACCTCAGACGCCACCGTAAGGTGCACAAGGGCGAGGACTCGCACGCCTCTCCCGATGACGAGTAAGCGCGCAGCGCCAGCTTGCGTCTGACATAGATCTTGTCGTCGGCGCTCTCGATCACACAATCTGGTTCCTTTGATGACTCGCATTGCCTCATCTGTATTATTATCTGGCTTGGGCACCACGTCCTCCCCGACGCGGCCAGCCTCTTCGATGCCAAAATACGCTGGCGTCCTTTATGCGCCCATCTGTCATTCGGATGGCTGTATTCTTTCTTGTCCGACCTGGAGTTTGGACTCATGAACCTTCTAACACTAATACCTTTCATCGTCAATCGCTACACTTTCTACATGATACCCATGGATTTGGAGATGGCTTTTTGTGGATTTCACTACAGGCGTACATGGCGCAACATGATTTGCTTTTGTTTTTGTTTTCTTCTCAAGACTGGTGGTATATTTTGTACAATAGTAACCAACGAGAAGCTACTGAATGAGAAGTGGTATGATCCCACAACCTCTTATTGAATACCTCATGAACTTGCAACCACCTCAACCACACATATCGTGACGTCCATTTCACCGAGCACGACATATTATGGTTTCATGACTCTTACGAGGCTGCTGATTATGAACCTGCCAAAACATGACTCGGGCGAGCTAGAGGTACGCTAATCGACGCCATCAACGTCTAAGGCTTGCCAGACGGGGTCGCACCTCGAATTCCCTTGGCCCTTGGACGGCTAAGTTCGGTTGAAGTGTGCGCCCAAATATGACGCGTGTAATACGAGGGGCCAGCAAAATGGCTCCGAGCAGGCCAGGGCTAAGGGCCCAAGGGTCAGGTTGTGGGACGTTACAACCAATCAGATGATTTCGGACTGCAAGCGACTCTCCCCGAGATGGAAATGATTGGCCATGTCGGTCGTTCTCTCATTCATGACACAAAGTCCTGGGACTCCGAAAGGGCGCAAAGCACCCTCCACACACGACCACTCGGGGACCTAAGCACACACTCGGCGACCCAAACACAAAACGAGAAGGACAACGATCATGATGTAACTCATCCGACTGTGACGTTCACGAAGACATTCAGGACCCAAAGACTCGTTGCTCGAACAAATTGCTGACATGGGCAGGCCTTGCTCGAGCTGCACATGGTCATTGCATCACTCTGTTGAGTAATTGTCTTTTCGCCCTTTGTTTTATTTTGCAATTTGGCTTTCTTATAGGTGACGTGCAATGATGCTGTTGACGGTGATACAGTCCTGCGATGAGAGGCTCAACCACCAACACTGACGACAAGCACCAATCCCAAGCAAAATCACCGTACAAGAACCACGACCTGCGTCAAGCCCATGAGCAACCATGCCGTCCCGTTGTGCTAACTGAACAGCGTACCCACCGCCACGGTAACGACAATTTATCACTTTTTGTTTCTTCTGTAGGCAGTGGGGTAACCTTGATGTCGAAGCCGGCCAACATTGAGTCCCAGCATTGGAAGATGTGATCAATCGAGTAATTAGGCCGGGTCGTCTGCGCCAGTCATGAGCCGTGCCTCTGAGCTGTCTGCCTCTAGCGGTCTTCTCCCCGTTTGCGCCGGTCAGTTAGAGAACTGGCTTGGTGAGAGTGCATATCACAGATTTCGGAGGGGTCTGAGATTCTCCAGGATGGACCCATGCAGATACGAGATGTATCATGTAGGCACGTTCCGAGTCCGACACACCATCGCAGATCCATCTCTCCTATTTACTGTGCCTCTGTATTGCGTGGACATCTCCACACATCGTTGTGGTCGCTGTGGATAGATCCGTTCGCTGTCACACCTTTGACCCTCCGTCTTGAGCTTGGAGAACGCTTGTTATTACATGGATCGGACGGCGGGGGTGGTCCACTCGTCGCTATGCATTGTGCGTCGCCATATATTACTCCAAGATATCTGCTTCACCGATGATCAATTGCACGTTTGAATGCCCATTTGAAATAATGAAGCTCGGTTCATGTCTTCTTCGAGATTTTTTCCACCAACAATATGTTTCACTTGCAGTAGGGATGAGATGTCTTATTGGAAGTATGAATAAGTGGGTAGATTTGCGACCAGCCATTTGACTCGTTGTCCTCCGCAACCGGCGATGTGCTCATATCGTGGTGCGTACCATTTTCGATGCTTGTTCAGGTAATTGTGTGCGCACCAAAATCCCCAGCAGGACTGGCTGGTGCTAGCAGGTGTGTTATCACCTCTCATCTATTCAGGGATTGGTCAATATCTGCCTGACAGGATGGTGTCTCCACGGGCCTACCTTGGCTATCATTCTGTTCTTGGAACGAGTTATGTCTGTGTTGGCTATAACACTTCTCATCATGCCAAAGATATAGGTATAATAATCCTATATAATATTGCTGCAGCTGCGACTTCGTTTGTCGCATCCTGCAACATTTTCTCCATGGCAGTCACTCGACTTGGTGATCGAAAAACAAGGACTGGCATCAGTTGAGGTTGCCCAGAGACGATCATTGATAGTCGCGCTCATCCACACGTGTATTGCACATGGAGGAGAGTCATCAGTTGATCTCACGTTTTCCTTGTCTGATTTGCACATGGCACATCCAGGGTCTTGCTTGTTTCGACGACTGATGGTGAAAATCAGTCTTGGGAGCAAGTATGCATGCTCAAGCTTGCGCTCCTCGTTTGACTTTTGAGGAGCAGACCTAGACCCTCTGCGCCTTATACTAAATTTCTAGGTTTTGGATCTCAGAGACAAAGTCAGACCCCATCAGATCTCATTCTCCGCGCTGTATCGTGAGCCTTGGCAAAGGGCTGCCTGACAGACTTGGCTTGGATGACGGCATGGACTTTTGGCTTTTTGGCTCCTTCGACATCCGCAGCTTACAACAAAAAGCACACAGGAGGACCCTTGAATAGTTCTTGTATACCATTTCCCTGCAGATCTTACAGGTAGAACGAATACAATATTGAATATATCGAATCTTTCTTCAAACAGTTTTTTTGCGATTCGACGTCAAAGACTGGAAATCTTCAACCAAAGCCGAGCAGAATCATGGCATTGGTCCATGTCCTCGATAACTATTACCTGGCCATCAGTTTCTTGATTTGCTTGGGATATCAAGCCATATTCTTCGCAATCTCTGTTGGGTTCAAGACTGATCAGTTGAACGATGTTGCCGGAGGTACCAATTTTGTCCTACTGGCCATCATTACGGTCTCCATGTATGGCCAGCACGAAGCCCGCCAAATCGTCGACAGCATCTTCATCATGATTTGGGGAGCACGTCTTGCTGGATTCTTGCTTTTCCGAATCATCAAGACTGGAAAGGACGACCGCTTTGACGACAAACGTGGAAAGTTCCTGCCGATGCTGGGCTTCTATACCTTCCAAACGCTCTGGGTCTGGACCGTTAGCATGCCTGTAACTGTGTTGAACAGCCCAATTGTCAACCAATATCCCCAACCTGCTTTCAACAAAGCCACTGACATTCTGGCCGTCATCGGTTTCGGTATTGGTATCATCATGGAGACTGTCAGCGATATCCAGAAGTACAGATTCAAGCAAAACCACAAGGAACGTGGCGCTGTCTGCAACGTGGGCTTCTTTGCCTGGTCTCGTCACCCCAACTACTTTGCTGAGATTCTCATCCAATTCTGTAAGTCTGCCAGATATAATGTCTGGTATACACGATCTGACGTTTTTTCCAGCCATCTATATGCTCGCTGTGACTCCTGCATCTTACAACTACGTGCATGGCGGTGCAAAGGCAGCTCTGTTCTCCAGCGTGGTTGGGCCAGTCTTCTTGACTACACTGCTGATGTTCGTGTCTGGTCTAACCTTGCAAGAACGCCCTGGAGCGAAGAAGAGATACGAAAAGGGTGAAGGCTGGAATGAGTATGCTGCTTACCTGCATCAGACCAGTATCCTCATCCCCTTCCCACCAGCTCTTTATAAGAGAATGCCTGTCATCCTGAAGCGAACTTTGTTCCTGGAGTTCCCGATCTATGTGTTTGATCCAGCAAAGCATGCGGATCAAGATGCTGCACAGAGACATGCAGAAGAAGGACACAACTGAGGGTCTTACAGCTAAGAGACCGTTCGAGCTCGTATGCGATGGATGAATCTGAGGAACGACGGCATTCGTAATCATAATACTAGACTATAATTTAATTCAGATAATCTCTTTGGAAAGCTCCTGGACATGATGCAGCAGCATACATAACAAGATCGATTGGCTCGAGAGATTCTAAACCAGCATTGCTGGTCGGGACAGGCACTCTATCTGCTTTTTTCCAATCTGCAACTATTTGACCAGCAATAGGTTTCAGATCATGCGTTGGATATACGCCAATGCCGAGACAGGTTCCAAATTCTCTGAAGGCGAGCCTTTGAGCAATTGGCACGTCTAGGTAATGTGTTTCATGGAAAACTACCCGCATATCACGCAAAGCAGCATCTGCAAGTCCTTTCGACCATTCATCTTGATCAGAGTACCAGTGCGCGGCCCAGAGTGCCATACCGAGATCCAGCGTATCTGACGAGGTATATGCTTTCCATTTTGTGTCGACAACTTTTTGATAGTCCTCGATTTCGCCCTGTAATATTCTCGGATTACGGCTGGTTTGTTGAAGAAGACGGTATGTGACGAGGCCATTGATCGGATCTAAATTACCTTCACCACGGCTATGAGGACGAGACAAGTCCATTGACATCTTCCTAGAAAACTGGTCAGAATCGATCATGTTTTAGATAGTACAGTATCTGCTTACCAGACTACACGTGGATGCAGAGCGTCCCGCTGGTACACGAATGCAGGATGTATTGCTTTCGCTAGTGATAAGGCTTGATCGTTGTAACTCATCTGGCCTGTCGCGATGGAAAGTCGATTGAGCGCAAACATCCACAAAGTGAGATAATGATGGTATTGTCCATCTCCATCGGCTCCAAGGGCTTCATTCTTGCCTATCCGCAGTCCACCTGAAAGCGGAGATTGATCCGAAGCTCCTGGCAGCCGAGCAGATAGGTCTCTCGTTCGACCCAGTATGTCGTGTACTGTTTCTACGAGTATCGCAGCCAAAGCTAGGAAGTGTGGTTGTTTTGTTTCCTTGAAAAGTGTGATGAAGTTGAGGACGCCAAATGCGTCAGTCCATAGGTAGCGTCCGCGATGGCCATCCTTCATCGGCGGCGGTTTCCAGTCGAGCCTGTTGAAAGAGATCAGATTTGGTATGATTGACCCTTGGGTCTCGAGACGCTCTCAATCATGGTGTCAAGTCACGAAGACATGTCTCAGCTAAATGGATGTCTTACTTGTCATCCACAGTCATGGGAAATTGGTAGACCTGTTGCATCGCAGTGACAAAGTCCTTCATATGCTCCGGTACATCCGTCATGATGGCTGGCTAGAGAGCTCGTGCGAAGTATCATATTGGGGTGAGAAATTATCTTGATGTTTTATGGCTTATGGTAAGCAGCAGTCGATGCAGCTACTGCAATCACCTGATGGAGCATTACATCAGGCCGACGCCATTGTGCACCTGTGTGCCCTATAATTATACCAGGGTATTACTGTCGGTGATGGCCTCCGCGGACGTTTGTCGGTAGCCTGTTGCATGCATGCCTCATTCAAGCACGAATTTACTGGAGGCTGCTCTGAGTTCTAGATCCGGACAGTCCGAGTTGCTTTCGATTCCGGGGCTTGCCTTGAGGCCGCCGAGGGTCATATTGATGTACAGCGACCAGGGGTGTTCCTATTGCCAATGATTGCAGTGACGTGTGCGCAGTATACAGATATTAAGAAACCTTGGATCCTGTAATGAAGTCGCAGAAGTTATGTCCAGAATCAATTTATTCATGGTTTCATCTACAGATTTCACGTGCAAATGTTTCGCCAAGCCAAACAATCTTCCATCAAATCATCAACAAACAACGACAACCACAACGACACATAATCATGTCAGATTTGGTGGGACAATGTCCTCTACCAGAGCTTGCGGAGGCCCTGAGACCATATATCAGGCCGCGCGAGGAAGTCACCGAGATTAGGCGAGGCATAGATTCACTCTTGAGCCAATATGTCCAGGATCAGAACGTTCCCATCTCGAGAGTGACATTGTCTACAACAGAGACATCTGCACAGGCCGCACTCAACAGCCCCTTCAATGGTGTACGGCGGGCTTTCATGCAAGCACTCATTGCACGCCAAAAAGCACAATCTCAGTACGACGCCTTGAAAGCCGAACTGGACCTTCTACAGCGTACCCCTGGAGAAGAGGATAATGATGAGAGGCAAGAGAACCCGGTCGCTGAGACTGTAGCACTCATTCGTCAAAGGCAACGACGAGACAAACTTTTGGTCATCGAAAAGACACTGGACAACCTGGAAAATGTCAGGCACAATTCACGATTTGCAGACCCAAGTGAGCTGTTGAACGGTATGCAATCTCAGATACCACCACCGCTTGCACAACAGTCCCAAGACGAATCATTGGCAGACGCAGAATCTCATGTCTTCGAGTTGCAAAAGGCCGTGCTGCGTGCCCAGAGCGGTGGCCGATCCAAGGCACACACCAATTCTCATCAACAATCCGTAACGGAAGATTGGAAACGCGCGTATGCTCTTCGGAAAGCTCGGGATGACTTGATTGCATGGATTGAAGGCGAACTTTCAAAGTTGTCAGAAGACGAAGAGTCCATGCATCAAGATATGGACGTGCCAGGAGACAGTGGGACGGAGTCACTGGACGAGATCAAAGCAACACTTCGGGACCTTTACAACAAATACCTCACTTCACGAGAACGTCTTGTTCGCGTCCTGAACACAAAACTCAAAACCGACTCAGAACCAGTCAAATTCCCACTTGAGAGGCAACAATCGGAAAACGACAACGACGAATTGAGTAATGCTGGGCTCGCTTCAAAAGTTCTACCTTACATCGGTGTCCTCCGATCTACTGCCCAAGAGGAAGCAGCCTTAATGCAGCACACTTCTTACCTACGACGACAGATCACAGCTGTTTCGGCTGAGACAGAGCAATTGTTGGTGCGCCTTTCGGACGAGAGCCATATGGTCAGACCAGGTACATCACATACTGCCTCCTGGGCTGAAGCAGCAAAAGATGCAAGAAACGGCGACAAGGATGTTGTTCACTCTCAATTGGTCAAAGGTGAGACCAGCATTGGTAGTGTCGGGAAATTCTTGGCCTCGGCGTAAATGAGCAGATGGTACAACGTGCAATCAAGTCTTGAATCTAGATGTATAGGCTACAGAACAACCACGCGCTCTTCTAGAGCTTGGCCTTTGTATTCATCACACCAAACTCGGTAGTACAGACCAAGAGTGTATCCTCCAAAGCCTAGGCACAAGTCAGCAAGACATCCAAAGAGACTTTGGTAGATCTCCACTTACCGGAAGTCTGTATTTCTCATTGATAGCCTGATAGTCTGCGCCAGCAAGCATATCACAGAAATGCTTGATGCTGGCATAATGCACAATGGCAATCTCATCCCATCCGCTCTTCTTCCCATCGGCATCAGCAAGAACATTTCCCACGATCTTTGCATCTCCACCTCGCTTCTTGGCCACTTCGATAAAGTGCTGTCCGTATTGGTAGTAGCTTTGTTTACCGTCAGGCTTGAATTTTAAGAAGTTCAACATGGTGACCGGGCCGTCGTGTTCTTTCATAAGTTGCTCCATGAACTTCAACAGCTCGGGCGAAAGCTCCAATTTTTGACTCGAGTCTGGCATTTTCGGATTGTCCAGCGAGCCCGTGAGACCAGCGGACGAGGCCTCCTTGATGAGTCTTGCATTCTTCTCTGGATATGTAGCAAGTAGCTTCGATGGTATACCCACAGGAAGTGTGTATTTCGAGGCAATGTGCTGGCTGACAGAATCCGGGAGTGCGTTCTTGGATCCCTGGAGAAGGAGCATCAAGTCCCAAGGTTTGTTCAATATATCGGCATCGTGGGTGGTGGTCTTGATAACAAAGTGGCGTGGCTTTGATGCAACAATCACCTTAGTGGAAGGCTCGGCTTTCTGGAGTTGAGCGACGAAGGTTTGAGGTTGGATGTCGCCCTTCAGACGTAACAGATGGAAGTTCAGGAGAGGCATGGTAGCAGTGTGCACAAGTATTTGGAAGGATTTGTCTGTGTCTGGCTAAATGGATCTCTGAATTGCTTTTCACTATTTGTCTGATGCCATCAATATCCGAGGGCATTCCCTGGTGCGGAGTCGCTTCATGATGCCTCGGAGCTTCAAGTGAGGGTCGCTCGACGTCACAGTTTTGGATGGTGAACAAACGAGTGATCATGGCAGCAACTCCTTTTCGTGCCAGAAAATTATCATTGAAACTTATGATTTGGCTGATGCTCTTAATATTCTTGTTGCGGATAGACCTGTTACCGCTATAGCTGAACGGTTGTCCTAGGAAAGCGCAATCGGGGTCTATGTCACGCGTGTAGCTGTAGACATGCACAATACTAATCAGAAACAGAATAGTGTCCACTGCGAAGTGCCGAATCACAGGCTCTCTGTAGACATGCCGATAGTTTCAAAAAAGATCGTGCCTTCTTACAGCGTATACCTTGCTTTCTGCGCATCCGGAGTACCATGGACTCAATTGGAAGTCAAAGACTTTGGCACACGGAGGAGGGAGCACCATGCTATATTGCTTGGGCGGATTGTAGCAAGGCTAACGCTTTGGCATATTCAGGACTGTCCTCGCCGCAGCACTTGCGTTCAATCTCCAAATCTTTTCGCGCCCACTTGATAGCATCCTCTCTGCAGCCCATGGCAATGTTGTACGCTGCCGCATTCTCGTAGGCTTCGCCCAGTGTGTCCGTCTCTTCCAAGCCATCGGCAAGCATGATGGAGATGACCTCTTCCACAGTGGTAAGAGCCTCTGCGTAATCCCAGGTGCCCCAGTTCTCCCAAGACCTTTTCTTCTCTCTCCTTTGCATGACGGCCATGAGCTGTTCCAGTCTACTTCTCCGAGTCTCGCGCGCTGGATCTTGTGCCTCGCATGCCCTGCAACGGCAATTGAATCCCCAGTGACGCAGAATGCGACGTCTCTCAGCCGTCTGATGACAAATATCGATATATGCGGTGCAAATTTCTTCACCAGGACGGATGTCACGAAGGGTGTGTATGGTGAGCCGGTCTATGTTTGGATTGTAGCGGTGGTAGACGTTGGGCGAGCAGGAATGGTTGAAGCGCGCAGCCTGTTGCTTGTCAATATGGCTGATTGAGTCTAGGAAGGTGAATGGCTTACGTTCGGGAAGACTCCCAGCTTGATGGGTGAGCCATCAGGATAGCGCAAAGTGAAGCGATTGGTCTCGTATATCGAAAATGCACCTTCGTATTTCTTGACGAGGTCGTCGAACTCGTGATCGCTTATATCTTCTGAACCTTGTTGTCAGCACGTGGTGTTCACAGGCTGGTGGACAGTAAAGGTACCATCACAAGCTTCTCGCAACTCGTCGATCCAATCGGTATCCCCTGGAGGACTCGCACAGGCGGCGAGAGACCAGAAGGCAGATTGTTGATCCAAGGGCAGGTTTTTGACTGCAAGATAGCATGCTATGACATCGTCGTCGTCAGGAAGCGCAAAGAGCGGAGCTTCACACAGGATACGAGTGCCTGAAGGAATACCGGCGATGGCAAAAACTCCGATTCCAGCAGTCGGCGATGGCCGCTGTTCGTAAAGACCAGAGGGAGTTGGCACTGTTGGGAGAGCCATGGTCTTCAGGAGACAAGAAAACTAGAGGATGAAGGAAACAACGAGGCAACGCTTTCGCATTGCGTAATTGCTCACCGAACTGAACCTACCGAGGAGATGGGATATCTACATGGCTTCGCTCGCATCCGAGGCACAACTGTTGTGGTTGACTCAAATTGGTAAGAATGAATGAGAGTGACATGCTTGGGGATTGGGATTGCTCTCTGACGAGGCTGGAGAAGCAAAGACGAACTTGCGTGCGACCAAGATCAAGGGACCCGTGGACGCCTGCTTCAACATCCACCATCGCCAGCGACACATTCTCGACCGCGTGCAATATCTGGAGTTGCTGGCCTACAATCCGACGATCTGCTTGAATCATCCAACCATCGTGAGCTGCATTTGCGTCTGAACAACCTTCATCATGTCGACGCCGCACAAGCTACCTCGTGTTGCCATTTCATACTGCACCCAATGCAAGTGGATGCTACGAGCAGCATACTTTGGCCAGGAACTGCTGTCGACCTTCGGAACAGCAATTGGCGAGATTGCCCTCATTCCCGCCTCGGGCGGCCTCTTCACTGTCTATCTGACCCACGTACCTCCTGGATCCGACGAGAATGCAGAAGCACAAGAGATATTACTATGGGATAGAAAGGCAGAAGGAGGATTTCCAGAGACTAAGGTGTTGAAACAACGTCTGAGGAACCATATTGAGCCAGGTCGAGATCTCGGTCACTCTGACAAGCCCTCCAAGACTCAGACTTCAGACACATCTTCAAAGCCAACAGAGCCTGCTCAAAGCTCTGCCGCTACAGCGGGCGAGGCAACAAAGGACTGTGAAGACTGCAAATAGCGCTCTCTTCTAGCTTCATAACACTACACTATACTACGATCACAGAATCTCGCGCACTTTCTCTGTCATCAGCTCTGCGGGATTCACATCTCGGAGTTGTGGCTCTACATGGCAGTCTTTGCAGGTATTACCCGCAGATTGAAACAGATGCAAGTTCAGGCATGCGCCAAAATTACCTTCTACACTGAATTGTATAGCTGGCGAAAACCAAGGTGAGCAAGCTTGGGCCATCGCATGCCTCATTTTGTTCCTGACCCTCCCCGTGTGTTGAAGACGGTCACAATCTTGCAACTCAGAATTCATCCTCCATCTTGAGGTACAATTCTTCTTGTTGTAAGCTATCGAAGTGCACAGTTGAAAATCGAATATGAGTCTGACCATAGAGATAGCTTTTGATGGTGTCCTCTCCGTGGAGACAACATTTTTCACGACAGTATTGTGCATTTGTATGGCTGTACTGTGACTGTCTTTGTTTAGCAGATTGGGATAAACCAGGAAGGATCCTATGGCAGGAACCGAAGGCCTTTCGATGAAAGGAAGTCTGTAGTATTTCAATCAGATAACATGTTTCGACTACCATTTGCCAAGTCTCACTGCCCATACACGAGAGTACCAAAACAGTCGATATGCCATGGACTGAGGACACCTTGGTGAAAGGATGGCTTCGTGCATCCGGAAGATGTAGCAGCAGACACAGATCTATATCACGTGGGCATGGCCGTTTGTGGCATAGGTGGTGCACGGCGCACGGCCCAAGTCTTGGTTGGAAGTGACGATGGATTTCCATCTGAACAACTTCTGCTACTCATAGACACAGTTCAAAGCTCACTCCGCTCACCACAAGCTCCAATCCTCTTACACTCTCTCGCCATCCTTTTGCAGCGCTCTCCTCTCATCTCTCATCTCTCCCCAAGCTTCTACCGCAGCTTGACGCAAAAATTGTAGATCCGTCGAGCTGCACGACTTAGTTTTATACTGGGCTGCTTTATCGTCACTTTAGAGGTGAGACTCTCCCATACACTGAGACACCTGTCGCGCACCCTGCCGCTGCTTCGATGTGGAGGCTTTGAATTGAAAAACCCAGCGCTGATACTGTTGCATCATCAGACATTGTTCCGATTTTCTGCGCCGCCGAATTACTTGCATCTGTCCGCTTCTTGGTTTCTTCACAATGGCTTCTGAATCCGCTATGAACGGCACCTTCGTCCCTCAGAATGGTTATGGCTCGATAGATCAGTCTGGCTACACCGCCCCCAGCTACCCTTCCTCTGCGCCTTCCCAATCGAACAACTCTGCTGCCGACATTCCCAAGGACGAGGTCGGCTGGTACTTCGTGGAGCAATACTACACGACCCTCAGCCGCAGCCCCGAAAAAGTCTACGTACGTGAGAGAGTAATACAATGAGATAAAGGGGACTTTCGTTGACTGGCTGCAGCTCTTCTACAACAAGCGCTCACAATTTGTCTCTGGCAATGAGACCGAGAAGGTCGAAGTCTGTGTGGGACAACGGGTACGTATTCTCTTTTTCGACACCGCACAAGATTGTCCATGTGCTGAACGGGCAAACAGGCCATCAATGAACGCATCAAGGAGCTTGACTTTTCCGAATGCAAGGTCCGCGTCACCAATGTCGACTCGCAGGCCTCGGATGACCACATCGTCATCCAGGTCATTGGTGAGATTTCCAACAAGTCGGCTCCTCATAAGAAGTTCACCCAGACTTTCGTTCTCGCTGCTCAGACTAACGGCTACTTTGTGCTGAACGACATCTTCCGTTACATCATTGAGGAGGAGGATGAGGCCGAGGCAACCGAGGAGTCCGCTGCTATTCAGGAGCCTGCCCCCACTGCTGTCCAGGAGCCCGAGCACGAGACCTTGACCAGCTCCGAGGACCCTGTTGCCATTGAGAAGGACGCTGCCAAGGTTGACAAGGAGATCGAGGAGAAGATCCTTGCTGACAAGCCCGAGGAGACCGCCGCTCCCACCGCTGTCGCCGATGACTTGCCCAAGGTTGAGACCGCTGAGCCCGCTCAGGCTGAAGCTCCTGCTGCTGCTGAGTCCGAACCCGCTGAAGCCACTGAGGCCGCTCCCGAGACCGTCACCGAGGCTGCCTCTCAGGTTCCTGTTGCACAAGACTTGGAGACCGAGAAGCCCAAGGACCCTGAGCCTACTCCCGCCGTCCGCTCTCCTGTGAAGCAGGCCGCTCAGCCCGCAAAGGCCGCCGCTCCTGCTAAGCCCGCTGCTCCCGCCGCCCCCAAGACATGGGCCAACCTCGCCGCTGCTGCTCACCGCGTTGCCACCCCTGTCGTCACTCCCCAACCATCCGCTTCTGCCGCCCCTGTCCAGCCCAAGGCTGCTCCTCAACCCGAGCCTGCAGCTAAGCCTACACCCTCCGCACCTACCCAGGAGGCTGCTGCTGCTCCTGCACGCGAGTCTTCCCCCGCCGCTCCTAGTGCCGACCAACAAGAAGAGTGGACCAGCGTCGGCGACAAGAAGCAGAACAAGGGCCAGGCCGCTGCCGGTGCTCAAGACACCCCTCAGTACCGTGCTTACGTCAAGAACGTCCACGAGAGTATCACTCTTCCCACTCTGAGAGAGGCCATTGAGAAGCACGGTGAGCTCGCGTACTTTGACGCTAACAGACCCAAGGTAAGCTTCCTGACCAAAAGCCAGCTTCATGGATACTGACACTTAAGCAGAACTGCGCCTTTGTCGACTTCAAGACCCTTGAAGGCTACAAGGCTGCCCTCAAGGCTAGCCCCATCTCGATTGGTGAGCATGCCATCACCATCGAGGAGCGCCGTCCCAAGGACAACAGACCCTTCTTCCAGGGCAACCGTGGTGGTGCCAGAGGTGGTCGTGGCGGTGCCAACCAAGCCCCTCGTGGCTCTTTCCAGGGTGGCCGTGGTGGCGGCTCCCAGAGAGGCCGTGGCGGTGCCGCCTCTCGCGGCCGTGGTGGTGCCCAGGCTGCCTAAACGCTTTCTACGACACGGGCTGAAACAACAAGCGTGACTCAGCCCTTATCTGTAAAATATGACGCGATATGCCTCCCTTTCGAAAAAGTTATTTCTCAGCGTTGAAGCGATTTGGAGACGGACTCCAGAACCTCGACACGCTGCTCAAAACTTCGGACATTTGTCACTAATGCATAGCGGCGCGTGTTTGTCATTGGTTTCTCTTTCCATCCTACCGACTGTGTTTCTGTTGTTTGTTGCGGAGTTTTATGGGCCTTGCAGTCTGTACTAACACGGTTGCGGATGGGCTCTGGAAGGTGTGGATGGGATGTCGAAAACGGTGACTTTTCTTCGGAGCACGCGGATCATCTGGCGTAGTTTGGCTTGAGGGTGAACGAAGAAGCAGGCCAAGTTGGGCTGTAGCTATTGTGCATGCTCTTCATGAACGACGGTAGATATGCAGAATGAACGATGACACTTCTCATGACAGCCTTCTGAACCAATGTTTTACATTGCTTTTGTCAGTTCAATTCCGTGAATTCGATTTGACTAGCCTCAAAAACAGTGAATACTGCCAATCTTCCAGCAATACCGTGCATTTCTTAAACTGTAGCGTGACAGATTGGCACACGAGCAGCAAGGTAAGTTGGGAGGGACGTTGTAGATACGCACGGTTCATGCGGGGCCCCGCCGATCAGATGCGCAGCTTATCATGTCATGGGCTCATCCATCCACTTGGACTTGTCACCAGGCATCAAGTCGTCTTATTGAGCAAATAGTCGTATGATCAGTCGTATAATGAGAACCACTTTCCTTGGCACCTCTGGGACCTCACCGGCGTCCTCAACGCATCTTCAGAACAAGTCTACCGCCCTCCGTGTTCAATCATGAGCCACTCCGAACGAGCGTGGTCGCGGTCAAAGAAGCTCCCCTGTACTGATGCAGGTACCGCACCGATCCCGGGATACACGCAGCCACCGACCACCTTCTTTCTCAGAAGAGAGAGGGACATGAAAAAGGCTCAGGCCGAGAAGAGTGACCAGCAACAGGATCAGGACAACAACTATGGCGTCGAGAGCCTGGATGAAACCCTCGAGGTTGCCTTCGCCTCCACGACCCCAGAGTCGTCTTCGTCTCCGTCGAACACCGTCTCTGGCAAGAAACGGAAGATTGGAAACCCCGTCCACCCCAAGATCGCTGCAGCTGCCCAACGCATCATATCTTCCGAAGAGCGGCCTTCGTCGCGAACATCTTCAATCATGTCCCCCACCCAAAGACCCTTGACTCCCTCTCCAACCCGTCGCCATATTCGAAGTGAATCCCTTACATCCTTGGGTCGTTCATTTACCTCTCTACGTGCTGGCGGCACTAGCAATCCACGATCGCCTAGTGTGAAAAGTGTACGTCTTTCAGACGAAGAAGGAAGTATCATCGACGACACTGCTAGCCAGGCCTTACACTCTTCGAGCGACGATGACGATGTCTTCGCTGACGAGACGCTGCTTGATTCCACCCCTCAGGCTGTCCCCCTGAGCAGTGTACCTCAATTGATCATGCCCAGCATATCCATGCCTGCGCGCCGACCTTTCACAGAAAGAGGTAAGCGCATGCCCCGGCTTAGGATCATGGTCGCTGGGCCCTCTGGTATAGGCAAGACAAGTTTGATCAAAAGCATCGTCCAGGTGTGTGAGGACATTGTACATGTCGACCCTGTTGTGGCGATAGACTCGTCCTCAACCTCAACTACACTTGCACATGATGTATTTGAAACTCATGCCTCGACCAAATCCTATCCGTCTTGGTGGTCAGACATCGAACAAGGACGTGGTTTGAGACGCCGAAAGAGTATGGGAGACTCCATCCTCGAGCGTAATATCTCCTTCATCGATACCCCTGGTTGGACTATGAGCGGCGCAAACGACCAAGAGAATATGGACGATGCCATTAACACCGTCCACGAGCACATAGAGGCGTCATTGCGAAGAAACACTCTGTCAGGAGAATTGAGTGATATAGATCTGCTCGGTGTCTTGAGTGGCAGCGGAGGATTCCAAGTCGATGCGTTACTCTACATGTTCCATCCCAGTAAGTTTCTCATGGCTATTCATGACTTCAAGGTAACTGACACTATTCAGCATCTCACCAAATTACTCCCACTGAAATCGATGTTCTTCGGCGCCTCTCCGCATTAACCAACATAATACCTGTCATTGGTAGAGCTGATACATGCCAAAGTGACAATCTCATGGATACAAAGACAGCTATCCGATCTAGCCTTGAAGCAGCTGGGATCGGAACACTCACCTTCCAGGCAGCGAATGCTCAAGACGTCTTGACATCGTCGCCTTTTGCAGTATCGTCAGCCTTGAGCGAGGACACAGAGACCATGGATGCGAGCGTGCTCATGTCCTCTGAGTATGTGCAGCCTCTGGTCTCAAGCGATCTTACCCAGTTGGTCGACCGGCTGTTTGATCCCGATAACGCTCAATGGTTGCGACATTGTGCTGTCCGAAAATTCATTCAGTGGCGAAGAGAATACTTGAAGACATCGTTCGACTCACACAAGCGCGAGCTTCGCGAGCTTGCACTCGAACGACTCGGTTGTCTGCAAGATGCTGCGCCATCCTCCATTTCTTCTGTATTGTCTTCGCCTTCGGGATTTCTAGCGCCACAGATACCTACTCCGAGCCAGCGAGGGTCTTCACCCACCCCTTTCAAGCTTGTACCTGCTATATACACGACTTCGCAGTACGACTTCGGCAGGGGTATTGATGCTCACAATCTTGACAGAGATAACATGAACTTACCCCAATGGGCATACAACTTGAAGGTTGCCCTCGACATTGAAACCCAAGAAAGGAAACAATTGACTACGGGTACTGATGGGAAACACGAAGCTAGCTCAGCCTTGGTCAGATCTGGCTACGAGATACCTCATCATGTTGATCGTAGTAAACCAGACAGTCTCGATCGTCAAGATCCTCTAGGCTTGCTTGCGCTGAGTCAACGATTTCACATCAACAAATGGAGTGTTCTGCAGGTGGTCGGAGTGTGCGGTGCTGTCGCCTGGGTAGCAAGAAATTGGGTGACAGTATCAGAAGCGTTGGGCTTGAGCACGCCGAGTGTCGAGCTTCCTGGGTATGCAGTAGTGTCAGCCAGGGACAACAGCAGGGCTCCTCTTGAGTTGTTGAGAGCCTTCCTGACAGGAGGCAAGTGGTAGCGACCTTAGTCAGGCAAGGAGGGTTGAAACGATAAGACGAAATGAATGAGTCAAGGACAGTCCCAGTCGGTGTAGCATGACTTCTTGGGTGCTACGAACAAGCGGAATGCGTGGTTTGTGTACTTCCTTGCCTTAGAAATACCGCTGCACGTGGCGCTGATCGAGGCCACGTTGACGTGACAGTTGCACGACTTGATGGACAGATCCGTTACCAGCACATTGAAACGTCCGTATTGGTTTTGCTCTGCAGTGATTATGCCATGAAATATGTAGATTTACTGCGTATATTCAAGCGGATTCTCGCCAGCGAATGCGCTGTCCATGCGATCGTAAGAGTCAATGGCAGGATATCGTGTGCGGTGGTTGTGCTGTGAAGATCCCTGGCCGGCGGCATGATCTAGCATGTCGAGCGGTACAAAGGGGTCCGTCATCCGACATTACTGACCAGGAATATGAATGCATTTTCGGGGATCGCTATCTTGTCTCGTAGCCTTTTAATCGAAACACAGTCCGTTTCTCTTTGACGGATACTTGTCAGCAAATCCAGGTTGCAAAGTAAACAGCACACTGGCCAGGAAGCGGGTGAGACATCAGCTGTGCCCGATATGAAAAGCACGATTCAATGACCATGCAGCTGACGATAAAAGAGTCTAGCACAAGATTGACAACTCCTGAATCTCCGCATATAGATCTAGTCATGGTACGTGTCATGGCAAAGACCTTGTCATTTTTCCCCATTGCCCACTTGCCTTTTAGCACCAATTTTTGGATTTTTGCTTGTCTGAGAGCCCCTCACACCACCGTTTCCAGTGTTTGCTTCTCTACGCCAACACAACGCTTGGCTGATCTCTGACATCTCCAATTTCTGATAGTCGAACGACTTGTCCTCAACACACAACCAATCTCTCAGACTCTCTACGCATTCCGGCGCACCATCCCTACAGCCGTCAATCGCAATGAGCACCTCTTCTACCGTCACAAACAACACAGCCGATGCTGGCTCCAAGCATGAGGCATACCAAAACTCGCTCTCGACAACTACCTACGACACAGATAAGATCGCTGTGAACGAGCCCCGCGCCTCGACGAGCACCGTCGGCACCGCCGACCCTCGCACCCAAGACATCAGGTCGTGGAAGGCTGGCTTCCAGCGCATGTCGGACGAGCGTCTCGAGAAACAGCGCTACCAGCTCAGCGAAAAGAAGGATGACGAAATCAACACCATCGCTCTGGGCGCAAAGGTCGAGCGCGCACTCGGCAGGAGAATGACTGGTCAGGATGCTCAATTCACACGAAGAGGGTCGCTGCCGGCTGCGCAAAGCACACAGGGACAGCAAGAGCCAATTGAGCTGCCCGACAAGAGAAGCGTCGAGATTACTTCATGAGGACAGAGAGCAGTACCTGGCAGGATACCTTTTGGGCTGAGCACTGTCGGTCGACATAATCATTTGCATGAGCCAAACACTGAGGTTGGATGAGCGCGCGGAATTACTTCTTTTCGGTCGGGCGTTATTGGATACAATCTTCTCGGGCATCAATCAGAGGCGACGCGGTTGACTTTTGCAGGTCCGGATGTTTTGAGAAGTGATGCTTGATGGGGAGGTTTCTTTTTGACTGGCAGAGGCACTTATATTGCATTTTAATCACCACTTCAATCAAACTGCATAATACAATTCGAAATCACTGCAAGTGTCTCGCTGCTCAAGAAAGATCCTGGTCAAGTGCATCGGGTAGACAACAATCTTTTGGTAGTCCGGACCATGTTCCGTGAGAGAGTTTGAAACAATCCTTATCAATTGACGCGTGAGCATGTGTACCACAATCTCAACAGAAATGTCCCCCTCCGCGCATCAAACATGTAGCGCGTATAGCTATAGAATTGCACAATAGTAACAGGACACAAGATGGTTTCCACTAACAGGCAAGAAGTTATTGCCTCTATGTGGACATGCCTCTATTTCATAAGACAATTGTGCATTTGTATAGTCTATGTTTCGCTCTTGACTGTAGTCGGAGTATGATAGGAGTTATGAACAGTAGTACTCCATGGTCAGGGTTGGCAGACTGTACTCCGTAGCCACTAGAAGATTCGGGTGGCAAGGCCGCCGCCCACCAGTATCCCCGCAAAGTCTGGACTCACGGAGGATGCGACAGACTTCAATCAGCCAGTCCTTGCGAGGCCAACATAGGTAAAAGATCATGGAAATGTTTACTTTGCTATGCACCAACTGTCACATGTCACAGTAATCAATCGAGTAACTAGTGAAAGATCACGGTTGTGGTAGAGACTTCTAGTGGGTTCGGCGGCTGTCAAAGATGTGAAAGGGAAGTTGTTGCTCGAAGCAACGAAGCTTTCGAAGCTTGGCGGTTCCATTGAATGCTTTGAATTTCTACGGAGACGGCGGCGCATGGGATACAAATCCCTTCTCACTCAGACTTCCAGACTTTCCCCTCTTCACATCCACACATCTTCTTTTCTCTCTCAGATACCCGGCTGTCTCTATCCCAGCAGTCACTTTTTGCTTTGATCTCTGTGTTTGTCCTCGTTTGAATCAATCTCCCACCACCATCAACATGGCCGCCGAGACCTTTGAGTTCCAGGCTGAGATCTCTCAGCTGCTCTCGCTGATCATCAACACTGTCTACTCCAACAAGGAGATCTTCCTCAGAGAACTCATCTCCAACTCGTCCGATGCTCTTGACAAGATCCGCTATGAGGCTCTTTCCGACCCCAGCAAGCTCGACTCTGGCAAGGACTTGCGCATCGACATCATCCCCGACAAGGAGGCCAAGACTCTTACCATCCGCGATACTGGTATTGGTATGACCAAGGCTGTAAGTGATAAATCCTTCCACTCACTCCGTCGAACTGTTACTGACTTTGCTCTCAGGACCTCGTCAACAACCTCGGTACGATTGCCCGTTCCGGTACCAAGCAGTTCATGGAGGCCTTGACCGCTGGTGCCGATATCTCCATGATTGGTCAGTTCGGTGTTGGTTTCTACTCTGCCTACCTCGTCGCCGACAAGGTTACCGTCACCTCCAAGAACAACGATGACGAGCAGTACCTCTGGGAGTCATCAGCTGGTGGCACCTTCACCCTCACCCAGGACACCGAGGGTGAGCAGCTCGGCCGCGGTACCAAGATGGTCTTGCACCTCAAGGATGAGCAGCTCGACTACCTGAACGAGGCCAAGATCAAGGAGGTCGTCAAGAAGCACTCCGAGTTCATCTCATACCCCATCTACCTTCACGTCCTCAAGGAGACCGAGAAGGAGGTCCCTGATGAGGAGGCTGAGGAGAAGACCGAGGAGGGTGACGAGAAGAAGCCCAAGGTCGAGGAGGTCGATGATGAGGACGAGAAGAAGGAGAAGAAGACCAAGAAGGTCAAGGAGAGCAAGATCGAGGAGGAGGAGCTCAACAAGACCAAGCCCATCTGGACCCGCAACCCCGCCGACATCACCCAGGAGGAGTACGGTTCATTCTACAAGTCCCTCAGCAACGACTGGGAGGACCACCTCGGTGTCAAGCACTTCTCCGTTGAGGGTCAGCTTGAGTTCCGCGCCATCCTCTTCGTTCCCAAGCGCGCTCCCTTCGACCTCTTCGAGACCAAGAAGACCAAGAACAACATCAAGCTCTACGTCCGCCGCGTCTTCATTACTGACGATGCCACCGACCTCATTCCCGAGTGGCTGTCGTTCGTCAAGGGTGTTGTCGACTCTGAGGACCTTCCCCTCAACCTGTCCCGTGAGACTCTTCAGCAGAACAAGATCATGAAGGTTATCAAGAAGAACATCGTCAAGAAGACTCTTGAGCTCTTCAACGAGATCGCTGAGGACCGTGAGCAGTTCGACAAGTTCTACACTGCCTTCAGCAAGAACCTCAAGCTTGGTATCCACGAGGACGCTCAGAACCGTCCTCAGCTCGCCAAGCTCCTCCGCTTCAACTCCACCAAGTCCCTCGACGAGGTCACCTCCCTCCAGGACTACATCACTCGCATGCCCGAGCACCAGAAGCAGATGTACTACATCACTGGAGAGTCCCTCAAGGCCGTCCAGAAGTCTCCCTTCCTTGACGCCCTTAAGGAGAAGAACTTCGAGGTTCTCTTCCTCGTCGACCCCATCGATGAGTACGCTTTCACTCAGCTCAAGGAGTTCGAGGGCAAGAAGCTCGTTGACATCACCAAGGACTTCGAGCTCGAGGAGACCGATGAGGAGAAGAAGAAGCGTGAGGAGGAGGAGAAGGAGTACGAGTCTCTTGCCAAGAGCTTGAAGAACGTCCTCGGCGACAAGGTCGAGAAGGTCGTTGTTTCCCACAAGCTCGTCGGCTCTCCTTGCGCCATCCGTACTGGTCAGTTCGGTTGGTCCGCCAACATGGAGCGTATCATGAAGGCTCAGGCTCTCCGTGACACCTCCATGTCCTCGTACATGTCTTCCAAGAAGACTTTCGAGATCTCGCCTGCTTCTCCTATCATCAAGGAGCTCAAGAAGAAGGTTGAGACTGACGGCGAGAACGACCGCACCGTCAAGTCCATCACCCAGCTTCTCTACGAGACCTCCCTCCTCGTCTCTGGCTTCACCATTGACGAGCCCGCCGCCTACGCTGAGCGCATCCACAAGCTCGTCTCCCTCGGCCTTAACGTCGACGAGGAGGCTGAGACCAGCGAGGAGGCTGCCAGCACCGAGGCCCCTGCTGCCGAGGCCGCCGGCGAGTCCGCCATGGAGGAGGTTGACTAGATGCTCTTGACTACAGCCAATAGCATTATTTAATGTCGTCACGTATTCTCTTTTTGTACTACAAAATCGTTTTTCTTAGATTTAATGTCATCGAGGAGGATCTGGGCAGGAGGAGTTGATGAGAAGCCCTTAGGTTGATACAGATTTGTCCTTCTGGCATCGCAAAGGTGTTTCGCAAACCTTTTTCCAATACAAGAATCCATCCAATTTTCTGAACAATTGAGCCTTTCTTTTCTTGCTTTCTTGTGATGTTTATTCATGTTTTGATTATGGTGTGGTGACAGCTTGAGCTTTCCTCCTTGCCCACCGTCCGTACTTACCGATTTTTCCATACCTGCCAATGCCTTTCATCTTTACCTCGCAACAAGTATTACTCGTTCCTGTTCTGCGATGTCGCTCTATCCAAAGCACGACGGAGGGATGGAAGATACGAGCATCGATTGCGTGATCGACAACCATTGACGTGCCCCGCGCCTGGATGAGGGGCAGCGCCTGTCATGTTTGAGTCACTTGACAGATAAAACCTCTATTGTTACCTCGCCAACTCGCTGAATATCCTGCTGTATAGCTATTGAGAAAGAGACAAACCATGGCTGACGACAAGAAGCCCCATTTCGAGACCTTGCAATTGCATGCCGGTATGGAGACTTGATCATCATATATTCCGGTAGAGAGCTAACCATATGCACCAATAGGCCATGAGCCGGACAGTGCTTCCAATTCGCGTGCTGTACCAATCTATGCAACTACAGTATGAACATCTGGCAGACCATCATGCAAGACTTGACTCTAACTTCCCTCGCCAGTCCTATGTCTTCAACGATTCTGCCCATGGCGCTCGCTTGTTCGGCCTCAAGGAGACCGGCAACATTTACAGCCGTATCATGAATCCAACTGTCGATGTTTTCGAGAAACGTATGGCTGCGTTGGAAGGAGGTGTTGCAGCTGTCGCAGCATCATCTGGTCAATCGGCTCAATTCATGGCAATTGCAGCACTAGCTCATGCGGGTGACAATATCGTCTCGACCTCGAACTTATACGGTGGAACTTACAACCAGCTCAAGGTGTTTTTCCCGCGATTGGGCATCACGACAAAGTTTGTGGACGGTGACAAGGCAGAAGACTTCAAGAAGGCTATTGATGACAAGACTAAAGCCGTCTATGTTGAGAGCATCGGAAACCCAAGATACAATGTGCCAGATTTCGAGGCTATCGTCAAGATCGCGCATGAGGCTGGCGTGCCAGTTATCGTCGACAATACATTCGGTGCAGGTGGATACTTCTGCCGCCCAATCGACCACGGAGTCGACATCGTCATTCACAGCGCAACCAAATGGATCGGCGGTCATGGCACCACTGTTGGAGGTGTGGTAATCGACGCTGGTCGCTTTGACTGGGGCACTCCAGAGGCTCGCAAAAGATTCCCACAGATGAGTGAGCCCTCGGAAGGGTTCCACGGCCTCAAGTTCTGGGACACTTTCGGCAAGCTTTCTTTCATCGTGCGAGTCCGTGTTGAAATCCTCCGAGATGGAGGTATGGCTCTCAACCCCTTTGCTGCCCAACAATTACTTCTGGGTATCGAAACCTTGAGTCTGCGGTGTGAGAGACATGCTCAGAACTCGCTTGCGTTGGCTCAATGGCTCGAGAAGAACGAGCATGTTTCTTGGGTCAGCTATCCTGGTCTTCCGAGCCATGCCAGTCATGAACTGGCCAAGAAATACCTACCAAGAGGTTTTGGAGGTGTGCTTTCCTTTGGCGTAAAAGGTGATGCCGATGCTGGTAACCAGGTTGTCGATGGCTTCAAGCTGATTTCAAACCTCGCAAACGTTGGTGATGCAAAGACACTTGCAATCCGTAAGTGATGATGAACATACAAGATTCTTGCGCTTGTTTTGCTGATTCTTACTCAACAGATCCCTGGAGTACCACTCACGAGCAGTTGAGTGACGAAGAGAAGATCAGCAGTGGAGTCACCGAGGATCTGATCAGAATATCGGTCGGCATCGAGCACATTGACGATATCATTGCCGACTTTGAACAGTCATTCGAGGCTTCAAAGGCTGGATCCAAGGGTAAAGATCATCCTGAGAATGCTGACAAGAAGCCCGATGCAGATGAGCCTACGAGGCTTGAAGTTTGAAGAGTCGTAATACAAATATGGTTATTAGCTCCCTCACAATCCCATCTCATCCCATCATGAGATTTGACAGTCAACATAAATTCGAACCAATAACTGCTTCTAGGTGCGAACGTGGTGCACTGTTGGTGAAGGCATTCAAGCTCAACAAGAATGGAAACAACTCATGAGAGGGGCAGCGAGAAAACAGCTCGTAAGGTTTGGTCAGGCGCAGTGAAAACACCGCGTAACATGCTCACACATTTCAACGCTTTTATGTTTCGAGCTACCATCTCCGAATATATAAACACCGTCAGGAGCCATATACTGCTTGTATCTTCATTCCCAAACATCAACCATGGTTCAATTTCTCAGACTTGTTGGCTTCGTCGCTTCTCTGGCAGTTGTCGTTCATGCTGTCCCTGTGGACAAACCTAATGATCACAAAGACCATAACAGTCAGAAGGAGCTTGAGGCTGAGGAAGCTGCCTTCAAAGTCATGAGCTTGGAACAAAGGCTGCAGAAGCATGCCAACCACAAGATCTACAGACCTGATGGCACTGCCAAGTGTGTGGTAAGTGCTTGCTTATACCACGAAGACATTAATGAGTTGCTGCTGATACCTTTTGACCACCAACAGAGAGAATGTCTCGAGTCGACTCCTGGCTACCCTATCCTTACTGCAACCTACGGGGAGACGTGCAAGGACAACGAAACCATGCGTGCTTTGGGGAACTGGCTTGACGGCGATGTTCACTCGTGCATTGAGGCCAAGAGAGAGAAAATGAAGAAGCAAGACAAACTCTCACCCAACTACGCACCGTGTGACGCAGGCAAGTAAATCGTCCGGTACATGAACATGAGCTATATGTACTGACGGAACCGTCTCAGCCTTGGATCTGTTCATCGTCAAGGTCGATGACATGTGCAAATACATACAGCAAGACTTTGAAGACATGAAATACATGCCACTTGACACTTGGGAGTAGAGGCAGTGGCAATAGAACCCTCTCGAGTTCAGGAGTAGATAGATATATGATTCGGCAGCTTTATCTTTTCAACAATATAATGGCAAAATTTCCCCACCGGCTCACAGTTCGGTGCATATGCAGAAGCCGGTAAAGCAGCTTGTGACCATTTCTCGAGATTTATATTGAGACTTGACACACTCATGGGAACAATGCAATTGTCTCGTAAGCTGCAGCTTCCGTGTCCATAGGTTGGCGCAATCTAGTGAATCTGCAATGGAGTGACAGGGTTCATTTTGAATGAAACAAGTCGGAATTGTGGAAGCTGTGGATGAATGGATAATTTTGCCAAGAGGACGCACATACCGAGGCCGACTTGCGCAGTAGCCGCGAGCATTTGGGTCTATTCTCCGAACTTGGTGTTGCGCTTCCACTTGACTTGGTCTACTCAATTCACCTCACACAACTATCACAATGGCACCTCTCGGAGAGCAACTGGTGGATCAGCTTAAGGGCACCGTCGACAAGCTCGAGGCTCGCGTTGCCGAGCTCGAGGCCCGTCTTCACGGCAAGGCTCAGAGCTCTGCCTCGTCCTCGTCCAGCGATGAGAGCATGAGAATCATCCTGATGGGTCCCCCCGGTGCCGGTATGCGCGATTCAGAAACTCTTGCCTGCTTTCTCCGCGACTGACTTATGGCTAGGCAAGGGTACCCAGGCCCCCAAGATCAAGGAGAAGTACTGTGTCTGCCACTTGGTACGTCTGCGCAATCATGCCAATACAGGCCAATCCAACAACGACTAACACGCGCGCAGGCTACCGGTGACATGCTCCGCGCCCAGGTTGCAAAGAAGACCGAGTTGGGCAGACAGGCCAAGAAGATCATGGACCAGGGCGGTCTCGTCAGCGACGAGATCATGATTGGCATGATCAAGAGCGAGCTCGAGAACAACCCTGAGTGCAAGTCTGGTTTCATTCTCGACGGTTTCCCTCGCACCGTCGCCCAGGCCGAGCGCCTTGACGACATGCTCAAGGCCCGCCAGCAGTCGCTCAAGCACGCCGTTGAGCTCCGCATCGACGACGAGCTGCTCGTCTCTCGTATCACCGGTCGTCTCGTCCACCCCGCTTCCGGCCGTTCTTACCACAAGATCTTCAACCCTCCCCAGAAGGCCATGACCGACGACATCACTGGCGAGCCCCTCGTCCAGCGTGCCGACGACAACGAGGCTACCCTCAAGAAGCGTCTGGCTACCTACCACGACCAGACTTCGCCCGTCATCTCCTACTACCAGAAGACCAACATCTGGAGAGGCATTGACGCCAGCCAAGAGCCCGGAGCCGTGTGGAAGAGCATCCTGGGTGTCTTTGAGAAGGGCGGCAACGGTAACATCCCTGCTTCGGGCAGCCTTCTCCAGAAGATTGGTCTCCAGAAGTAGACTTGTGGCTCCTAACGATCAACGAGAATTATCACTTTCCAGCGACGGCGAGGTGAATATGGCTTTTTACGCGGACAATTTTGTACAATAAAACGAGACACCATCTTTTGCTGGGTTTGTCTTTGTAATTTGAAATCACAAAAGTCGGCAACAATTGGACACTTTTTTCTTCACTCTCATACTTGCGAAATTTCGGGCAGGCACGTATAAACTAAATCCAGCCTCGCTCTTTCCATCTTGCACTCTCTCTTCTCAATACTGTTGCCTGATTCTTCACTTTAGCATCTCCATCTTGTCTTCTTTATGCCTCTGCAAACAGCCATCGTCCTCAATCTGGTGACCATGACTGCGCTATCTCACCATCCAATCCCAACTGACATTCAGACTCGCCATTCGGCGCCTGTCAGTCTTCAATGCATTTGATCTTATTTTCATATCTTACTGACCTTGTCCCAGATGGGTGTCTTCTCGGCACATCGTCAGCATACCAGCGTTTCCAAGTATGTTCAATATCGTCCTCGGCATGACAAGACCCTACTCTGACATCGATGCAGTCACGATCCATCGACGCCCGTCAAGCCTCCTGGGCAGTCGAAGTACACCATCGCAAAAGAAACTCCTCCTTCGTCCTCGAAGCTCGCTAGCAGACCTCCCACACCAGTACCAGACTGTCCACCACCTGTATTGACCAGACAATCCACTGCCAACAATCTCACTCACCCATCGACTGGCCCTTCTAACGTTCAATCATCCGAGTTGAGGCACTCCTTTGCAACTCATGAAGCACCATCGCCCGCCTTCGAGCTCTCGCCAGCTTCAGAGTCTACAATCTACCGCTTCCCACCTACGCCTCCTCTGCCCAAGGAGTGGAACGGCACTCACGACCATGCTATGTGTGTTCTTGATACATGCAACTATTCCCTCAATGCCATTGTCAAGAAGCTTCGAAGTGCCTTCCCCGAGCTTGCCAGATCTCCTTTGACTCCAATTATGGTCGACAAGCGTCTGCGTGTTCTCGATCAGAATCCGGACATTGATTACTTCCGCACCGGTCTCGAGCATGCAAATCGTGAGAGCCTGGAGAAGGCTCGTCGTGGAAAGGCCACCAGTACCGATACTGGCCCTTCTGGCTACGATACACACATACCAGCCGACCCCAGAGTCTCGACTCTTACAGCTCCTACTTCAACAATCGATAGCAGCCTCATGAGCAGCATGCCGAGCCTTCTCGACCTTCCAAAGAAGCTGATTGACGCCCGCCATGAATCGGAGCTATCCCACAAACCCACAGAGTCCAAGAAATCGCAAGCTAATAGTCCCACCCGACCACTTGAGTCTGGTTTTCTTTCTCACAGCACTCCTACCGCCGAGAAGGACATGTCGTAAACATGATGTGATGAGGTGGACATTTCCACGTGCTAGGCTACAAGCTGTTTATGAGCAAGAGTATTTTAACGACAACACGTTTACACAGCCTAATGGGCTCGTTGAGGCAGACTATGATCAAGTTCTAGCTCTTATAGATTCATATGTACAAGAATAATGGTAATGTGTGGTGGTTTTTATGAACACCGAGGACAATAATATGCTTTCTAAAGCGCATTGTCAACCACTTTGCTGTTTCCGATGATGCATGCTAACCTTAACCACCCCAGGTTCAACACCCACAAATATGAGCTAGATCATGGCGACACGCAGCGCGTATACTTCCTGGCGAGTCAGCGTGGAATGCAAGAGTTGTGGTTTAGAAAGATGTGAGACTGGAATCTAAAATCAGGGTCGCACCATCACCATCGAGGACTTGACGAACAGAAGCGACAAATAGGCAAACAGCCTCGATCTGTCTAGCAGAACATCAAAGTTGAAAGTTAATTCGACCGGCTCAACTCGTCCCTGACCAACGCTACCCGAGATTGTGTTGTAGTCGTCCAGTTCTGCAACTTCCCACAATCAATTGTTCTGATGTTATTGCATTGCGTGGTTATGGTATCTGGGTTTTTGAAGTCATGCTTGATGAACAGCAACGTCCTGTCAAGCATGTGCTGCGAAACCCTTTTTTTCCATGACCCCTCTCACAGCAATACCGAGCAATGCACACCGAGAACAGGTTGTAATCATGGCGTGCCCTCCACTTGCCCCGAGTCGGCAACAACGCCGTTTGTCGGCGTCCGCAGCCGCTCTTTCTCTACCTCCTGCTGCTTTGAGAGCTTGGCATACCGCTACTTCCTACCAGTCCAGTCTCTTGGAAGGTTCAAGAATACAAGGATCTATATTTGAAGTTACTCGACAAGGTGACATCGGGTTGAGTCAACCCTTGGCCCCCAAGATTCGCTCTGTTGTTCTGCCCATGGGGTCCCCATAATCGACACCTTGCCAAGGCACTCGCTAGACTACTGGTATGCATATGCAGATCTGTGCTGCAGCGATGTATTGACCTCGGCTTGATCAAGTGTCCATGAGTGAGGAATTAATTCCTTCAAGCCACATTGCTATGACAGCCACGATGCAACTTCATATAAGACGGCGGTCGCCGAGTCATTCGGTATAGACATTTCAGATCACCACGAATATACCCTGACAGTCATGGCATCGAAGATCTTGAAGGATACTGCGACGAAGCATGATGTGGAAGTCGACAATGCCGAGCAACCAGCCTTCAACACAACTCTTCCTGTTACATGGTACAAAGATGCAGGCCTGCTCAAGCTCTATTCTTTGCTCATCATCCCACTGCTCAGTGCCACGACGAATGGTTATGATGGCAGTCTACTGAACGGACTACAAACGATGGAACCTTGGCAGGATTACTTTGACAATCCTAGTGGTAGCACATTGGGTCTGTTCAGCGCTATCTTGCAAGTCGGATCTTTCTCTGCCATCTTCTTCTCTTCATACCTTGCCGATCTTCTTGGCCGCAGGGCTGGCATTACCGTTGGCATGGTTGTTTTGTTGGTCGGTGTCGTTCTCCAAGTGGTTCCAACAGTAGACACAGGCATGTACATTGGTGGCAGATTCTTGGTGGGAATGGGGTTAGCAACCACTGCTATCACAAATTCCACTACCATTACTGACAGCTTTTTGCTAGATCTAATATTGCACAAGGCTCAGCACCGCTGCTCATTCTGGAACTTGCTCATCCGGCTCATCGAGGCAAGGTTACAACATTGTACAACACGCTCTGGTGCGTCGGTGCAATCGTCGCCGCTTGGACTGTCTTCGGAACAACATCCTATACCTCAAGTGCAGCTTGGAGAATCCCAACGGCTGTCCAGGCTGTCATGCCATTGATTCAGCTGATAGGTCTGTGGATAGCGACTTCCCATGCTACTCTGACGTCCTACTAACATGCTGTTCTCCAGGCATATGGCTCCTTCCCGAAAGTCCCAGATGGCTTGTTTCCAAAGACCGCCACGAACAAGCTCTCGAAGTCCTCGCAAAGGTCAGTATAACATATCTCTTTCCATCTTCAGGTAAATCCGGCTAACAGGAACAAAACTCCACACAGTACCATGCAAACGGCAACGAACAAGACTCTTTAGTTCAGAGCGAATATCTTGAAATCCGCGAGACCCTTCGAGCCGAAAAAGAGTTCTCCGCGCAAGGTTGGAAAGGCATGATTTCCAACAAAGGTAACAGGAGACGCATCACACTCATCGCGCTTGTTTCTTTCTTCTCCCAATGCTCTGGCAATGGACTGGTATCTTATTACCTCCACGATATCCTCGAGAGTGTTGGCATGACAGATTCCTACGACCAAGCTCTCTTTAATGGAGGGCTCCAGATATACAATTTCTTGGTTGCTGTGCTGTTCTCGGTCCTGCTTGTCGACAAACTCGGACGAAGAAAACTGTTTCTGATCGCTGCTGGTGGTATGTTGGTGAGTTTCAGCATCTGGACGGCGTGTTCGGCCGTATACAGTCAGACCGGCAACAAAGCAGCTGGAAAAGCAGTCTTGGCCATGATCTTCCTCTTCTACGGCATGGCAGGTTTTGCATGGCCTGGTCTGACGGTCGCGTACTCCGCCGAGATCTTGCCCTTTAACATTAGAGCAAAGGGAATGGCGTTGCTTATGGCCTTCCAGTCTCTCGCATCGGTGAGCTTGTTTTGTACTAGACATTTATCTGAACCTTGATATTGATGATATTGCTAGGTTTTGAACCAATACGTCAATCCCATCGGCCTCGAGAACATCGCTTGGAAGTTCTACTTTGTCTACATCGTCATTCTGGTCATTGAGTGTATCGTCATTTACATGTACTTCCCAGAAACTCGTGGACTTACTTTAGAAGAAGTCGGACATCTTCTTGATGATGACGAGATGAACGATGTCGTTCATTCGCGCATGGAGAAGGTCGCTTCTATTGAGGTTGTGCATCACGAAGTGGCCGGAGAGGACAAAAAAATGTAGATAGAAAGTCGCGATACTTCTGAATATAGGTCCTTGTTCTTCTTGGAGGCACGTTATGGTGCCACTCATGACGAGATCAATTGACGATGGGTTGTCGTGAACCGCCGGAAAGGACTAGATCAGACGGATATATTATACAGAGACAGACGTTGTCGCTTTTCCTTTCGCTTATGTAATTATACAATGGGTTTCTGGCTATGAAACGATGATGAGGTTTTCCAAAACAACATCAATGGACACAAAAAGAGAGACACCAAAGTTTTGCTCAAATGTCTTCATCGTCATCAGCAGCCGTAGTTGCAGTTTTCTTGCCCTCGCTGCTAAGCGTGTCCATTCTGTTTTGTACTCGTCAGCGCCTGAAGGAATATAGAGAAAGGACTGGATCATCTTACCTGTACTGTTCACGCTCGGACGGTTTGCTACCTGACATAGCCATGGCTTGACGACCTGTATCGGACGTCTCCAGGAATTCACGCAGACGCTCTTTGAACACTTCAAGTCCTTGAGCGCTGGCGGCATTGGTCATGCGGATGATAGGGCCCCACAGGTTTAGTGTGTAGGTCACGTAGCCGGCGATACCGAGGAGGATGAGGAAGACGAAGTAGAGAGGGTTGCGAAGGACTGCCAACAGCATTAGTGGATAAAAGGCAATAACGAAGAAAGAGATAAGACTTGCCAGCGACAATCTCGTTCCAGCCCAATGCGAGCAAGAGACCGTAGAAGTAGAGAGGTACTTGGGTGACGCCACCGATAGCGCTGCGCTTGGCCTCGACGTATACGCCATCTGCAGTCTTCTTGAATCGCACGCTGAGGTCCTGCTTCTTTGCATCGCTGAGGACGGTCAATTCCTCGTCGAGAGTCTTGCCGTCTTCCTCGTCGACGCCACCAATCGGATGCAAATCTTCTTCATCAGCAGCAGAAAGACCAGCAGGTGTCTGACCAATCCAATCTTCGAGCGGCGGCAAGGACTTTGTCTCGTGTAGCTTGAATTTGGAGAGCAGAGGAATGAGCTCGAGCGTGCTTTCCCTTGCACGTGTGTAAATACCCTCGATGTCGTCAGAGGGACGCCAGATACGAGGCACGCCTTCCTCATCGTAACGGAACTTGTCCTCGAAATTTTCTCTGAGTTTGAGAAGGAGGTTTCCTTCCATGACTTCCTCGTCAATTTTGGCTCTCAGCACACCCCAGGACTTGCGGCGCAGACGCCAGAGCCCAACCTCGACTTCTTCGGGACTAGCATCGAAGCCCTTTGCACGCTCGGTGAAACGTAGTTCTGCATGCTTGACGGTCTCGGTAAAGACAAGCCAGATGCGATCCCAAAGGTCCTTCTCAATGGAGCCTCTCTCGCCAGTCTCTGGGGCACCGGAACCACCACGGCCGGAACCGAGCTTGTTGAACTGTACACCGATAGACTCACCAAGGTGGGAGCGGACCCAGCGCTCCACACGAGAGGCAAGACGGCGCATCTCCTCCTTGCGCAGTCTTGCACTGGCTTCTTCGAGATCTTTGCGGTACAGATCTAGTTCTTGCTGGTAGTTGCTCCAAGAAGCACCTTGAATTACGAGATCCGATGCTTCCTGCTCGTACTTTTCAAGAGCCTTTTGCTTTTCGGCGTTGACAATCTTCTGGAAATCATAGTTGCTACCCTTCTTCTGACCAGACTTGACTGCAGTAGAAACAGCTTCGGTGAATTGTTGGACGCCCGTCTTGTGAGCGGCAGAGAGCTGGCCCCGGAAAAGAGTCTTCAACCTTGCGTCAACGTTGCTCTCGAGCTCTGCACTCTTGCGCTTGTAGACGCCCTGGTGGTATCTGCTTGCTTCGCTTGTGAAGTCTTGGAGCACCTTTGCGCGAGCTCCATTCATAGCTTTGCCGAGGCCTGAGAGTACACTGGGTGAGCCAGATTTTGCAGCGTCTGCTTGCTTGGATTCAAGTGGGGTGATGACTTCGTCAAAGGCAACAAGTACCTCGCGAGCAATTTCGTCGCATCGAAATTGGGCCAAAAGCTCTTGCTGAGTTGGTAGATCGAGATCTTTGTTGCTGTCGATTTGTTCCCAAATGTTTCCAGCATACATGGAGAAGCCGTCGGCAGGAATCCTGCGGTGGTACTCGGGCAGCAAGATAGGTTCTGCCTGCTCGTCGGAAAAGGGGTTCGTCCTAGAACTCTTCTGACCTTCACGGAAGCGCGAGCCTAGCTTAGCGACGGACTCGACGAATTGTTCAGGTTGCAGAATCTTGTGAGGCAGAGCGGTGAATGCAAAGTCAAAGTAATCTTCAATCTTGGAGTTCTCGAGGCCAGGGGGTTTGGAGAGGGTTGACCAGATGCGGGTGAGGTCGGCAAGAAGGGTCTGACGCAGGTTGGACAGGGGAGTAGTGCCAATGTGGTCGCGAATGACAAAGAAGAGGAGCGAGCGAGGTGTTGAGCTGTGAGAGAAGAATGTCAGAGAGGATTGAAGGTCGAATGGGGGAAAAGACATGATCGTACTTGTTGTCCTTGAGGAACAGCTGCAGGTTGACCTCGAAGACAGTCTTGAGCAGACCCATGTTGGCACCCTGGTACAGACCGACTTGGTGTTCCCAGATGTTGACAATCAGAACCTCACTGGTAGCCAGGGCGAACAGGGCACTCTTGCGCTCAAAGTCCTGGTCCTCTCCACGCTCGCGGCCGTCAGTGCCCTCGACGTCCATGACCAGAATGTTGTCTGCCATCTTGACGGCGCCTCCTTCGGCCTGGTCGCGCTTGTTCTTGCTCATCCATATTCCTTTAGTGGTCTGGCGGCGCTCCGACTCGGACATGACGCCAAAATGGGTGCCGAACAGGTGGTTGAGCAGGGTGCTCTTTCCGGTGCTCTGGCTGCCAAAGACGGAGATGAGGTGGTAGTTGAAGCCCTGGCGCAGGACATGTTCGGCGTCGAGGTATGCTGGTAGGTTTGCGTTGAATGTCTTGTTCTCGTCAATGACTTGGATGCCGTGCTCGAACGACTGCAGCTGCTTGTCGCTGTCGTCGCCGACGCTGGCGAAGTGGCCGTTAGCCGCTGTCATGATTACCGGAGCCGAAGGCGAGTGCACGGGAGAGTATGGAAGTCGTCGGTTGCCTTGGTGGTCTCCAGGAGTGAGCGAAGCCATCATCTGTGTCTTCCTTGGTTCTTGATTGGCTGCCACCGCTTAAACATGCATCTGTTGTGACCTTGAGCGGGTGACGCTCCCTGAATTCGACGTCCCAGCCACACTGACATCACCCGTCCGCTGTTCATAACAAACATCCCTCCACACTACCATCCACCATCGCATCACACTTGAGCAACAAATTTGTATCAATCAAGTCTCTTCTTTTGTATATTGATGCTACTTCAACTTGAGTTGTCTCCTTCGTCATATTACGTCCTTTTTGCTCTGAAAACCACGAATGCTCGATCTTCCGCCCATTACATCCCCAGCTTGCATAAAAAAACATAGGAAAAAAAGAAAATAAAACGAGTGTCTCAAATCGAAAAATCTCCCTCCTGCCTTTTTTATCCCCAATTTTTCTTCCTCTTTGTGCCTTCTGTTGATATGTTGATGTTTAACGAGAGATGTATGGTGCTTTTGATCCATCCAAAAGGCTTGCGCCGAAAGCGAGCTTTCCTCCTTTTTTTTGCGGTAGACGGCGAAAAACTTCGACATGACAGATGCCTCTGAGAACGAGAGAGTAAATGAAAAGATGCTAACATGCTGGAGCTAGACAATGATGCGTTTTCCGCATCCATCATCAGACGTGCAATAATATTCCAGTAATTATGCAGCCAGCTCGTCGGTCTTGCCAGCAATGCTCGTGGAACCACAAAATGTGCACACGAGAGCCTAGGTAGTGAGACATGGAAGATGTTGTGAAGATATGTCTTGTACTCTCGGCGCGAACATGGTCGAGAGAACCACAAGATGGCCGAGCGTCGGAAAATCTTGAGGCCTCGACATTCAGCGGTAGCCTCCGCCGTAGGGGAAGCCACGAGCGCCGTTGTAGGGGCGCTCACCGAAGCCGCCAGCGCTACGACCCATAGAAATGCCAGTAGGAGGGCCAGGGCGGGTGGCGACAGCAGGGTTGCTGCAGAGCATAGCCACACGGGAACCGTACTTGGAGCCACGAAGGGAGACCATGTGCTTGCGAATGTGGCTCGCGACGACCTCGCGACGCTGAGCATCGGCGTGGCTGAGGATGTACTGGATCAAGTAGTTTCCGAACTGGTCACCGGCGACATCAATGAGAGGCATACGAGGGCGGTCAGCGCGAGCCTCGCAGACACGGTCAAGGTAACGGTCAAGGAACTCGGTGCCGCCAATCTTGAGGCACTTCTCGACAACCTTGCTGGCAAACTGGTCCATGCTGTACTCGGTAGCGAAACGGAGGACGTGGTCAATGGCGTGGTTGCGATCAGGAATGGCGCCGTGTTCGCAGATGTGCTGAATGCACCAGTTGCCGAATTGACCATGGGCGATAACGTCGATGCTGGCAAGGACCTCGTTGATGCAGGGACGCTTGTCCTCTTCAAGGCAGTTCTCGAAGATGTTCTGGACGACGAGACTGCCAGTCTCACCGAGGGCAACCTCGTGCCACATGCCGCGGAGAGCTTCGTTGACGTACTTCATGATCTGAGGAGGGGTGTCGCTCCAGCGGAGTTCGAACAGCTTCTGCCAGACATGGCAGGCGTAACGGTGAATAACCGTCTCAGGGATGCGGCGCAGAAGCTCGTGGACCATGATGGCCTTGTACTCCTCAGGCACACTGTCGAAAGCCTTCTGAACAACGTGGCAGCCAAAGGGATCCATGCTCAAGTTGAGGGTGTTGTTGCGAATAGCACGGGCAATGGCGATGATCTGCTCGGGAGTGCCATGCTCAAAGCAGCGCTGAACCAGAAAGTTGCCGAAGCGGTTGATCATGAGAGGGTAGGCCTGTTCAATAATGGCCTGGACGATCTCATACTTCTGCTCCTGGGTGCTAACCTTGAGCTTCTGCTGAAGGAAGATAGATGCCTGCTGGTCGTTGCTGTGGACGATCTTGTCGACGATGTACTTCCAGTTGCAGCTCATGTTGCGGTCCAGAAGACGACGGTAGTTCATGGGCTCGGCGTTGGTGAGGTAGCTGCCAGGCTCTGACAGAGACTGGAAACAATTAGTGGATGCGCAGACAGTCGACATGGCTCTGCGCATGTCGTGAACTGATGAAGAAACTTACCTGGTGGCCAATGGCCCATCCAGTGCTGCCGTAACCACCAGCCTGGAACTCGGCGGCGGTGGGAGACAATCTGGTGCTGTTGGATCTGGAACCGAAGGACATGTTGTTCATGAGGGCCTGGTCCGACATAGGGTGAGGCATTCCGGTGATGTTATGCATGTTCTGCATCGACTGAAGAGAAAGTGGTGTCAAGGGTGGAGTGATGCCGGACTGCTCAGATGCGTTGATGTTAGGGCTGAACTGGCTCCAAGGGTGAAGGTGGTTGCCGAAAGCCGAAGCTGGACGACTGTGAGCACCGCGCATAGACATCTCAGCGGAGGAAGGCTCGCTAAGATAAGGACCAATCGCAGTTGTGTCAATGCGCAGAGCAGGAGGACAGCCACGAGCGTTGGGGCCGACGGAAAACATGTTAGCATTGGTAGCTTCCAGACGAGCACCAGACATGAGACGAGGATCGGTAAGGGGCCAGTTGTTAGTGTTGTTGAGTGCTTGACCGATGACACCGGGACCGCCAGGACCATTGGGACCTCCAGCACCGACAGGGCCGAAGGAAGGTGCGGAGCCCCAGATACCGCGAGCAGCGGGAGGAGCCAAGTGAGCAGCATTGATGTTGGCGTTAGAGGTGATGGGAGGAACACCTGGCTCAGTCGACTGGACCCAGTTGTCGACACGAGCAGCGACACCCTGAGGACGAAGGTCACGGATGTGATCAAAGTCCGAGTCGAACTGAGAGCCCATGGCCTGCTCAAGGGTGTGCTTGGTGATGCGAGACTGAGACAACTCCTGATCCATGCGAGCAATCTGAGTCTGAGCAGTCTCTAGCTCCTTCTTGAGACGCAACATCTCAGCCATGTCAGCTTGAAGGATGTCGTTGAATTGATTGTCAGTGTGAGGTGTAGCGGCGTAAGGGTTGGTAAGGGCACCAGAGCCAGAAGAGTCTGGAGACGTCTCACCAGCACGCTGAGCGTGAAGAGCAGTGCTCTGCTTGTTGAGAAGGATTTGCTGCTCAGATAGCTTGGCCAAGAGTTCGTCGAGGTGCACGTTACGAGCAGGAGCAGCCTGGGAGATACCAAGGCCGAAACCGTTGGCAGGCATAGACATGGCAGGTGCAAGGACTTGACTCTGCTGAGAAGACACAAGTCAGTATAGTGTTGAAGTAGTGATGAATGTGTTGGAGCGGGCTCACCTTGAAAGAGGAGTTGCGAGTGGTGAGAGGAGGGGGAGGCAGCTGGTTGTTGAAGCGAGAAGTAGTCAAAGGCACAGCATTCGAGACAGGCGTGTTGGTTTCGCGCTTAATCGGCTGCAGAGCAGAAGTTAAGTCGAAGGAATGAAACATGATTAAAGTGTCAGAACCTACAGCACCGCCAGAGATATGAGTATTTTCGTCTTCGAACTGGTCGTCGTGGTGGAGAAAGAAGTTGAGGGGAGTCTTCTTGCGAGGAGTAGGTGATCCGTCAAGGCTCAAAGAAGCCATGATGGTTCCAGTAGGTATCGGAAGACAAGGGAGGATGGAAGGTGGTAGAGGAGCGATGTATGATCCAGAGATCGTTGGATGATGAGGCGGGTTGAAGCTTACTTGAAAGAGAAGATGCTGACGATAGGAGCAGACCAAAGAGTGGGCGCAGACAAGGATGTCAATTAGAGGCTCGTCCAATGACAACTATGATGAAGGAGCGACGAAGGTAGGACCAAGAGGGTGCGCAATGTCCGCATTCAAAAAGAAGTAGGTAGTAAGGAGTGGTCGGTGGAAGGAGGGTGGCAGAGGTCAAGGATGCCTTCCCTAAGAGTGACCACAAGAAGCCCGTGTGCACGGTCCACCCGCACAGAATACAACACTCAGTTTCCTACAGCACAACTAGAAGTGACGGTGTCGAACAGCGGAGTCAGGTCCATGGAGATATCACTGTTAAGGCCGACAGCATTAGCAATAGGTACCTTGTTTCGAACCTCTACTATCTCAAGTAAAGTACGAGTTCTCTGTGACATTCCATAGATGATCAAAGGATCCCATTGCCAGAACACCGCCCGCACCTTCCTGAAGCATCCGCCCATCTACTACAACAAAGTCTGGCTGTCCAACTCCTGGGAGCATGGGTACAAGGCGTGATGCTACGTCCAACCCGTCTGCATCATAACCCCATACTACCAACTCCACCGCTCCTGCTGGCAGCGGCCTCAAGAATATGGCGCCGAGTCCTGCTGAGCTGGGGTACGTCATTTGGCCGGCTGTTGTGCGAATGCTTATGCCGTTGGGAGAGTCCACTTGAAGGGCGAAACCTGTGAGGTGACTGGCAGGCAGATCCCTCGACAAAACGACATGAACGATGTTGCTATACTGCCTTGGACGTCCCATCCCAGGTTCCAGAATTTCGGTATCGGCACCGAGGTATTGACAGAAATTGCGAGATATCTGAACGGCAGTATGACGTGCCTTTTGAGAGTGGCTGATGATTTGCAAAGTGTTTTGAGTGCGGAATATAGCATCCATACCGCCTAGCTGGTTCCTGTCTCGCAATGCCGGTGATTGATGCTCAGAAAGAACCTTGTACTGGTCAGCATCGACACAACAAACATATTACTCGCCACACATATACCTTCCAAGTACCATCCGGATACAGCCACAAGTCATTGTTTCTGGCCTGGAGGGGAAGATCTATCCTTTGACCATCAACAACAATGCCATGCGTTCGTGGATAGATGTCGGGCAAGCGCAAGCTCAGAACATTGGAACTCCTGAGAATGCAGTCCGATGAGGAAAAGGAGACATGGACCTTTCCAAGCTGGCCTGGGCGACGCAGATAAAGAATCTCAACTCCGAACTTAGGACCTGAGTCTGCTGGATTTGCGACTACCAGAGTGAAAGCCTCAGGGGCACGTAAGGGTCGTGCGAGGTCGTTGAGATTCTGCTTGAAGAAGTCGCTCAGATATCTGGTTGTCATGATGCCATCGAACCAATGGTTCTTTCCTGGAAGCTCGATGTAAGACGCATTCGCCCCTTGCTGTTTTATGAGTTGGTTCATCAATCGCGAATGGAAAGCCGGAACGTTGTCGTCGACGCTGCCATGTTGTTGTAGGATACTGATCCCTTTGAGATTATCTAGCAAAAGCTCATGGCGATAGCTGCTCAAAGACGCCTCCAAGAGGGCGCGAACAGGAGGGGGAAGTGGTTGCCACAAGTCATAAGGTACGTAGTCTGGAATGTTAGCTCAGAATCTGACGGTGTTCGAGCATCCACTCACTTTGGATGGACGAATATCCAGATATCGGAGCGGCTGCGAAGACGTTGTCGGGGCGATGAGTCAAAGCATACCACGTCCCTTGCCCTGTGTGACTCAGTATTTGTGTATGCATGGACAACGACGACGACTCACCTCCATTGGAATGGCCAGCGACAAGCCAACGCTTCGTGTTTGCACCTGGGCCATTCCATCCAATGCTTTCTACCCATCCAGGTATGGCTTCGACGGCAGCTTCTACGTCTGCAAAACCCCAAACATGCCAGTCGTCGCCACTCCAGGGCGTTGAGCCTGTAGGGAATACAGCCCATGCACAGATGTCAGTCAGTGAATCTAGAGCATGCCTTACAATGTCGTTATCAGCCTCTACGCCAGCGCCATGTAATTGCAAAAACACTGGCAACAGCCCCTCCGAGTCCAGAGGACAGGAGAGATTTGATGGTGGAGGCCTCAGAATAGCATAAGATACCATTCCACCTGGATGATAGAATGTCACCTTTAATGGCTCATGCAGCTCTCGCTGAGTAAAATGATGATCCAGATGCAGCACAGAGGCCTGAGAGCGGTCTTGACCAACAACTCCATACTCTACATCGAAGCCTAGATACGGACTGCACTTTTCCTGGCATGATATGGCCAGAGAAACAGGTCTGGTCTGTCCAGCAACAATCCAGAAATCATCAGGTTGCAACAACCACACAAAGTAAGAACTATCATTGGCAGAGACTGCGAAGATCTCGATGTCGTGTACATGGTCGTTGCGAACCTGGATGGAACCAAGCATGCTTGCCAAGCGTCCACCAACCATGTCAGGCATGAGAGCGTTGTCCGTAGAAAGATGAAGATCTTTGGTCGAGGATCGCGCTTCAAGTTGCACATCAATTATCGGTAAACCTATGCCGCCCATCGCTCTTACATCGCGAACAAGTCGAATGTCGATGACATGATCTCCTGGCTCAAGATGCAAGACAACTGGAGCTCGTCGGAAAGCATAGTAATCTCCACCAAAATGATGCTGTCCATCGAGGTAGAACTCAAGGAGATTGTCTGTTGCAAGGGTCAAGGTCTGCGGCTCTTCGCCATTGACACGAAGATGGCCTCGAGCCCAGCCTTGGTATTGTAGAGCGGCCCAACCGTAGATGCGTTGAAGAAAGGCCAGATCGATGTCAGGAAACGCTACAGACAGACCGACCTGAGCGGAGTGAGAATCGCAAGATAGCTGTTGGGCAGCAAGGGTGGACCAGGAGACAGTTGCATTGGGAGCCAGAGAGCTAGGAAAGTTCGTATCCTTATCATACTTTAGAGAGCGAAAACCACCAAGATACTCAAGCGGATCGGCACCCCATGTTGCTTCTAAAGTAGAGTATCAGTCTTTGATGCATCCAGTGATGTTGGATGCATCATGCCTCGCGTGCCCACCTGGAAGGGACCTACAACCTCCCATGACCTGGAGAACTCGAGGCAACATGCACTTGAATGGCCAGGTACAGTCACGGGTTCTTGGGTACTCCGAAACGCGTTTAGAAGGAGAGCAGCAAGCTTCATATCTGTTACATGACCCGTTGGTGGAAAGGGAGTGTTTGATTTGGACGTTGGACAGGGACAAGAAGGGGGAAGCTTCAACAAGGCTGCGGGACTTGCCGAATGACGGCAGCGATCAAACACCTTGCCAGGCTGTCCAACCCAAGCTGGTAATAATCGCTCTGATGAAACTCGTGTCGAAGGTTTGAGAGTGCACTCTTCCTGAACCTCTTCTCCATGGATTGATTGTAGTCGACTTTTCCGAAGAAACCCGCATCCGCAGAGCTTCCACGGCCATGTCGACGTCGCAGTTCGACCGGCGGGCCTCGACGTCGCCGTCTCCAGCGACCTTCAAGTTCCCAGATCTGTCAGACGAGACGCTGCAGACGACACAGGAGCCCATCGAATCCAACCCAGCGTCGCCCATGCCGCAACCACTCGGACTGCCAAACCACCTGCACAGCCATGAACGTTGGCAGGCACGTAGAGGTTCGCACGGCATGAATGGTTGGACGCCCAGCGGCGGAACAGTAGGCAGGCACGGGAGACAAAAGAGCTTGAGCGAGGCGATCCGCACGGTACGAGGGAGGAGGGCCAGCGTCAGCCAGAACGCGCACGAGATAGCCGATGCTCTCAAGGCCCCCGTGTCAGCGCGCCTCATTGTACGTTACAGCTCGAATACAATCGCATCCGCGTGCTTACTCTTTGGCCAAAGTTCCTCTGTGCCATTTGGTACACGACCTCCATCATGTCCAATACCTCGTCCAAGGCCATCCTGACTGCCTTGCCCAAGCCCGTGACCTTGACTCTGATCCAATTCATGTTTGTATGCTCGTGGTGTCTGTTGCTATCCTGGCTTGCCCGCATCCACGCTCCTCTCCGAAACGCAGTCCCTGTACTACGCAATGGCATTCGCAAGCCTTCGCGCGAGCTCATCATGACCACCCTTCCCTTGACCGCTTTCCAAATCGGCGGCCATATCCTCAGCTCCGACGCCATGAGTCGCATCCCCGTCTCGCTGGTCCACACTATCAAGGGCTTGTCACCTCTACTCACAGTCCTCGCCTACCGCTTCATCTTCGATGTTCGATACTCCTACGCTACCTACATGTCGCTTGTACCCCTTACGCTAGGTGTCATCATGGCCTGCTCCGCTAGCTTCAAAGCAAACTTCCTGGGTCTCGTGTATGCATTCGGCAGTGCACTTCTATTCGTCACTCAAAATATCGTATCCAAGAAGCTGTTCAACGAAGCCGCCAAAGCCGAGGCCGATGGTATCAACGTACGCAATAAGAAGCCTGACAAGCTCAACCTGTTGTGCTACTCTTCTGGTCTTGCATTCATTTTTACACTGCCCATCTGGTTCTGGTCAGAGGGCTTCTCAATGATCGCCGACTTCCTGGCCGACGCCTCCATCGAGTTATCCGAACGTCCTGGCTCCCTCGACCACGCCCGTCTCGGCCTTGAATTCGTCTTCAACGGTTCTTTCCACTTTGGCCAAAATCTCGTTGCTTTTGTCTTGCTGGGTCTCGTCTCTCCCGTCACTTACAGTGTAGCCAGCTTGTTCAAGCGCGTCTTCGTCATCGTCTTTGCTATCATCTGGTTCGGCAACCCAATGACCAAGATCCAAGGCTTCGGCATTGGTCTCACGATCCTCGGTCTTTACCTCTACGACCGCACCAGTGATGCTGCTAAAGCAGACAAGCGTGCTCGCGCTCTGCAAGAAGGCAAAGACACCCTCCTTCCTCTCGTTGGTGGCGACAACAAAAAGTCAGACACAACGCCTTACTCGCAGTCACCTGTCAATTATGCGCTTCCTTCGCACGGAGGATATGGTGTCCCGAATGGAGCTGAGCACAGTATGCGCGCTAGATCATCGAGCAATGCTTCGCCTGGCGCGTGGTTGCCTCCGGGCACGAAAGCCGAAGAGACATGGAACGCAGAAGACCGCTTCGGTGCGAAACAGAGTATAGGTGTCAGATAGGAACAGCCACTTGTATCTCGGTACTCTTGATGAAAAATGCATAGAAACAACTCTTCCCAATCGTAATGCACCATCCCTACATCTCATGCTTCTGTCGATAATCCTCTGCGCGTATATGAGCAGATCACCACGCAAGTGACAAAACGACAACTCACGTCCGCGTCGCATACAATGCCTTTGGAGATGCGTTGAGAACAAAGGGCAAAAAGAAAGATCCTGGCAATGGGCGGAATCGAACCGCCGTCGGGTCGGCGTTGCTGGAATTTAACCTCCACAACGACACATGCTACCACTACACCACATCACCTTAGCTTGTAAGGGTTGAATCTGGTTGGCCAGATTCAGGATCCGATGATTAGCCACAAACCACAACCACTCATATACTTTTTCCCGTGACGACTATCAATCGACCCTCACCTTGCAATTGCTAATCGTCGTCGCTGCTGCTTCGTCTATGATCATTCATACTTCCAAAAATGTTGCATGGTCGCTCAAATGCTTGCCTTGTGGATATCGCTCTATTCTAAAAATGCTTCTCTATATCCTCATCACTACCGCCGATGCTGCTTGATAGTCAGTACTTGAAGCCTTATTGACCCATCTTGTTTATCTCACCTGTCCAGGTACCAAACCAGGTGTTACCAGTTGCCGTTGCTTGCCCAAAAAGCTTTTCGGGCTCTCTTTGCGCCTGCCTAACATGACGGTGTTGCTCTGCAGTCTGCTACTGAGGTCGAACCATGCGGATGTCATGAGCTTGTTCTCGCGCTGCAGAGCTGCAAATTCGGCAGATGGCACGTTGCCCGTGGCCGTCGTTGTCGCGCCCGACTCGACTTGCTTCTTGAGTGTTTTAATTTCTGTCGCTCGGTCTTCGGCAAGCTAAAGGAAAGAATGTTAGTCGATCTCCTAGTTGGCAGGTTGAAAGGGGGATATACCTTGTTTGCGGCAATAGTATCAGAACGTGCTTGTTCCACACGATCTGCAAGTTGGGCTGCAGTGGACTCCAGGAGCTCGTCATCATCCGGCGCATCCCTGACTGCTTGTAACTGCTGCAATAAGAGCTTGTACTCGTTCTCATTTCGAGTCTCGGCCGACTCTTTCAGCAGCTGTGCAGAATTGAGCAGAGCATGTCGTAGCAGTGCACGCTGCTCGGCCAGTTCCGCTTCGACGCCCTCGCTATGCTTGTGCAACTCCGAGTATCGATCTGTCAGGGTTTGGTACTCTGCGTTGCCATCCAATTGCACATCCTTGTTGGTAAGTTGTTTCTGCACAGCCATAAGCTTTTCCTTGATACTGGCCATCTCGGTATTCGCAGTGAATTGCTGGTTGCGCATCTCTTGGATCTCAGCTTGTGCTGCCTGCAGCTTCTTGCGTTGTTCCAAGAATGGTACGTTCTCTTCCGGCTCTCGAGTTGGCTCGCGGAGGTCTTGCAGAGCAGTTTCCAGACCGAGTTTGTCTTGCAAGATATCTAAGTACTCGGTCTCCAGCTTGTTGTTTCGTGCAGTAATGGCATCTAGCTTCTGTTGAAGGATTGTAGCGTCGGCCGAGGGGAGATTGTCGCCCTGACTTCTGTCCATTGCTCTTTCAGCGCGTGCCTTCTCGGATGCCTCCAACTCTTCACCGAGGCCGCCACTGGCACCATTGGTATTCGATCCTCCAAGCTCGAGTGTCTGCAACTTGTTCTCGAGGTCTGTGATAGTTTCGTGATCTTTGACCTGGCGTTCCTTGGCTGCTTCCCACTTTTGTGTAAGAACTTTGTATTCGTGCTCGATGCGTTTACGGGTCGTCTTCTGGTCGAATATCTCCTGTTCACCGTTGGCGATGAGTTTAAGGTTCTCGGCGTTTGCCTTTTGAAGTGCGGAACATTGATCTTTCAGACGATCCAAGTCTTGGAGCCTGTCGTTGGCCGAACGGAGATCCTCTCTCAGCGTGGAATTGGTCTTCTCCTGGTCTTGTAGTGCTTGAATCTTCTTCTTGAGGTTCTCGTTCATGCGAGTTTTCTGAAGCAGATCGTCTCTTTCAGCTCGAAGGAGTTGCATGTCGTCTCTCAACTTCTGCTTTGCGTCCGTGTCTGTCTTGTATCGCTCGATCTGACGCTCCTGCGCATTCGATTTGTCCCTCAAAGTCTCGAGCTCTGCCTCCAGCTCAGCAATGTAATCACGATCTCTTTCTGCCTTCAGCTGCATGTCCTTCATGGTGTCATTCTCGGCAGCCTTACGACCCTGGTTTTCCACCTCGTACTTGAAAGCATCGAATGCTTGTTGCAACTCCTCTTTGTCTTGTCTCAACTCTTCCAATTCGGTCGCAGCTTTCGCATTGTTGTTCTCCAGATCCTTGATGGCCTTGAATGCCTGTATGAGCTTCTCCTCTTGTTCCAGTTCAGGATCACGCTCGCCGGAAGTACCCAATGACACACGCTCGTTGATGGGTAGGGCTGCTTTTTCTGACATTGGCTCGGCAGGGGTAGACGTTTCGGAAGTGACTTCAAAGTCGGATCGGTCGGCGGCGTCTGTATGTGACATATCTGTTTCTTCCATTTGCTTCATGGCTGCGGCAATTGTGACAGCAACTTCGGGACCAAGGCCGACAACTATGCGACCCATTCTTTGGTTCGATTCGGGCGAGTACATGGCGGCACGGAGCATGGTTTTGAGCAGCTGTGGATCAGACGATTAGTCGACTGGGTGTCTGAAGAGAAGGGTACAGTAAGAACACACCATGACGGTATCCCTCGGACTGGCATCGATAGCAATGGCCTTGAGATCTGGGTCACGGCTGCCTGCCGGATTTTCGATAGATCCGCTCGAGTCTCGCAAATATGATGTGACAAGGCGGTTGACATGTTTGAGGTTCTGCCATCGAGGAATCCAGTGATCTTGTGTTTTGGCTGGTGGTTCTGGGAGGCCGTCTTGAAAGTAATCCGGATCGATGTCTCGAAGGATGTCCCACAGCACTTGGCCGTCTTGTACGTCCTCCCAGCCCTCTACCTTCTTGGACGTCTGAAATGCTTGCACCTGGCCATGTCAGCTGGCAGTAACGAGATGTTGCTTCGGACAGTGGTACCCATTTCAGCAGGGCTGCTGCCAACTCTGGTGGAGCCTCGTCTGCCATGTCGGAGATGTTGTATGGCGGAAAATGTGTCGTCAAATCTATCCTTCACAAACCATCATGCTCAGCGGTACTCGTGGACTGCACTGCAATTCAGGTGCTTTGCCAGAAAGTGAACCTCATTCATTCGAGGGTTCAAGGAATCCATATGACGCGCACGTGCCAAGCTGTTCGTTTCAGGGGTCTTGTCGAATCTCCCAAACCATCTCTCGTTTCAGCTTGCTTGGATCTCACCAGGGTTTCTAACTGCAGGCATTCAGGAGGGTTGATCATTAATGTTTTTCTATTAAGCGACAGCTCAGAACGAAGTGCGTTATCCAAAGTCAAAAGCCGACCTTGCCTTCCAAAGGCAGGTAGCTATACACTTCCTCTAATACTCCTCATCACGTCTGTCATCAAGAATCACCTTGTCATTATCTTTTTACGGTTTTGTCGTCTGCTACTCATTCTCCTAGCCTCTTCTTGAGCTCCTTGTTCTCAGACTCCAGCTTTTTGATGTACTCCAGTGCGCCTACAAGCACCTCACACTTGCTCGGCTTCATCGGGTCGTTGATATCGCTCGCCCGGCGACGCTGAGCTGCTTGTACGTGCGGCACTGCATATCGCAATTTCTCCAGTTGTGAGTTGAGGTTCTCCCGATATCGACGCTCCACGGCCGTGTGAGGAATTCGCTTTCGGTTTCGACCACGACCTTCTTTGACTGAGGTGCGCTGCATGCTGCCGGCGCGGACCTCCAACGACGGTTCCGTGACCGTTCGTCTGATTGTGCTAGGGCGTCTCTTGTTTTGCCCTGTCAGCTGGCTGACGGACTGGGTCATGGTCATTGGCGAGGCAGCGTCTGAAAAGCCATCTTCGCTCTTGACACTGACAGCATCATCCATGATCAGTGTTGGTGTCGTTGGACTCTGCGAGTTCTTGGCGTCCCGGTTCGTAGATCCAAAGTCATGAACGAAGGGTGCGGTGTAGTTGACTGGCATAAACTGTTGGCCAGGAGCATTTGATTGTTGATCGTTGGTCATGTAGCCGTATGCATTGAAGTTCGGGAGCGACGGATTGATAGGGTGGCCATAGACCAGCTTGAGGTCTGCACATGCGACATTGTCCTCGAATGGATTGATGTCTTCGCCAGCATAGCCCGAGTCCATTGAACCTCCAGTTGGTGGAGGAAACCCGTAGAATTGCGATTGAGGCTGTGGTTCCACAAAGAGTGATTGTACGTTTGGATTATTGTCGATCGTCTGATACATAGGCTGATACGGCATGTCCATGGTGCTTGGAGGTGGCCCAGGGAAGCTGGTGTGATGGTGTTGGTTTATGTATTGAGCCATTAAAAACTTATAGTGGAGCTACAAAGCTCTCGATCCCAGTGGGAAGGATCAAAGGCTCAACGAGACTGCGTGCTGGGTCAATCCTGAGAAAGGACGACCTGATTATCAATGATGATCCCTAAAAAAGTAGTAGCAATAAATCTGGAGGAGCTCGGTTATGTACAGTAAGCCTTAGACAAAATCGAGAAGTACCAAAGGAGGGGAGGATAAGGTAACTTGTATAGTTCTCGAACTTGGCGAAACACACTAGAGGCTGTGCGAGGCAGGGACGGTGAGTTACATATTGGAGCTTAAGCTCTCTTACTCTGTGTATGTGGTGCCAAGCTGTCCATCACGAGGAGCAAGTTTGCGCGAGAACGATGATCTCCACCCTAAGTGGAAGCAACAAAAAGATGCTGACAGCTAGGGCAAGATAAAAACATGGTTGTTGTTCCTCCTAATTTCTCGATCTCAGATATCGATTCGATATGACAGCAAAGCAATGAGGTTGGAGTCCCGGAGACGATCGGTGGCCTAGGGCAAGGCTTGACGAAAGTCCCTCGACAGACGCATGTTCACTGCATGCTTGGATTGGAGGCACAGAGAGCTAGGACTCGAACCCGAGCCATCCGAAGATAAAAACGCCTGGATATCTTGCCAACGCTCCGGTACAGCTAAAGGACAAGCACGAGGTATTCGCAACGACTCTCGATTCTTCGGATCGCGATGTCCTGCCACTTCTGGCGATTGGGAGGCGCACACTCGTGACGAACAAGGCAGGTCAAATGTTGAAAAGAGGTCGCAAGTTCTCAGAAATTCGGTGAACATCTATCGATCGCCGCAAGAAACATTGTGTCTAGATAATGAATAGGCGCCAGCTCCGCGCGAATATTTTCTTTCAAACCTCATCTTTTGCAATGTGAGACAGATGGTTCAAATAGATGTGGGCATCGCCAACCGAGCAAGTAGGAAACTACGCCTACAAGGATCAAAGACGTTGGCGACGTCTTTGGCTTCAGCGACACGGAGTGTACGATAGATGCAGGTCAAGTGATAGGTTGACGAAGGAAGGCTCGAGAACGCTCCAGTTTGCCGTGTCAAAAAGCTCGGCATCGGGAGCAACGTACCGAGCCCCACTCACAGACACGGCGTCAAACCCCCGCATAATGCTGGCGCGTCAAGGTTCAACCAAACCGCAGCGCTCGGAGATGGGACCTAGACAGTTTGGCTGGGCAGATCGTCAACCGTGCAACCCCTTGTCAGACATGCTCACATAGGCACGCACACATCCCCACAATC